>NC_057350.1:119174779-119492279 GCF_016509475.1 Prionailurus bengalensis
TCTGCCCTACTCAAGCCTGTTTTCTTGTGCCCTCGAAACTTGGATAACTTGTCCTGCACTTCTTTAAGTTTTAGGGTTTTTCCTTTATTTCCTTAAGTTTCTTGAAAATTCTGCCCCATATTGCCTTTTATTACATATTTTTGAAAGAGGAATTTGATATCATTCTGATTCTTTTGCATTTGTGGATTTATTTTATCTTTTTGCCTCAGGCCCTCTGGATTTTTTCTTTCCCTTTCAAGTCTTATAATTTCACTGGAGTAGATGTTAGAGTTGTTTGTTCTCGGTCAGTTTCCTCAATAGGCTCCTTCAAAGTGGAGGTTCACATTTTCTTTTGTTTCTGAAAATTTTTCTTGAATTACTCTTTTAAGTTTTATTTTATTTTAGTGTTTTGGCTTTCTTCTTCATAGTCACCATTTGTCACGTACTCAACCTCATCTGCCCATCTCCAACCTCTTTATATTTGGATTGTTTTGTTTCCTTTTTTTCCCCTTAATCTCATTTTCATTTTCTTGGCTGATTCCAGCTCTTCTTACAAGTTTTTTTTAAAATTTATTTACTAATTTTTCACTTGCATCTACCCCCCTTGGGAACCTTATGCATTAGTCTTCAAATCTGATATGATTTTGCCTATTTCTTATATTACTTTCTTAAGTTCATTTAAGTTCTTATTTCACTTGTTTCTGGTTTTTGTCTATTTCTTTTCTTAATTTTCATATATCTTTTTTCTTTTTTTTTTTTTTTCTGAAATTTATTGACAAATTGGTTTCCATACAACACCCAGTGCTCATCCCCAAAGGTGCCCTCCTCAATACCCATCACCCACCCTCTCCTCCCTCCCACCCCCATCAACCCTCAGTTTGTTCTCAGTTTTTAACAGTCTCTTATGCTTTGGCTCTCTCCCATTCTAACCTCTTTTTTTTTTTTTTTTCCTTCCCCTCCCCCATGGGTTCCTGTTAAGTTTCTCAGGATCCACATAAGAGTGAGACCATATGGTATCTGTCTTTCTCTGTATGGCTTATTTCACTTAGCATCACACTCTCCAGTTCCATCCACGTTGCTACAAAAGGCCATATTTCATTTTTTCTCATTGCCATGTAATATTCCATTGTGTATATAAACCACAATTTCTTTATCCATTCATCAGTTGATGGACATTTAGGCTCTTTCCATAATTTGGCTATTGTTGAGAGTGCTGCTATGAACATTGGGGTACAAGTGGCCCTATGCATCAGTGCTCCTGTATCCCTTGGATAAATTCCTAGCAGTGCTATTGCTGGGTCATAGGGTAGGTCTATTTTTAATTTTCTGAGGAACCTCCACACTGCTTTCCAGAGCGGCTGCACCAATTTGCATTCCCACCAACAGTGCAAGAGGGTTCCCGTTTCTCCACATCCTCTCCAGCATCTATAGTCTCCTGATTTGTTCATTTTGGCCACTCTGACTGGCGTGAGGTGATACCTGAGTGTGGTTTTGATTTGTATTTCCCTGATAAGGAGCGACGCTGAACATCTTTTCATGTGCCTGTTGGCCATCCGGATGTCTTCTTTAGAGAAGTGTCTATTCATGTTTTCTGCCCATTTCTTCACTGGGTTATTTGTTTTTCGGGTGTGGAGTTTGGTGAGCTCTTTATAGATTTTGGATACTAGCCCTTTGTCCGATATGTCATTTGCGAATATCTTTTCCCATTCCTTTGGTTGCCTTTTAGTTTTGTTGGTTGTTTCCTTTGCTGTGCAGAAGCTTTTTATCTTCATAAGGTCCCAGTAATTCACTTTTGCTTTTAATTCCCTTGCCTTTGGGGATGTGTCGAGGAAGAGATTGCTACGGCTGAGGTCAGAGAGGTCTTTTCCTGCTTTCTCCTCTAAGGTTTTGATGGTTTCCTGTCTCACATTTAGGTCCTTTATCCATTTTGAGTTTATTTTTGTGAATGGTGTGAGAAAGTGGTCTAGTTTCAACCTTCTGCATGTTGCTGTCCAGTTCTCCCAGCACCATTTGTTAAAGAGGCTGTCTTTTTTCCATTGGATGTTCTTTCCTGCTTTGTCAAAGATGAGTTGGCCATACGTTTGTGGGTCTAGTTCTGGGGTTTCTATTCTATTCCATTGGTCTATGTGTCTGTTTTGGTGCCAATACCATGCTGTCTTGATGATGACAGCTTTGTAGTAGAGGCTAAAGTCTGGGATTGTGATGCCTCCTGCTTTGGTCTTCTTCTTCAAAATTCCTTTGGCTATTCGGGGCCTTTTGTGGTTCCATATGAATTTTAGGATTGCTTGTTCTAGTTTCGAGAAGAATGCTGGTGCAATTTTGATTGGGATTGCATTGAATGTGTAGATAGCTTTGGGTAGTATTGACATTTTGACAATATTTATTTTTCCAATCCATGAGCAGGGAATGTCTTTCCATTTCTTTAAATCTTCTTCAATTTCCTTCAGAAGCTTTCTATAGTTTTCAGCATACAGATCCTTTACATCTTTGGTTAGATTTATTCCTAGGTATTTTATGCTTCTTGGTGCAATTGTGAATGGGATCAGTTTCTTTATTTGTCTTTCTGTTGCTTCATTGTTAGTGTATAAGAATGCAACTGATTTCTGTACATTGATTTTGTATCCTGCAACTTTGCTGAATTCCTGTATCAGTTCTAGCAGACTTTTGGTGGAGTCTATCGGATTTTCCATGTATAATATCATGTCATCTGCAAAAAGCGAAAGCTTGACTTCATCTTTGCCAATTTTGGATGCCTTTGATTTCCTTTTGTTGTCTGATTGCTGATGCTAGAACTTCCAGCACTATGTTAAACAGCAGCGGTGAGAGTGGGCATCCTTGTCGTGTTCCTGATCTCAGGGAAAAAGCTTTCAGTTTTTCCCCGTTGAGGATGATGTTAGCTGTGGGCTTTTCATAAATGGCTTTTATGATCTTTAAGTATGTTCCTTCTATCCCGACTTTCTCAAGGGTTTTTATTAAGAAAGGGTGCTGGATTTTGTCGAAGGCCTTTTCTGCATCGATTGACAGGATCATATGGTTCTTCTCTCTTTTTTTGTTAATGTGATGTATCACGTTGATTGATTTGCGAATGTTGAACCAGCCCTGCATCCCAGGAATGAATCCCACTTGATCATGGTGAATAATTCTTTTTATATGCCGTTGAATTCGATTTGCTAGTATCTTATTGAGAATTTTTGCATCCATATTCATCAGGGATATTGGCCTGTAGTTCTCTTTTTTTACTGGGTCTCTGTCTGGTTTAGGAATCAAAGTAATACTGGCTTCATAGAATGAGTCTGGAAGTTTTCCTTCCCTTTCTATTTCTTGGAATAGCTTGAGAAGGATAGGTATTATCTCTGCTTTAAACGTCTGGTAGAACTCCCCTGGGAAGCCATCTGGTCCTGGACTCTTATTTGTTGGGAGATTTTTGATAACCGATTCAATTTCTTCGCTGGTTATGGGTCTGTTCAAGCTTTCTATTTCCTCCTGATTGAGTTTTGGAAGCGTGTGGGTGTTCAGGAATTCGTCCATTTCTTCCAGGTTGTCCAATTTGTTGGCATATAAGTTTTCATAGTATTCCCTGATAATTGTTTGTATCTCTGAGGGATTGGTTGTAATAATTCCATTTTCATTCATGATTTTATCTATTTGGGTCATCTCCCTTTTCTTTTTGAGAAGCCTGGCTAGAGGTTTGTCAATTTTGTTTATTTTTTCAAAAAACCAACTCTTGGTTTCGTTGATCTGCTCTACAGTTTTTTTAGTTTCTATATTGTTTATTTCTGCTCTGATCTTTATTATTTCTCTTCTTCTGCTGGGCTTAGGCTGCCTTTGCTGTTCTGCTTCTAGTTCCTTTAGGTGTGCTGTTAGATTTTGTATTTGGGATTTTTCTTGTTTCTTGAGATAGGCCTGGATTGCAATGTATTTTCCTCTCAGGACTGCCTTTGCTGCGTCCCAAAGCGTTTGGATTGTTGTATTTTCATTTTCGTTTGTTTCCATATATTTTTTAATTTCTTCTCTAATTGCCTGGTTGACCCACTCATTCGTTAGTAGGGTGTTCTTTAACCTCCATGCTTTTGGAGGTTTTCCAGACTTTTTCCTGTGGTTGATTTCAAGCTTCATAGCATTGTGGTCTGAAAGTAAGCATGGTATAATTTCAATTCTTGTAAACTTATGAAGGGCTGTTTTGTGACCCAGTATATGATCTATCTTGGAGAATGTTCCATGTGCACTCGAGAAGAAAGTATATTCTGTTGCTTTGGGATGCAGAGTTCTAAATATATCTGTCAAGTCCATCTGATCCAATGTCTCATTCAGGGCCCTTGTTTCTTTATTGACCGTGTGTCTAGATGATCTATCCATTTCTGTAAGTGGTGTATTAAAGTCCCCTGCAATTACCACATTCTTATCAATAAGGTTGCTTATGTTTATGAGTAATTGTTTTATATATTTGGGGGCTCCGGTATTCGGTGCATAGACATTGATAATTGTTAGCTCTTCCTGATGGATAGACCCTGTAACTATTATATAATGTCCTTCTTCATCTCTTGTTACAGCCTTTAATTTAAAGTCTAGTTTGTCTGATATAAGTATGGCTACTCCAGCTTTCTTTTGGCTTCCAGTCGCATGATAAATAGTTCTCCATCCCCTCACTCTCAATCTAAAGGTGTCCTCAGGTCTAAAATGAGTCTCTTGTAGACAGCAAATAGATGGGTCTTGTTTTTTTATCCATTCTGATACCCTATGTCTTTTGGTTGGCGCATTTAATCCATTTACATTCAGTGTTATTATAGAAAGATACGGGTTTAGAGTCATTGTGATGTCTGTATGTTTTATGCTTATAGTGATGTCTCTGGGACTTTGTCTCACAGGGTCCCCCTTAGGATCTCTTGTAGGGCTGGTTTAGTGGTGACAAATTCCTTCAGTTTTTGTTTGTTTGGGAAGACCTTTATCTCTCCTTCTATTCTAAATGACAGACTTGCTGGATAAAGGATTCTTGGCTGCATATTTTTTCTGTCTAGCACCCTGAAAATCTCTTGCCAATTCTTTCTGGCCTGCCAAGTTTCAAAAGAGAGATCAGTCACGAGTCTTATAGGTCTCCCTTTATATGTGAGGGCACGTTTACCCCTTGCTGCTTTCAGAATTTTCTCTTTATCCTTGTATTTTGCCAGTTTCACTATGATATGTCGTGCAGAAGATCGATTCAAGTTACGTCTGAAGGGAGTTCTCTGTGCCTCTTGGATTTCAATGCCTTTTTCCTTCCCCAGTTCAGGGAAGTTCTCAGCTATGATTTCTTCAAGTACCCCTTCAGCACCTTTCCCTCTCTCTTCCTCCTCTGGGATACCAATTATGCGTATATTATTTCTTTTTAGTGTATCACTTAATTCTCTAATTTTCCCCTCATACTCCTGGATTTTTTTATCTCTCTTTTTCTCAGCTTCCTCTTTTTCCATAACTTTATCTTCTAGTTCACCTATTCTCTCCTCTGCCTCTTCAAGCCGAGCTGTGGTGGTTTCCATTTTGTTATGCATTTCGTTTAAAGCGTTTTTCAGCTCCTCGTGACTGTTCCTTAGTCCCTTGATCTCTGTAGCAAGAGATTCTCTGCTGTCCTGTATACTGTTTTCAAGCCCAGCGATTAATTTTATGACTATTATTCTAAATTCACTTTCTGTTATATTATTTAAATCCTTTTTGATCAGCTCATTAGCTGTTGTTATTTCCTGGAGATTCTTCTGAGGGGAGTTCTTCCGCTTGGTCATTTTGGATAGTCCCTGGCGTGGTGAGGACCTGCAGGGCACTTCCCCTGTGCTGTGGTGTATACCTGGAGTTGGTGGGCGGGGCCGCAGTCAGACCTGATGTCTGCCCCCAGCCCACCGCTGGGGCCACAGTCAGACTGGTGTGTGCCTTCTCTTCCCCTCTCCTAGGGGCGGGATTCACTGTGGGGTGGTGTGGCTCGTCTGGGCTACTTGCACCCTGCCAGGCTTGTGATGCTGGGGATCTGGCGTATTAGCTGGGGTGGGTAGGCAAGGTGCTCGGGGGCAGGAGGGGCAGGCTTAGCTCGCTTCTCCTTAGGTGATCCACTTCAGGAGGGGCCCTGTGGCAGCGGGAGGGAGTCAGATCCGCTGCCGGAGGTTTGGCTCCGCAGAAGCGCAGAGTTGGGTGTTTGCGCGGAGCGAGCAAGTTCCCTGGCAGGAACCGGTTCCCTTTGGGATTTCGGCTGGGGGATGGGCGGGGGAGATGGCGCTGGCGAGCGCCTTTGTTCCCCACCAAACTGAGCTCTGTTGTCAGGGGGCTCAGCAGCTCTCCCTCCCTTTGTCCTCCAGCCTTCCCGCTTTCCGAGCAGAGCTGTTAATTTCTGACCTCCCAGACGCTAAGTCGCGCTTGCTGTCGGAACACAGTCCGCCGGGCCCCTCCGCTTTTGCAAGCCCGACTCGGGGGCTCTGCTTGGCCGGCGAGCCGCCCCTCCGCCCCGGCTCCCTCCCGCCAGTCCGTGGAGCGCGCACCGCCTCGCCGCCCTTCCTACCCTCTTCCGTGGGCCTCTCTTCTGCGTTTGGCCCTGGCGACTCTGTTCTGCTAATCCTCTGGCGGTTTTCTGGGTTATTTAGGCAGGTGTAGATGGAATCTAAGTGATCAGCAGGACGTGCGGTGAGCCCAGCGTCCTCCTAAGCCGCCATCTTGCCGCAACTCCTTCTCATATATCTTTTTTCAAGTGAGTTAACATACAGTGTAGTCTTGTCTTCAGGAGCAGAACCCAGTGATTCATCTCTTACATGTGAAACCCAGTGCTCATCCCAAAAAGTGCCCTCCTTAATGCCTGTCACCTACTTAACTTACCCCACACGCACCCCCCCATCAACCCTCAGTTTGTTCTCTGTATTTAAGAGTCTTTTACAGTTTGCCTCCCTCTCTGTTTTTGTTTTTGTTATGCTTATGTTTATGCTTATCTGTTAAGTTTCTTCAATTCCACATGAGTGAAATCATATATCTGTCTTTCTCTGACTTATTTCACTTAGCTTATGCTTATCTGTTAAGTTTCTCCAATTCCACATGAGTAAAATCATATATCTGTCTTTCTCTGACTTATTTCGCTTAGCATAATACACTCTAGCTCCATCTATATCATGGCAGATGGCAAGATCTCATTCCGATTTAACCATATCTCCTAAAGAATGTTCCTATTAATATATATGAACCTTTATCATTCTTTCAAAATGTTTCATGCTACTTCATTGCATTTACATATCATCACCTAGACATGTCCCTATAGGTGGGCATTAAGTTTGTTCAAAAATTTTGTATCACTACAAAAATTCAGGCAAAATGACCCTTGTAAATACTTAAGAACATAATAATGTAAATGATCCACATATATAAGTGTGTTCCAGGAGTAGATAATGTAAAAAAAAAAAAAAGGTAGGATTGCTGGGGTATAGAGAATGTCTATTTCTAAATTTAATAGATACATCAAATTTCAAGTGTTTCTTTTCCTAACAACTTCAAAGAAAGTAGATTAAAAATGTGAGAAAATCAAACATACTTAAAGATCATAGAAGCCATTTATGAAAAGCCCACAGCTAACATCATCCTCAACGGGGAAAAACTGAAAGCTTTTTCCCTGAGATCAGGAACACGACAAGGATGCCCACTCTCACCGCTGCTGTTTAACATAGTGCTGGAAGTTCTAGCATCAGCAATCAGACAACAAAAGGAAATCAAAGGCATCAAAATTGGCAAAGATGAAGTCAAGCTTTCGCTTTTTGCAGATGACATGATATTATACAGGAAAAATCCGATAGACTCCACCAAAAGTCTGCTAGAACTGATACAGGAATTCAGCAAAGTTGCAGGATACAAAATCAATGTACAGAAATCAGTTGCATTCTTATACACTAACAATGAAGCAACAGAAAGACAAATAAAGAAACTGATCCCATTCACAATTGCACCAAGAAGCATAAAATACCTAGGAATAAATCTAACCAAAGATGTAAAGGATCTGTATGCTGAAAACTATAGAAAGCTTATGAAGGAAATTGAAGAAGATTTAAAGAAATGGAAAGACATTCCCTGCTCATGGATTGGAAAAATAAATATTGTCAAAATGTCAATACTGCCCAAAGCTATCTACACATTCAATGCAATCCCAATCAAAATTGCACCAGCATTCTTCTCGAAACTAGAACAAGCAATCCTAAAATTCATATGGAACCACAAAAGGCCCTGAATAGCCAAAGGAATTTTGAAGAAGAAGACCAAAGCAGGAGGTATCACAATGCCAGACTTTAGCCTCTACTACAAAGCTGTCATCATCAAGACAGCATGGTATTGGCACCAAAACAGACACATAGACCAATGGAATAGAATAGAAACCCCAGAACTAGACCCACAAACGTATGGCCAACTCATCTTTGACCAAGCAGGAAAGAACATCCAATGGAAAAAAGACAGCCTCTTTAACAAATGGTGCTGGGAGAACTGGACAGCAACATGCAGAAGGTTGAAACTAGACCACTTTCTCACACCATTCACAAAAATAAACTCAAAATGGATAAAGGACCTAAATGTGAGACAGGAAACCATCAAAACCTTAGAGGAGAAAGCAGGAAAAGACCTCTCTGACCTCAGCCGTAGCAATCTCTTCCTCGACACATCCCCAAAGGTAAGGGAATTAAAAGCAAAAGTGAATTACTGGGACCTTATGAAGATAAAAAGCTTCTGCACAGCAAAGGAAACAACCAACAAAACTAAAAGGCAACCAACGGAATGGGAAAAGATATTCGCAAATGACATATCAGACAAAGGGCTAGTATCCAAAATCTATAAAGAGCTCACCAAACTCCACACCCGAAAAACAAATAACCCAGTGAAGAAATGGGCAGAAAACATGAATAGACACTTCTCTAAAGAAGACATCCGGATGGCCAACAGGCACATGAAAAGATGTTCAGTGTCGCTCCTTATCTGGGAAATACAAATCAAAACCACACTCAGGTATCACCTCACGCCAGTCAGAGTGGCCAAAATGAATAAATCAGGAGACTATAGATGCTGGAGAGGATGTGGAGAAACGGGAACCCTCTTGCACTGTTGGTGGGAATGCAAATTGGTGCAGCCGCTCTGGAAAGCAGTGTGGAGGTTCCTCAGAAAATTAAAAATAGACCTACCCTATGACCCAGCAATAGCACTGCTAGGAATTTATCCAAGGGATACAGGAGCACTGATGCATAGGGCCACTTGTACCCCAATGTTCATAGCAGCACTCTCAACAATAGCCAAATTATGGAAAGAGCCTAAATGTCCATCAACTGATGAATGGATAAAGAAATTGTGGTTTATATACACAATGGAATATTACGTGGCAATGAGAAAAAATGAAATATGGCCTTTTGTAGCAACGTGGATGGAACTGGAGAGTGTGATGCTAAGTGAAATAAGCCATACAGAGAAAGACAGATACCATATGGTTTCACTCTTATGTGGATCCTGAGAAACTTAACAGGAACCCATGGGGGAGGGGAAGGAAAAAAAAAAAAAAAGAGGTTAGAATGGGAGAGAGCCAAAGCATAAGAGACTGTTAAAAACTGAGAACAAACTGAGGGTTGATGGGGGGTGGGAGGGAGGAGAGGGTGGGTGATGGGTATTGAGGAGGGCACCTTTTGGGATGAGCACTGGGTGTTGTATGGAAACCAATTTGTCAATAAATTTCATAAAAAAAAAAATGTGAGAAAATCAGAAAGTTCTTGGTGACTTTTCCAGGAGAATTATCAGAGTTCAAGAACAAACACAGTAAGAAATTTTAAAATGAATAATATGAAACTTTTAAAACTGTGTTTAAAAAACACAAAGGGTGGGGGTGGGTGCCTGGGTGGCTCAGTCAGTTGAGTGTCAGACTCTTGAGTTTTGGCTTAGGTCATGATCTCATGGCTTGTGAGATGGAGCCCTGTGTTTGGGCTCTGTGCTGACAGGGCAGAAGAAGCTACTTGCGATTTTCTCTCTCTCTCTCAAAATAAATAAGTAAATAAATAAAGAAACAAACAAACAAACTTTAAAAAAGAACACAAAGGGTGGACATGGAAATGGTGTTTCCTCAGGACATAAAATACAATGATTCAATGAATGAATTAGAATTATCTTGAAAGCAAATGCCATTTTGCAATCAATCAAGAATGACACTGACAGAAGAGCATTTATAGGAATAAACCTCCAAAGAAGAATTACAGAGAATACCTTAGTTCACCATCTATTTTATCCACTACATCAAGGCATCCATTCGCCAAGGCCAAATAAGAGACTTTATGAAATAAAAAACCTGTGACTCTACATAGCATGAGGACTTTTCCTAATGAAAATAACACTTGACCATTTATCAAACAAATCAGAAAATAGAATTTGTCTATAATTGTCTTCTGAATAACAAATGCTTCTTTCAAACATCTGATCTTTACACTGATGAAGGTATCCACAAAGAAAAGAAAGCCCATCAATCTGACGTGCGGTCATAGCTTCATCTGGAATTTAGGTCTTCATATTTAGTGGAGAAACCACACAGGAGAAAAGTCTTTATACAAGTGGCACCAATTTTAGAAACACATCATGCCCAGTAGACACTAAAGGATCCCTGCAGGAGAGACACTTTATAGTTATCAGGTTCTGTGGCCTTTACATGGAGCTTATATGTTCAAGTTCATCTGAGAGTTTAAAAGAATATGCCTACTTGTTAACGATTATAGTAAGGTCTTCCTTTATAGTCTGACTCTTGGCACCTCCAAAGTCCACCCAAGAAAACAACTCTGACAAAATACAAAGATGACAAGGTGTTTCATGAGAGATCAATCTTTGCATCCATGTGGGTGTCTGTAAAATTTATATGAAAAAATAGTTATAAAAGCAAAAACTTCAAGTATATATGATGTTAGGAAAGAAATACTCTTTTACCCTTTAGTGTGCTAAGAAATATTTACCACTATCTCTTAAAGAATATAATTTTAGGGGCGCCTGGGTGGCGCAGTCGGTTAAGCGTCCGACTTCAGCCAGGTCATGATCTCGCGGTCCGTGAGTTCGAGCCCCGCGTCAGGCTCTGGGCTGACGGCTCGGAGCCTGGAGCCTGTTTCCGATTCTGTGTCTCCCTCTCTCTCTGCCCCTCCCCCGTTCATGCTCTGTCTCTCTCTGTCCCCCCAAAAATAAATAAACGTTGAAAAACAATTTAAAAAAAAAAGAATATAATTTTATGTCATTTAGCTAGTCTGCCTTCCTCTCACTCAACTGGAAATTCTTTTAAACCTAAATCAATAGCTAAATGCCAGATTGTATCCACAGAAGTGTATATTTCATGTTATATGCCTCCCATGTCTTTCTAATTGAAAATGCCACTTGTAGAATCTGAGATTCTTTTATAGAAACTTTTATTGCATAGTTGTCTATAAAAGACAGTAGAAGTTAAAATATAATTAGTCGATTGATTAGTAGTAAAGATGGGTTTTATTAACAGTTCTGTCAATATCTGTGCATGCTAACTCATTTGCATTTCTCCCCTTAATCCAAGTATAGTAGTAGCCTATGGAGTTGAAAATAGGCAAGCCACATTTTGAAATTACTCCTGTATTCATTTCAACTCCTACTGAGTTTTTCATTTAACCTACAAGTATTTCTGAGATCAATCTGCTTATCTGCTCTTGAAATTCTACCATAGATTGCTTTAAAAGTACTTTATGTCTATGAATTATATAAAAACCTGATATCCAAAGGATAAGCCTTTCAGAGTGATCTTATGAACAAAATTTTAAGCAAAAAGTATGGTCCTTTGTGCCTTTCCAACTTACCTCGTAATGGCTATAACACACATAGTACAAAATAATTTTGGGGAATTTGAAAGTGGCTAAATGTGCATAATAAAATAAGCAAATCTTAAAGCTTTCTCTATACAATATTGCTTATTATATTAGCACTCAAAATATTGAAATGGATCATAACATTTGGTCATGAGCCAACCAAGATCTCACTGATAAATTCATCAGCAGAACTGAATTTTAATGCAAATCTCCCTACTAAAAAGATAGTTTATTTTACATTTGATTTAACATGCAAACTATTTTGATTACCTTCCATAAAACTGCAAAGGATAAAAGTGAATATTAATTTTAAAAGCCCAATTTACAAGATTGTCTTAACACTTTTTATATCATCATTCTGGAGCACTGAAAAAAGATTTTCTACATTTTAGTTAATAGAAAAGAGGTTGAAATATAATTAGTAGGCTGATTGATTCGATAAAGATGGTTTTCATTGACACTTCTGTTGATGATCTTTGGATGCCAATATTGTCAACCCCTTGACATCTCTGTACCTGTGTTCTCCCTACAAACTTGGCATTACACTCAATAACTTTCCAATATTCTTTCCAGTTCTATCATTCACCAGAAAGCTGAATTAGGAAAAAATATATCATTTTATCATATTCTTCTGGGGGAATAACTCTAATACTAATATGACTATACTAACATTGTCATGAGTGAGTGGTATGGGATGTTCTCAGAAAAATTCCACACAGTGTAAATGCCCAGGAATGCAGATGGTATTTTTTTCTTCTCAGCAAATACAATTATTGTCATTTAATGCTTGATCATTGCCTGGAAGGGGAGTGAAGGATGAAAACATATGAAGGCCAGGGAATTTGTGAAGACATAACTATCTAAACCTTCCACCATATTCTCCATTTTATTTAAAATTACATAATCATATTGCTTTAGCTGCATAGGCCATTTGAGTGGCATGAAAGTTCAGGAAATAACTATTAAAACCCTGGACAAAATATCCAGGGTTGGAGGGGACAAAGGCTGACTTTGCCACCTAGTTCAGAGTATGAATGTTTCTATGAAAAGTCAGGCTTTCTCCCTGAGGAAGTGACTGTGCTGTCACTTATGGTTCAAAGGTGTATCTTGTTGCCTGGGTGGCTCAGCCAGCTAAGCATCCGACTTTGACTCAGGTTATGATCTCAGGGTTCATGAGTTGGAGTCCTGCATGGGGCTCTCTGCTGTCAGCACAGAGCCTGCTTTGGATCCTCTGTTCCCCACCTCTGTCTGCCCCGCCCCCCCACTTGCGCTTTCTCTCTCTTTAAAAAAAAGTAAACATTAAAGGTGTACCTTGTCTAATGATCCTACAGTAGAGCCTACAATATCAAACCATAGCCATCTTTATTGTTTTGAATCGGTACACGAAGAGATGTATATATATACATACATATATATTTAAATTTACTGATTCCAAAGACAAACAATTTTATAGTTTCCTGATAGATGATAAAAACATGTTTTGTTTTGTAAAGGTCAATATGCTTTGACAATTTTCCAGTAGATTAAAATATATTGTGGGGGCGCCTGGGTGGCGCAGTCGGTTAAGCGTCCGACTTCAGCCAGGTCACGATCTCGCGGTCGGGGAGTTCGAGCCCCGCGTCAGGCTCTGGGCTGATGGCTCGGAGCCTGGAGCCTGTTTCCGATTCTGTGTCTCCCTCTCTCTCTTCCCCTCCCCCGTTCATGCTCTGTCTCTCTCTGTCCCAAAAATAAATTAAAAAAAGTTAAAAAAATATATATATATATTGTGATCTGTTTTGGCACAATGAGGAACAAAGTTGATAATCCAGAGTCCTTGTTGATTTAATATCTAAAATAACCTGTGCTTGAGGTACGTATAAAAAATCCTAATGTGTTTAGGACTACCTAGCATATAGTAAATGCTCTAAGTCTTTCTCTACTTATAACTGTGAGAAGCTGCATTTTTGGACAGATATATTGATGGTTCAGTATCTCTAAATTAGGCAAAAATCTGGCAATAAATATACTGGTTAAATTTGATATTCATACTGTAGTCTGTATTGTCTGCCATTTGTTAAAAATAACAGCACAACTATTTTCAATTTAAAATTATAAGTTCTTTATGACACAATTCACTTGTGAATGCCTGATATTCATTTATCTCTAATAATTCACCCAGTAAATAATTCACCCAGTAAATAATTCACCCAGTAAATATTACATTACATGCATAATGGACTGCTAATTATAGTAAGAGTTGTGCTGTTGCCTTAGAAATTTTAGCAGCACAAAATTACCAACTACCATTAATATGTAGTGACTTTTAAAACACATTGTAGTAAAAATGTAACATAACCTAGCGTAAAGTAATAAATTACTATATTCCTATTCTCTGGATACTATCCAGTTTTAATTGTCTTCAAGGTAAGGTAGGTGTGTCAAATTGATTAAAGGCAGAGTACAAGAATATATGGAAAAGAAAGGGAAACTGAAGATAGAAAGTAAAGAGATTCTCAGAATACGTTTTACAGCTAAAGAGGAAAGAATGGTATTCACACTGAGTATCTGGGACTGTATGATTGCCTAATTCTCTTGCTTCTTTTTCAACAGTGTCTCTGTTTTGTTTACTGATTTGGCTACTTCCTTTCCTACTCACAAGTAAGAATTTCGAAAATTCTCTGTGCTTTGCTTTTCTCTATCTGAATTTTTTTTTCTCTAGATTGTGATAGCTTTCATCACTTTGAGTTTTCACATACGGTGCCCATAGCTGTAACTTTGATCCCAGCATCACCCTGAAGATTAATACTCTCATTTTTATCTTCCTGTTGGACTTAACTACCTAGATGTTTTCAGGTATACCAGATTAAACCTTTTAGTAACTTACTACCCCAACCAAGTTCGAGAACTTGACTCTGAGTATGTATCACCTGTATTAAATGCTTTGGATTTATGCTTGTTTCTCCTTTTTCTGCTTTCTCATAATTCACTGGTTACCAAGTCTTATGAAATTCGTTCTATAAGAGAAAAAGAACTCAAGGCACAAATATGTTCAAGTGACAAAGTTTTGAGAAATAATATGATGTTTTTACTATTGTTGTCCTGATAATGCGGTTTGGACTTCATTGCCTTACTTACCACCTACTTTGTTCTTAAAGACAGTGCTTCATCAAGTAGCTTTCCCAGATTCCAAACTCCTTTGGATTTCCAGGTTCAAAAGACTCATTGTTCTTGAAGTCCCCTACTCTCAGGCCTGAAACTTAAGGTCTCATTTGGCTCAAGTAAATAAAATTCCAGGGAACCTCCAGATTTACCTAATCAATTTCAATGGACTTCCTGCCAATTTCTTTTGGAAAATAGTTTTATTTGGCATCATTTGACAATGCAGTGTCAATGGAATGCACACCCATTTTAAAATTCTGCCTCTTTCGGATAAAATTTACCTACAAAAAAATCATCCATTTTAAGAGTTCAATTTTATGAATTTTGAGAAGCACATCTAATTTTGGGACTACCATCCAAATCAAGACATAGAGTATTAGTATCACTGCAAAATTCTCCATAGCGGTTTATATCAGTCCCTTCTTCTCTTTCATCCTGCCTTGTGTCTACAACCAGAATTCTGCTTTGCTTTTTTGGGATGGCATAAAACAGTCTTTTGGGTCTAGCTCTCTTCACTCAGAAAAATACATTTAAAATTCATCTATATTTCTACATGTGTCAATCATTTGCTTTTTACTTTTTATTGCTAAATACTGTTCAATTTTGAGTATACTAAATTTTGTATGTACATTCACATTGCTGGCCATTTGGATTGTTTCAAGGGTTTGGCTATTAAGAATAAATTTGCTATATACCTCCTTTTACTTGTCTTTCACTGGCATAAGGTTGGATCTGCTGAGTTTCTTCATTGTAGTTTTAATATTTTTTCCCTTTGTGATTGATAAATATCTTAAGGAGGATACATTGTTACTATGCTTATATTCTACTGCTTCCAAATTTTTACTCACTGATTTTTAGCAAACTGCAGAAATTACTACTGTTTGCCTAATGGCACTTGGTCATTTCCTTCATTTCTCTAGCATTTATTAACAGGAACTCTTCTATAAGCAAATCTGTCATTTGTCTACTTATTTATTTATTTATTTATTTGTGTTATTTATTTATTTATTTATTTATTTATTGAATGATACAGTCATATCAGAATGGACTCGTGATATTAATTTTATTTTTTGTGTCATAATCCAGTATTACAGTTATTTATTTATTTATTTATTTATTTATTTATTTATTTATTTTTTCCCCAAATTGTTTCAGTTTTGGATCCTGTGTCCTTTTGCCATTCCCCCCATCATTTTTTCAAGGACTTTGTTATTGCCTGATATTACAGTATATTCCAGGCTTACCTTGTGTTTTCTCTGTCCAAATACTAGTAATTATCTACTTCTCCCAAAGAATGTTAATTTATTTTATTGGAGAATGGAATTTAGAAGCCAAACTCCAAGACTAAGCATATTCATTGCTATGGATGTCATTGTTTCTAGGTCCTCTCAGCAGATAGGGCTATGATATATATATGATATCTGAGATGTATATATACACATACGTATGTGTGTATATATATATATATATATATACACATATGTATACACATATATGTATAATATATAATGTGTGTTCTGACTAGTAATACACACATATATATATATACACATATATATACACTTATATATATATATACACATATATATGTGTATATATATGTGTATATATATATGTGTACACATATATATGTGTATATATATATACACATATATATACACATATATATACACATATACACATATATATACACATATATACACATATACACATATATATGTGTGTATATATATATATATACATATATATATATATATATAATGTGTGTGTGTTCTGACTCAAGAGTGCTCAGACAATTATGTTTATTTCTGTCTCTCTCTCTATCTTAAAAACCGCAAGTTCTCTGATTTGTCAAATCTAATAATACTACAGGCTTATGCTAGCCCTCTCCCTGTTCTTATTGTGACACTTTCTTTGGTGGCCAGAAAACCTCACTCTTATTATTTATAATATATTTATTTATTTAAATAATCTTACAAACACAGTAATATTTGAGTTGCTCACCCATGCCCCCATGGGAAACTGATTTACTAACTAATGTACACTTCCTATTTTTAGCCTTAGAGAAAATGCTGTTTTCCATAGTTACATAGGTTAGTTCTTTTGTTCCCCATCTCTGGAGAACCCTGACTAATAAACTATGTGTATTCCATTTTGATTTCCTTCATACCTCAGTGATTTTAATTATTAATTTGTATTTTGCTTATGTGAAACTATGCCATAGTTTGTGGAATCAAAGCTATTATGCTCAGAGAAATAATGCTTTCTTTTTCCTTCCTTACCTCCATATTTCTTCATGCCAACCTTATCAACCTATTTCCTAGTAGGTAAATACTCTCTTTAGTTTGTAAATGATCTCTTCTGTAACTCTTTAGTACCAATGAGCACATACATCTCTGTTTTCTCTACCTCCTATATTTTTGCTTGAAATATACTATACATTTTGTGTGCATTTAGGGTGTTTCATTTAACAATATATTCTGCAAATCACTACAAAACTGTGCATAAAGATCTTTCTGATTCTTTTTATGGCTACGTATACTTGCACTATGTAGGTATAGCATACTTTTTTTCAATATTCTCCTATGTAAGGGATTCAGGCTATACTATATGTTATATTTTGAAACTAAAAGCAATGTTAAATTAACTGGTTCGTATATATTTTTGTATTCTTAGAGGCGCTTTAGGATAGGGCCTTAGAAATGGGACTGCTGAGTCAAAAGATAAGCACATATGTATTTGTGATTTATTGACAAATTCCCCTCCAGAGCAATTGTACGAATTTGTGTTTCCACTTGCATTGTATGAGAGTGATTGTTTGCCAACAGAATTTGTTATGCTTTTTAATTTTCCCAATCTGATAGATGAGAAATGGTGTATAAGTGTTATTTTAATTTAATTTGCATCTCTTTAACTATGAATATGACTGAATCTTTATATATATATATATATATATATATATATATATATATATATATTTACACACATATGAGTGTTTTTGCACATACATACACATATATGATGATTCACATTTTTTTCCATTCTTCTATTGGAAATGGTAGTAACTTGGGGGAAAGAAGTTTAAATTTTAGATCTATGTATGATAGATACTAGTAAATGTACTAATAAACATACTAATAAATTCCAGAATGATTGGAGACCTAAATGTAAAGCAATCAAACTATGCAAGTGCTAGAAGACATGGGTCAATTCTTTTTGATCTAGGTGTTGAGGAAGGCTTTCTAACTGTGTTTCAACATTCAGAGGGAATTGAAGAATATAATTGATAAATTTTACGACATAAAAATAAAACCACTTTTGCATAGAAACTAGCACCACAGAAATTCACAGGACAGCTGGTAAATAGAACGTATTTGCAAAATAGATCAGACAAGGTGGGTTTGTTTGCTTGTCTGTTTTGATGGTGAGAAAGGGATGTGAATTCTATTTTGTGGTTCTCTTTTGCCTTATAGGACCCTAAGATTTTTTTTTCTTTTTACCTTCACCACCCAATTGCCAAACACTTTTCTCCTCTTTATGTTCATTTTTCTCCACTGGAAGCTATGCATTTCAAAACCTCCTTTATATGCGCCTGTTGCTTAAACCATGCCTGTCCTTACATTGTATTTACTTTTTTTTTTTTTTAAATAGCACCTGCTCCTTCAAACCACACACACTTTGAGATCTCTTCCCTGTAGTCGATGCTCTGATCTGTCTAAAAACGTTTCCAGCAATTATAGGCAGGGGATGGATTTAATATTTCTGGCGATCATGCCAAATCAGCCTTTGGCCCCTTTGCTAGTTTCCATCTTCTCTCTTCTCCACACCTTTTCTCATTATGGCTTTGCTCTTCACATAGCCTCGTGGCCGGTTAAGGCTAAGGCAGTAGCATGAGAAATTACATGCTAAGATTGGTGATTTTTCTCTTTTCGTTCACAGTTTGCACTTTCTGCTTTCAATCATGCCGAGGGCATATTTTCGTATAGAACTTACTTATCCCTTCTTATTTTCTTACTTTTTATGAGGGAAAACTTAGGGATGCAGATAGCTATGTGGCTGCCTTTATCCTCAGCTACACCTAGAACTGATAGCATTTTATTGGCTTTGAATCGAAGACAATCAGAGCAGACTAAAGTTGAATCACTGGAAATACATTTCATTTTTTTTTTAAAGAATCTACTGTAATAGGGAGAAAGCGACCTCTATAGAACCAAACTCACTTCTCAATACAACAAAGAAAAGTGGGTATCGGTGGATGGAAAATTACTGAAGGAAGAGTTAGGGGTGAGGGGGATTCTGACAAAACCGACTGGACATGATTTTTGCTGAGGACAGGCCAGAGTGATCAGCTATTAAGGCTGTGGGATGCCGAATTTGATCAGATATTGAGGGAGGGTGGAGACTCTTGCTAGATAGACTTGACATGATCCTTGCTAATACTAGACTGTACAAAGAAGGACACAGAAACCCTGGATTTGAATGGGAACTCAGATGAGTCTGTTTAAAGTTTGGTCATGGAGAGAATTTTGTCAGTTTCCAAATATTATTAATTTCACATTACTAAGTGTGAGACTTTGTTGTGTTTCTTTAAGTAATATGCAACCTCATTCTTTCACACAGGCAAGCTAGTCAGGATCGGTTTGAAACTTGACAAGCTTGTTTGATTAGTCTATGGTTATTTTGTCGCCTCTAGTAAGATGACATCATTCTGAGGTCTCTGCCTAATGCACTGTGTATAACTAGGTCATATAACTCTGTCAACTCAGATCTCTGTCTCCTTAACTGCTCGACCATGTTTCTGTCACCCATCCTGCACTACAGCCTGAGATTTGCCTCCAGGATGTAAAATGGGGCAGTCGCCTTGTTTGTTTCCTTCTCGCAACATCTTATCCCTCTGCTAGCTGTTGTCCCATTTCTCCATCAGAAGCTATGCATTTCAAAACCTCTCTTATATGCTCCTGTTCCTTAAACCATGCCTGCATTTACATTGTGTCTACTTTCCTGTATATAGCACCTGTTCCTTTAAATGACACACACTTTGAAATCTCCTCCCGGTAGTCGATGCTCTGATCTGTCTATAATTATAGGTAGGGGATGGATTTGGTATCTATGGTGATCATGCCAAATCACCCTTCGGCCTCTTTGCTAGTTTCCATTTTTATAAAGTATTTTTTTAATGTTTATTTATTTATTTTGAGAGAGAGAAAGAGCAGGGGAGGGGCAGAGAGAGAGAGGGAAAGAGAGAATCCCAAGCAGGCTTCATGCAGTCAGCACAGAGACCTACGTGGGGCTTGATCTCACGAACCCTGAGCTCATGACCTGAACCAAAATCAAGACTCGGAGACTTAACCGACTGAGTCACCCAGGCACCACTATCGTCCCTTCTGAAAACAGTTTGTTTCATGTGTTTTGCTTGGTTGTGTACTTATTTATAATGAGAGGGCAATTCCTATAGCAGTTAATTCATCCATAACATATGAGCAAGATCTTAATTCTTACCATAATACTTATTTCAATAACATGCATGTCTGTTTGAAGTTTATGACAATGGTGAACATAGCTGGGGAAAATATAAAGAAAATTCATGTATCCTTGATCTATAATTTCCTTTTGTATTCTTTTAAAGTAGGGCAACTGCTTCATGCCCAGCTGTGCCCAAATTCTTCAAGGTAATCTATGTGTAACATAAGAAAATAGCCTAATCTATCTTCTATATTAGGAAGAAAAACAAACAAACAATTTATCTTCCTTTGCCTTAATTAGAAAATGGATGGCCATACTTTCAAAAAATGTTGATTACAAGTAGATCCTTTCTTTCTTTCTTTCTTTCTTTCTTTCTTTCTTTCTTTCTTTCTTTTCTTTCTTTCTTTCTTTCTTTCTTTCTTTCTTTCTTTCTTTCTTTCTTTCTTTCTTTCTTTCTTTCTCTCTCTCTCTCTCTCTCTCTCTCGCTCTCTCCAAATGCTAAATTTTAAAAAGGATCCAAGGAAAGCTGAAGCAAATATTCTTTTGCTGATACATGATAATTACTCTCTTGAGATGTAGGTTTTAGGATGTGCAAAATATAGAGATATAAATATAAAATACATAGATTATAAAACATGTAAATTTTAGAATATATAAAATAAAGCATTCCTCATTTCTTCGCCCCCCCCCAAAAAAAAACAGGTTGTGATTTTTTGACTAATGACATGCATTTGAAATATGTTAACTGAATCCTCTGGTAATACATATGAAACAACATGATCATGACGAGATATGATGCTCCTAGTAAAACAGATGGAATTAGTATGCATCATTAAAAACATATGAGGTATAAAGTATAATAACATTTTGTCAAAAGGATTTGGTGAGCCTCAAAAATGCGTATCTGTTGAGAGAGCTCATAGATTTCTAAGTACTCTTATTTATTACTCCATTTTGAAATTTTACAGGAACCAATTTAACATCATTTATTTCGATGCCTTTTATCCTAACCTTTCATTAACTTAAAAACAAGAAAATAAAGATAGAACTGGCAAAAAACCCACAGAAGTATTTAGTCTGTGTATGAAAATTTGACTTCTATCTGATTCTAGCTCAAAATTCTTGCTGGGTTTCCTACCAAATTGCAGTTACATCAATTTTAAAAGTATCCATTAGAGATATTTTTGAGAATTAAGTAGTCTGAGAAAAACAGTCAGCTAGTATTTCTCACTGCCCAGCTGTGATATACTAAGTAAGTATAGAGAGTTAACTGTTTTTATTGTCTTCGGTCATTCCTAAGTCTTTGGCTTGTCATATGTGGCATCATTTCTATTTCTATCACATTTTCATATGTGGCATCATTCTACCTTACTGGCAATTTCCCCATGCTATCCATTCCAACTCCTATATACATAACAACATATTACTAATCACTAGTACACAAATTATCTTGCCATGACCTCAGAATATCAGGCAACTTTATTTACTTTAGCTTTGAATCTGTGAACTAGCTTTTTGTTACACCTGTAATGTCTTTCAGCTTACTTTCCTCCTTTTTCAGGCTTGGAAAAATTTTTACTAATAAAAATATATTGGGTTTTAATAAAATCTAGGCGATGGTTAGTGATGTTTTTACAGCTACTACATAAGCCATATATTAGCATCTACCTTATATGCAGAAAAATTCTGACTCCTGATTGAACACTTCCCCGTAACCTGAAAACACACCTGCGATTTTTTAAATTACTTTCTGCCCCTGGGGAACTTCAAATGAACTTTTAATGTGATTGATATAGAAAGGTATCTGAAAAATCTCCAAACATCGGTGCACTAAATAACATTGCCTATGTAAAAGCACATAGGCAAAAGAAAATTATAAAGTTTTTGAATAGAATAAAAATCAAAATACAATATATCAAAATTGGGGTTTGTTCCCAGAATAGTACACATGGAGAAGTTATAGAACTCTCTATGTCAGAAAAGAAGAAAGATACCAAGTCAATGACATTGGTGTCTGCATTTGGACATTAGAAAAAGAATCACAAATGAAAGCAGTTGAAAGGAAATAATACATGGCAGAGCGGAAAAAGATACAGAAAATAGAAAAAAAATACAATAGAGAAAATCCATGAATCTCAAGGCTGTTTCCTTGGCACAAGAGATAAAATCACTAAACCTTTAACAAAATTGATCAGAGACAAAGGGAAGTATGACAGTTTACCCATATCAGGTGATGATATGAGATAGGTGGTATATGAATGACAGCATAATGAGAGAGAAGATATCCCTACCGATTTTACAGAGATTAAGAGGATAACAGGGAACTTTTGCCAATAAGTGTGGCAATTTAAGTGAAATAAATTACCTAAATGCCACAAACTCCTCAAGATCATTCAAGAAGAAAATACCTAAGTGAAATAGTCTTATTTCTGTTAAAAAGATTAAATTTGTGGTTAAAAACTTCCTGCAAGGAAAGCTCCAGATTGCATCATGGGGGAATTCTAAGAAATATACAAGAAAGAAATACTGCGAATTCTTATGTTTCATTTCCTTATCACTTCTTTTATTCCTAACTCCATCCCATCCCTTCTTTCTATATTTTTGGTGATACTTTCTTCAGTACTTCTGAATTTAAAACAGAAGAGATAATTTTGTACGGAAGGCTTTCAAGATTTGCAGTATTCCAGTATTAAGCTGAGACCACAAGGTAAATAAATAGTTAATATAAACAATTTAAGCATGAGTATATGCTGCTCCAAGTATTATTTTACAGCAAAATGATCTAACACTTATCCTTTCTTTTGCAACTTCTCCTATATATAGTTTGCTCCCATGAGCAATTTCTAGTGAAGTAATGCTCTATTGCACTAATTCCAGTAGCATTTAAAATGGTTCTTTTCATTCTCTCTCACCTTTGTAATTTTGGAAAGATGTATAAATTCAGATCGTTGTAAAATATGTGTGATTTATACCCTGTATATTCTTAATTTTTCAGCTCATAACGTTTTTTTTTTTCGAAATGATTTTCAACAGTAGTATTTTTTTGTTGGCCAATGAATTATCCTTAGGTTTTGACATATATGCATACACACACACACACACAACTTTTTGTTTCATATTGAAACATTTTTGAAAGAAGCACACAATATAATTTTCTTTATTTTTAAAGAAATATTGATACTAACTATCCCTAGGTTCTGCTATGACATTTATCTCCTTAACTGTTCATTAGTTTGCTGTTGTTGGGAATGTTTCTTCATGTTATATAATTAAGACCATACAGTTGAGAATATACGAGCCAGACATACTACATACATGCATTTAAGTTAACAATATTAGTGTTTTGCTATTTTGTAGCTACTTTAGCTTACTGTCTATCTTAATTTATATTTAAATAGTGGAATAGTAAAACTATACACTTATTCAAAAACACTTAACCAAATATTATAAGTGTGACAAATCCCCATAAACCTGAGATAAATGTTCTTAGATTTGTTGCTCAGGCAGAAAACAAATTGATTATTGATACAAATCTGAAGGATCAACTCTTCACTTAGCCACTAGTCCTAAAAAATAACTTGTATTCTCTGGGAAAAAAAAAACATGAAAGAGAAAAATAGTGTTGCTCAGACAATCCTATTATTTTATACATAATAATCAATATCTAATTAAAAATAACAAATTTTAAGAAGTGAGAAACAGGAGGCACAATGTGGGAAAAATTAACACAAATTAATTCCTTAAATAACCTGGATATTGGAACTAGCATAAAAGGACTTTAATCATTATGCATGTCTGATCAAACATTCATAGGAAAGATGGAGAGAATGAGAGAAAAGGCAGGAAATCTCAGCAATAAAATTAGAGCTTTTTAAAACAATATATTCTTGAGTAGAAAAAACACTTTCTGAAATCAAAAATACAAACTACCGAGTAAATACTAGTGTGAAAGAATGAATTCTTGAATTGGAAAATGTCTATTGAAATGATCCAAAATGAAGCACTATAGAAGAAAAAAGATGGTGATGTGAGATAATATCAATAAATTAACAGAGCTGTTTGGAGTCTTAGAAGGAAAGGATGCAGGATTGGGTAGAAAAAAATTAAAGAAATAATGGAGGAAGTTTTTCCAAAATTAATTAAAATTATCAATTAATAAACACAAGTAGCTCAGAAAAACCAAACCTAAGCACATGAAAGTCCAATGGCTGATATAATGAGAAAATACTAAAATCAGTCAATAAAAAAACACGCACACACACGCGAAGGAGACCAACTGTAATGACAATGCTGACTTCACATCAGCAATAAATACAAAACAGAAGACAATGGGATTACATTTTTATTTATTTATTTATTTATTTATTTATTTATTTATTTATTTATTTTTAACGTTTATTTATTTTTGAGACAGGGAGAGACAGAGCATGAACAGGGGAGGGTCAGAGAGAGGGAGACACAGAATCTGAAGCAGGCTCCAGGCTCTGAGCTGTCAGCACAGAGCCCGACGCGGGGCTAGAACTCACGGACCGTAAGATCATGACCTGAGCCGAAGTCTGCCGCCTAACCGACTGAGCCACCCAGGCACCCCATAGGGATTACATTTTTTTTTTTAATTTTTTTTTTCATCGTTTATTTATTTTTGGGACAGAGAGAGACAGAGCATGAACGGGGGAGGGGCAGAGAGAGAGGGAGACACAGAATCGGAAACAGGCTCCAGGCTCTGAGCCATCAGCCCAGAGCCCGACGCGGGGCTCGAACTCACGGACCACGAGATCGTGACCTGGCTGAAGTCGGATGCTTAACCGACTGCGCCACCCAGGCGCCCCGGGATTACATTTTTAAAGTACACACAAAAGTAATACCAGAATTCTATGTCCAGTTAAATTAACTCAAATTATATTTTCTGATCAATTAAAGCTAAGGGTTTGTTGCCAACAAAATAACTGGCACTGTAAGAAATGCCAAATGAAATTCATTAGAATGACACCAGTTGAAAGTTCCCATTTACAGAAAATAATGAAATGGTAAATAAGTGATGAGAAATAGAAATTAGAGGTTATAATGTATTCTTCAGAGTAACAACTAAAAAGAAGAGATACAGAGAAAGAATATGTCAAGAAATTTAGCTGGGGCAGTTTCTGAGTTTGAGCCCTACATTAGGCTCTGTGCTGACAGCTCAGAGCCTGAGTCCTGCTTCAGATTCTGTGTCTCCTGCTCTCTCTGCCCTTCCCCCACCCACACTCTGTCTCTGTCTCTATCAAAAATAAACATTAAAAAATTTTAAAAAAGAATTACACTTGAATATTATGTGATGATTTTTTAGTCTCAGAGAGTTGGGAAAGCTGAATCAAAAGAACAAAAAAAAAAAAAAGAAAACTGGCAAGATGATAGTCTTAAACACAACTCTATGCATAATTACATTAAAAGTAAATATATTTAAAAACGTCAAATAAAAGGCAAACATTACCACAATGAATGAGAAACAGCAAGGCCTGATCATAGGCTATTTATAAGATTAACTTTATACGTAAATGCAAATACTAAGTATAAGAAAGTTGGAGTAACTACATTAATATCACACAAAGCTGACATAAGTCAAGATACAGAGGTGATAAATGTTTTTATAGTGATTTTATAGTGATAAAATGTCCATTATAGAGGAAATTTTTAATAGTAGAACTTCAAAGCACATGAAGCAAAACTGATCAAAATTCAGGGAGAAGTATGCAAATCTATACTGACAACTGGAGATGTTGACATCCTCTCTCACTACTTAGTAAAACAACTAGACTTAATAGACATTTTAAAACATTCAATTTAGGGGCACCTGGGTGGCTCAGTTAGCTAAGCATCCGACTTCAGCTCAGATCATGATCTCACAGTTCATGGGTTCAAGTCCTGCATCGGGCTCTGTGCTGACAGCTCAGAGCCTGGAGCCTGCTTTGGATTCTTTGTCTCCCTCTCTCTCTGCCCCTCCCCAGTTGGCGCTCTGTCTCTCTCTCTCTCTTTCTCTCTCAAAAATAAAAATAAACATTGAAAAAAGTTGAAAACAATCCAACAACTGCAGAACACATTCGTTTTTAGTGTACGTATATGGATGGATATTATGCTGGAACAGAAGAAAAATCTCAATAAATTTCAAAGACTTACAGAATATGTTGATGGCAGAGTTGAATTAATAATCTGCAACAAAAGTTATCTAGATAATTCTCAAGTACTTGAAAATTAAGTAAGATATTTTATTTATTATTATTTTTTAAGTAGTGTCCACACCTAATGTGGGGCTTGAACTCATGACTCTGAGATCAAGAGTCTAAGTAAAGATATTTTAAAACCTTTTAGTCAAAGGAGCAATAGATTTTAAGGTATCTTTACTTAGACTCTTGATCTTGGGATTAATAAAGGAATACATAGTAACCAAAAGCATATGTGTATTTTCTTCTTGGTTCATGATTGTGTCAGATAAACAACCTCAGGGTGGTTTAACTTTGCCAATATACATGCAAGCATGTCTTCAGGCTTTGGCGTAGTTTAGATTGATGCATGGCTAAGTGCATCCATGTGATTCCCAGTTGGGCAGTTAGTGATAATAACTTCAAACTAACACACTTACAATTATTGGGACTGAAGATTTATCCCCCACTGGTGTAGAGTTAATATTTATTTTTCTTTGTGTAATTTGAAACTTAAATACATAGAGCAAGACTAGGACTGCTCACTTCACTCCAAAATTCAACTCTCTACAAATAATAATAATAACAACAACAACAACAACAATAATAATAGTAACAATAAATTTCTTTGTAACAGGTCTCATTTTATTCTGACGACAGAAGGAACAAAACAAAGTAAATTTAACATTGAAAAATAAATGTGGCTCTACTGTTTACAACAAAGAGCCTCGTATGTGTATTATTCTAACAATTTAAAATTCACATTGTGTATCATGGTTGTTCACTCCTTTTGTCTTTGCACCATCACCTTCTTTCTGCCATGCTGGCATCTGGGTCAGAGAGAAGCCAATACCTTCATCACTACCTTTATCCCCAACATACAGGTACATGCCAATCAACACACTGGTGTGAAATCTAAAATTAATATATTTTTACCAAATGAAACTACAAAACCGTATGCCATGCAATTTGAAGGTGTCAACACTGACATACATTGAATAAGGTGCGCCTGTCCAGTAATTAGTTAATATTTAGAGTAGTATAGACTAGACATACTATTCATTATATTACTTTCAGATTTAATATCTTTGCATAAGTCAGTTGTACTGGAACACAGCACTTGCCACAATTATTTCAAAGTGTTATTTTCATCAATAGTGTATAAATTCACGATATGTAACAAGATGTTTTTATTCCAAGAAATAAAAAGACATTTGAACACACATTTATACCTTTAATTCTATCAAATAATTTGGTGCTTCTGGTAATTCAGCTCTTTTAAAGAATAATTGCTTTGAAATAGCTTCATGGTTGAATTTCTTCTTATCAATGAATTGAATTTAAGTTAATTTTCAAAACAAAATTTAAGATTTTTCTCATAATTCTGTACCTTGTGACTCCCATGTTTCCAAATTAAAATGACCCCTATATTTAAGTCAGTTTCTCATAATCATATATGAATATGATCCTCTCTTTAATATCTACCCATCTGTCTACTATACACACAAATCCATGAAAATATATCATACATATACTATTTTCCCTAAGTTTTGAAAATTCTGATTATTGGAGCTGGTTTTAAGCAGTTTAGAGTTCAATAGCTAAGGGAAAGCTATTTGTTGTATTGTTTGAGATCTAGCTAGATTATTTGAATCTAGCAAGGAAAGAATGGATAAAACTCATAAGCTGCTGTAAGTATATGGGAGAAGTTAGTTAGTAGAGCATGTATGAGTTAACCGTAGAGAGGATGGAAGGACTAAGCATGATTATTCATGAGGTGTTAAATGTGCATGAGGTACCAGAAGCACTAAATAACAGGATGCGGTAAATATACATGAGACATATGAAGCACTCATTATTCATAAGATCTTAATTCAGCCCCCCATTGGTGGCACCCATTTTGGCCCTGACAATTCTAATGCCCAAGAAACTGACATGAAACCCATGACTGTTCAGCAAGCTGATTGGTAACGTATAGCTATTAGCCAGGCCACCTTGTCCTGTGTCTTTCTGATAAAGCAAGAGTGTGTCATTTGCCCTGACCTTCTTCCTCAGTTGGATTTTCTTGCTTGAACTTCAGCTATCATTCTAGTAACCATGTCAGTACAGGAAACGCAAAGCAATAGAGCAACTGACTGTTGTGTTCCACGGATATAGTGATATAGTCCTTCCGAGACACTTGCACCCCATCCTAAATGGGTTAACTTACTCCATTTCTTTCCTCTCGTCTTCTGCTATATGTATTAAATGTAATTAATAAACTTTGTGATTTGAGCATTTTAATTTGGTCTGTGAACCTTTATGTTGCCTGACTACTGGGAAAGTTTTCTTGTTAGTCTACTTGGACTTTCCTATTGCATCAAGGTAATTCCCCACACAACCAAGGTACCAGGC
The DNA here is from genome assembly GCF_016509475.1 of Prionailurus bengalensis. NCBI lineage: Eukaryota > Metazoa > Chordata > Mammalia > Carnivora > Felidae > Prionailurus > Prionailurus bengalensis. The sequence goes on from NC_057350.1 coordinate 119,203,752, forward strand.
CCTGCAAGTCTAGTAAGTATTATCTTCTTTGTTATTTTGTTGGCAGAAAATGGAAACAATATTACTTTCAGGTGAATATATACTGCAGGTGTTTTTTATTTTCACCTTCACAGAAAATCGACAATTTTCAGATACAAATTTTGTTAGCATAGATAGACCTTGATACATATTCATCTGTAAAATGTAGGTAGCAATAACTCATACTCAAGGATTAAACTTATACACACACACACACACACAAGAGGAACTGATGCAGCTGGTAATTGTAGCAAATGAGTAAATGTGTTTGTTGGAGTGACCCTGGTAGGTGGGACTCTTTTTAAAGGATCCCTTGACAATTAGTAAAATTACAAATGTTAGCTTTGGAACAAAAAGATGTTAGTATGTCACAACAGCATTCTAGTCTGTTTGGGATAACTTCTTGCTGAGACATCAGCACCTTCACTGAGGCCTTTTTGGGAGAGGTCTGTGGACTCCTCACCAGGAAATCAAATGTTTCTAGGTTAAACCCACCCAGCCAGTGTTGGTATCATATCTGGGACCTTAACCCACTGAGCAACACGAAAACACTGGTTACTGCAACTGCCTTTGAAGAGTCTCGATTAAACCAACATTGAATGCAGGGTCTAATTATCAAACCTGTGACATTACTGAAATAAGCAAAAAGCCCATTAAAATGTGCTGTGCCTTCTGTTTGCTTTTTGAAATGCTAGTTTGCAGATGTGTTTTTCAGCCCTTCTTTGCATGGCAAGAGTTTCCTTAACTCCTTTGTGGTAGTGTCTGAGTTTTCCCACTGCTGAGGCAAGGTTATCTATTTCCACATCTTTTTCTTCAGAATCATCTTTTGAAATGTAAACATTGCCCACAAGTAACAAAAACTAAAAAAATAAATGTGAATATAAGAAAATATCCATAGCCAAATAACAAGTATAATTCAGTGATGATTTTAAGAATTACAGTAATATATTTCTTACATTACCAACTTAGGCCAGACTTAGTCCATAAACAACAGGAAACCATGTTTTTCCACCACATGTCACCTTTTGAAATTGTTGGAATCTATTTTTAAGTTTGAGTTTGGTTTTAACTTTTCCAAATTTATGCATGTATATGTATGAATACACATATACACATATGTATAGTGATGTGTTATATTCTTTTGTTAATATTTGTAATAAATATAAATATAAAATAACATAATTTATATATTGCTGTAGGTTAATACTAATTTATATTAAGCATAGGGTTATTTACATTATAATACATAAATATTTACTGATCCTAATGCAGTGATACATGGTTTTGCTTAAAGTGATACTTGTGTCTCTGCAAGGTATCAAAATATCTGTAAATGTTTTTTTTCTCACAATATTGCATTTTTCTGTAATCTTTTATTTCATCGACAGATTATTCAAAAATGTCAAGTTCTATAATATTAACCAATTTGATTTGTCAATAATGAATGATTTCTTAAACTGTGTTATAGGATCTAAGTATAGGTTTATGTTCATAAAACAAAGTTCAGTAGCAGAGAAATAACTCTCATTATATTTTTAAAGATCTTATTTTGAATACCCACCCTGTGCCAGGAATTGTGTTATGGTCTGGTTATCCAAAGACAAATACTAAACATGCCTTGCTCTCAAGTTGCTCATACACTCAGATGGCCGTATGTACGTTGAAGTGCTGGAAATATTTTGCAGGTGGTAGAGGTGATGGCGTCACGGCAGTGTGCGTGTACCAAACGTCATTGGATTGTTTCCTTTTAATTGTTGGGTTTTGTCGTATGAATTTCACCTCACATTATTAAAAAAAGAGCTGGGCGGGGGTGACCTGGGTGGCTCAGTCAGGTAAGAATTCAACTCTTAATCTCAGTTCAGGTCTCGATCTCAGGGTCATGAGTTCAAGCCCCGTGTTGGACTCCATGCTATGATGGAAGCCTACTTAAATATATATATATATATATATATATATATAATATCTTATATAATCTATCTATATATCTATATATATCTATATCTATATATCTATATATATCTATACCTATATATCTATATAAATCTATATCTTAAATATAGATATATATATATCTTAAATATATATATATTATATCTTATATAATCTATCTATATATCTATATATATCTATATATCTATATATATCTATATCTATATATATCTTATATATATATATATATTATATCTTATATAATCTATCTTAACTTAAATATATATATATAGATTATATCTTATATAATCTATCTATGTATCTATATATATCTATCTATATATCTCATCTCATTCAGACACAGCAACATCACATAGAAGAAAGACTATTTCACCCTCATGAATGTCCTTTTAAATAATGGACATTTTTTCCCTACAAGTCCCTGAAGACATTTTTTTTTCACATATTATTGACCAGAATTGAGTCCCATGCCCATGAACTATTCACTGGAAATAGTGCACTGGAATTGCCACCATTGACTTTCAGACCAACTCAGATATATACTCCCTGATATGGGAATAGAGTTATCTTCCATTAAGGGGGAATAAATTGGTGTCTGTAAGCAAAGGAGAAGAAAGTAAAGTTATTTTAGAAGAGAGTCACCAGAGGCTGCTATAAATAATAACATAAAAATGCATAAATATTATATGAAATATATGAGAACTAAAATAGTAAATCTCTAGGTATGGTAGAATTTTGTAATTGATGTATCCATATATAAAATATGCAGTTTGGGCATGATTATTTAAAAATTAGTCTAAATTCTTGCTTAAGCAATGTAAGAAAAATCTTTCTGTATTCTAATCCTAATGTTTCAACTGTTTTAAAGTCCATTTCAGTTCAAATTTACAAGCAGGCGGTCTAATAAAAAGAGCATAATATTTTTGCTAGAAAAACTTAGGTTCAATTTCTTTTCTATAGTTTCTTTAAATGATTAACTCTGGGCAAAATGGTTTACCTCATTAAGCCTCAATTTCCTAATTTATAAAATGAAGATAAATGAGATTGTACTTTCAGAATTATTTTAAAATATAATAAAATACCTGTGTTTGGCGTATAGTATGTTATCTATTTTTAATTTTTTGTAAATAGAATAAAAATACATGGCAAGCCAACCTCTTCATTAGACTTCCCCTTTTAATTGTTTTGTTTTAGTAACTAAAGCAAACCAAATGAGTGTATTATTAGTTATAATATATGATGTGAAGATCAGTATTGTTTTTCATTTTCCAAATGAAGACAAATTATAACAAAGAATGCTAGAATCAGGATAAATCCAACGATAACAATTATTGAAATATTTTTACATACATAGTAATTATTGAGACATTTTACATAAGTAGTAATTTATTTGGTTTCATTTGTCAAAGAGTGAAACGGCTAGTTTAAGTGATAGCTGAAACAATTTATATACAGAAGTTGAACTCATATAAACCAAGAAAATTAATGCAATGAGTAATTAACTCTAATTATTTATCATCTGTCGCACATTTTGGTAATTAATACCTACCTGGAACTCCAAGTCTTCTATAATTTTTTTTTTTTTTTTTTTTTTTGGGACAGAGAGAGACAGAGCATGAACGGGCGAGGGGCAGAGAGAGAGGGGGAGACACAGAATCGGAAGCAGGCTCCAGGCTCTGAGCCATCAGCTCAGAGCCTGACGCGGGGCTCGAACTCACGGACCGCGAGATCGTGACCTGGTTGAAGTCGGACGCTTAACTGACTACGCCACCCAGGCGCCCCCAAGTCTTCTATAATTTTCTTTAGCCATCGGGTTTTTTGCCTCCATTTGTTTAGGAAGATGTAATGTAACTAGAAGTGATCCACACAGAAAAATGGCCTTCTTTCCTCACTAATCTTTATGCCTTTGTGTACTCAGAAGCAAATTTATTTTATATGTTATTTATAAGATTTTTATCAAAACACCATTCACTATGTGAAAGGTGTCCCTAAGAAAAGATGTAACGTGATAGACACAGGGAACAGCACTGTAAAGGGAAAGGGATTGTTTTGGAATTTTGAAAATTCAGCTTGGTAAATAACACCTGGAGGTGGTTAGCTCCTTTATATAATGTGTTGTTTTTGGTTCTCAAAGGAAATTATCCACTTCAGTGACTTAAATACTGTTTCTGAAATATTTGTGAACGATTTGGTCGTTTACATTGAATATGGGGCGGTCAAAACAGTGTTCCCACAGGCATGCAGAGAGCATTTTTCAGCTTTGGTGGAGAAAAAAAAAATTAGAAGGGCCTTTAGTAATGGGAAAGAGGCTAAAAACTTTGCAAAGGACGTGCTTTGGTGTGGGGAGGGTCCGGCTTTCCCACACACCCTCAAACCTGTCTTTCAGTTGTATTCCTTGTGTTCTAGGCTCATGTGAAACAGGTAAATTAGGCTGTTCTAGAATCAGAGATTAATTAAGTTCTAGAAGACCTAACTCAATAGAACAGTCTGCCTCTCTCCAGAGAGCCCTATAAGGATCAGATGAGTACAGAACAGCTGTACTTTGTTGACTTACAGAAATTTAATTATATTTGATATATAATTTGTGATTAAATTTCAAGGGCCTATCAATTTATCTATTTATCTATCCATCTATTTATTTTTCTTCTTACCCACATATTTATTTCAAGAACAATACTTACCATAGCCTGGGCCTTACTCCCAACTGATGAATAAAATACCACACTTCTAGGACAGTCTCTTATTATTGAACCATATTATATAGAAGTAACTATAAAAATTATCTGCAGCTATTAGAGTGATGAAAATTTTGTGCATAGTAAAAACAAAAGCATGTATTCTTAAAATGTGAAAGTTTAAGTATTATCGTAATCTTATTTTTAGTTTGTTTTACTCAAAATAGTTTTAGTTTGTTCTACTCAAAATATAACTATATCTCATTCAGGAAAAGTGAAAAGATGGACATTTGTGAGTTAGGTTTAATTTCAGGAGCTTGTAAAATTTCTGTGTATTTTTCAAACTTTTTAATTCCACCCTTTTCTACTGATTTTGGATACATCTAAATGTTTACATTTGGTCTTTATTACTCTTGTTTTCCCTAGTTCCGTGTGACTCTTGACGACCATTTATGTGTCAGATGACATTTGTCTATGAAGAATTTCTCCTTCCTCTTCATCCTCAAATTCTCATGCTAAGTGAGCAGGAGAGAGACCACCTTTAGTTATGACATCTTGGGCTCAGTGTTGTAAGTGGTGCTTTTTCCTAATTATTCAATGAATAACCACAATACTGTCAAATGACATACTGGTTAGACGTGAAAATTTCATTTTCTAACTTTGAAATGTACTGAATTTTGTGAACTTAATAAAGCGGAACAGATCCTAACTGCACATAAAATCAAAACTAGTTGGATACTGAATTAAATTACCTTTGCCATTCTGCCTATAAGGCAAACATCTTTCTAATCTGAATAGGACTCCATATTACGGTTCTATTGTGTTGGTCCTATGTGTAATAATAAAACATTTTTACCTATTGTGTGATCACAAAGTTATATCTTTCCATAAATATAAAAATATAACTGTTGAGAAGAAAAAGAACAAAGAATACATGGCATAAATATAAAACAAATAGCAAGATGACAGTTTATACAAAACCTTATCTATATTTAAATTAAATGTAAATGATCTAGAACAATCCTGTTAACAGGGTTTACGTTACAATTGTGCACATTTTTAATTTAAATTTTCTTTATTTGTGAATATGCTAGGAAGGACTGAAAAATTAAATTGGCATTTAAAATATAAGTGAATGGGATTTGCCTGAAAAATTAGGGAGCTTAATGTAATTCTAATAATTAAGTACTACTAAAGAGGATGATCTGAAATGACTTAATCTTCTGAAATTAGAAATTACATTACAATGTTTATCAATTATGCTTAACTATATTGTTATCCTAGCTACTTTTATAATTCATTAGTTATAAATGTTCATTCACTCACATTCATTTTCCACTTACTTAAACATTTTTTGAGCACATTTTACATGCCAAACATTATATAAACGCTATTGAAAAAACCAAAATACACACACACACACACACACACACAGCCATTATGTGTCTGTATATATTATACACACACACACACACACACACACACACGACACATATGTACATACCCAGGAGTATAAAGGAGATCAGGGGTGGATAGAAAGGAAGCGTCATGTTACAATTTGGACAAAGTAGGACTTAGTGATGGTGACATTTGAGCAGACTTGGAAAGGTATGGAAATTGGCAAGGCAGATATCTGAGTGGAGAGTATCCCAGTGTGGGAAAATGTCCTAAGCTAGGAATGGACCTGGCCTGATCAAGTAGCAGCAAGGAGAGCCTTGTGGATTGAGCAGAAAGAGAAGCAAAGAAAATTTGGCTTTTATTTTTAGTGCAATGAAGAACTATCGTAGAGTTTTGAACAGAGGGGAGACATGATTTGATATACATGTTTAAGAGTACAGCTGAGCAAGTATAGAAACAGAGACTAGCTAAGAGGGTATCACAGTGGCCCAGGACAGAGATGATAGTGGTGAGGGAGAAAATTGGTTAGTTCCTGGATATAGTTTGAGGGGACAGCCAACAGGATTTCCTGAGGAACTAGATGTAGGGTACGAGAAGATCAAACATGTCTCCAAAGTTTTTCATCTGAACAAATAAAAGATTGAATTTCCCATCAAATGTTATGTAAAAGGCTGTGCTTACAGCAGTTTGGGAGGTGGGGAGATCAGGAGGTCAGCTTTGGACAAATTGAGTTTTGATATTTGTTCGAGATTTGGGCAGAAATACCAAGTAGAGAATTGGATGTTCAGGTTTAAATTTGAGAGACTTTTCTTTGTTGGAAATAGAAATTCTGTATCATCGAGGTTACAGTGATATTTAAAGCCAGAAACATGGGATGAGATCACCAAATGAGTGAGTATAGCCAGAGAACATGATTAGGGACTGAGCCTGGGGCATACCGACTTTGAGAACAAATATAAATATTAACACTATATGAAGTCCTTCTTCAAGTTACTGTTATTTTTATTTGTGCTCAAAATATATAATCCAGTAGCAAGTATATTTTAAGAATTATAGGTGCAGTTTTATCATGTGTATTCTTGGTGTCCAGATAAAGTTTAGTGATGGCTTTTGGCATAAATCAAATTTAAAACATGATTTCCCATTCTACTTCCTGTTTGTTTCTAAAACTTTTTAAATTTTGTTTTGTTGAGTACATTTGTCTAGCAGTTCTTCTTTAGTAATAGTTTTTATTTTCATTTTTTAAAATATTTTGTGTTTTGAGAGACAGAGTGGGAGCAGGGGAGGGGCAGGGAGAGAGGGAGACACAGAATCCAAAGCAGGCTCTAGGCTCTGAGTTGTGAGCAAAGAGCCCAATATGGGGCTCAAACGCATGAATGTGAGATCATGACCTAAGCCAAATTTGGACACTCAACTGACTAAGCCACCCAGGCACCCCAGTAATATTTTTTAAAACAAGATGAGGCTATCATGAGCCTATGATTTGATCGAAAAGAAAGTGAAAATATGAAATCAAAGATGCATTATTATGTTTAGTAAGAAAACAGAATAAATGCACTTGAGTCAAGTCAATTCTGTGTTGACTGGTGCATTTAGTATTTAAATTATTTGCTGAAGTTCTCTTAATTGTCAGTTTCTAAAATTTTTGGTTGGCTCAAACATAAAAGGTAAAAGGATTTGTTATCATCTTCAGATATGCAATCTGGTTGCTATCGTTTCTTCGTAGATAATATATGTAGCATTTTCCATTATATTATACATGCTTTTCAAAGTGTAATTGGAAACTTTGGTTTTTAGTTTTTGTTTATAAGATAGCATTATGATTATTTATGTGTGGATTACAATTTTACCTTTAAAAACTGTAATTTCACCTCAATTTCCTTTAAAAAAGATTCACACCATGTTAAATTCAGATTTGTTTTGTAACATGTCAGCTCAATGTGTTCAACATGAATCGTAAATATATGGCAATATTTAATCATTCCCAGTATTCTTCTGTAGCATGTGATTACATCCATTTTTCTTATTTATAAGTACATATTCAAATATATAAATGTGTACTTCTTCCCAGTCACATCCCCTCCCTCCAACAGAGGTAACTAATCTGATTATTTTTGTTTCAGTCCCTTGCTTTTCCTGTTTCTTTTGTGGGTTTTTTGTTTGTTTGTTTGCTTGTTTTTTACACAAATGAATGTTTTGTTAAACACCGTGTTTATTCTTGTTTTAAAATTTGTGCCAATGTTATGTAAATGAAAAACACGATATGCCCATATTCTGGACATCTGTTAATAATCCTATTCTGTAACTTGGTTTCCACATAATCTTAGTTAGGTTTCTCAGGACAGTATTTTTCTCCCTGTGCTAAGTAGTAAAATCCCAGAATTCTGCCTTGAAAAACTTCAGGTTCTGCTAACGGTTCACTAAAAATGTCATTGCAATGTGGAGAGGAACTATTGCCTTCTCCCCTTCAGCTACAAAATTATAAATAGTCTTTAGTATCATTAATCTGTCTTTATAATGCTGATATGAAGCAGTCTTACAAACTAAGACCTGTTAAGGTAATCTATAATTTTTAAGACCTTTCTATTCTAACTAGTCTTCTTATTTGAAAATAATAGTAACAATAATATCATTCAGGATCCAATTAGAAAATGCAGGGAGCTTTAGGGGCACCTCAGTGGCTCAGGTTTAAAAAAAAATCATCAGGGATGTAAAGCACTCTTGGGCCATCAGCAGTGGGATTCTGTTGCCCCGTTGGGAGCTAGAAGAGGGGGAAATGGAGAGAGAAACTGTGGATGCAGCTGTAGTTGTAGAGGGACAGGAAGTATGACCTGTGGTAGTGGAGTTTCATCGCTATCAACCTGTGACTTTGACAGAAAAATAGCTATGCCATTAAATACACTAATTTCACTGTCCTCTTATTCCCCTATTCTGTGCCAGTGCTTCTAAATTTTTGAACATAATACGAGTCAGGGAATAAAGTAGCCTATAAATTGTTGTTCATACTGTTTGGCCTCCTGGAGAGGAGGAGGGTAGAAGGTATACCCAGATGGCAAAGGGAGCGTATCTGAGAAAATTGGTAGTATTACCTATTCAAAGACATAAATATTTGTGAATCTTCTTTTTTAAATTCTAGCAACGTATTTAGCCAAATCCTCGGGTTCCTTGGGTACATGTCTATATTCCAAGTTACCACAGGCAACAGTTTTAACAGTTTTTCCACCACTATATAATACAGCTTGCCATTTTTCCAGGCCGATCTAGCGGTAATGTTGCCAGTTTTCCAAATTCTACAATTTCCTTGCTGTTTTTCCAGTCTTCACCAGCCCCAGGCCCAAAATGAATGCAACATGTTTTAGCATTTTGTTCCAGCAGCACCCCATTTCTCGATATTCATTTATCAGTTAGATTTTGATGTATGACAAAGAAAATCTAGAACTTAAAATCTTAAAAAATGTATTTGGCTTAACAAATGTATTGACTTAAAACGCTAACTATTTCATCTAACTTGTGATTTTATTAGTGGATTGATAGTTTTTCTGGTCTGAAGGTGTTCAAATGATTTCTGCTGGGCTCTATCATATGCCTGTGGATAGCTGGCTGGTAGGTTAAATGACCTAATTGACCTACCTCCTATCTCTGGAAGTAAATTGTGACAAAGGGTGATCACATTCCTTCTATGCACGCCCTCATCTTCTCGTACACTATCATGGGCTTGTTCTTACGGTTCTCTTGTGGTTTCAAGCGTACCAAACAAGAGCAAACTCCAGTGCCTCAGTCATTTCAAGTCTCGACTTGCATCACATTTGCTGCCATCCCATTGGTAAAACCAGGTTACAGGCCAAGTCCAAATTCAAAGGGTGGAGGAAGAGATCCCACTCCCTGATAGAGCAGAAACCTCTGCTAGCTTACATCATACACGCCATCAGAATTAGGCATCGATATGCTGTTTTAAGCCCTTGAAATTTTGGTATAGCCACTATAGCATGACCTATCCTATCCTCACTAAAAGTCATTGGAAGTGAGGTTACCATAACAGATGTGTGAAAAAGCTCGCATTATTTTAAGGACCAGGTGATGACCAATTCAGAAATTAATTCCTGAGAATGGAAAGATGGTATTCTATGTCGTGCAATGACAAAACATCTAGTAAAACTCATCAGACCTAACTTGAAGCCTAGATCATAGGCTTTGTGAACATTTTTTTTTTTTTTTTAGGTTTGGTGAACTTTTAATTCTTGGAGAAAATGTTGGAGAACTGAACTATAATTTATTGATTATTATTGACTGGATTTGACTAGGTGTTAGATGCAAATGATAAGCTCAGAAAATAACCAGATTGTTTTCAAGCCAGAATAGAAGGTAATAAAGAAATCTGAAAATTTCTGGGTGTAAAAATATTGAAGCAGTAAATTGCTTTTAACTTTTACAATAGGAGATAAAACCATGAAAATATGTGAGCAACAAAGGCCTTTGAAATTCAGCTTTGAGGCAAAAATCAGATTAAGGGTATAGCCCTTTTTCCTTCTTTTTTAAAAAAATTTTTTAATGTTTATTTATTATTGAGAGACAGAGCATAAGCATGGGAGGGACAGAGAGAGGAGGAGACACAGAATCCGAAGCAGGCTCCAGGCTCTGAGCTGTCAGCACAGAGCCCGACACAGGGCTTGAACTCACAAACCATGAGATCGTGACCTGAGCCAGTCAGACGCTTAACCGACTGAGCCACACAGGCACCCTGGGTGTAGCCTTTTTTCTTACTGCTAAACTTCTTACCTGATTAAGATGAGTCAGGAAAATATATCCGTATAATGGTATGATAGCTGGTAATACATATCAGTGCATAATATGATTCAGGGTATAAATCTGGCTTTGCCAGAGAAGCCTGAGAGGATAATTTGTGAAAGAGGCATTTGGCAAAAAAGTAAAGAAAGCAGAACTTAAAATGATTTTTCAAAGATAACTAGCACATGGAATTGGCTGGATTCAAACATATATGAACAAAGACTGCAGTGCTGCTAAACATACTATCAGTCTAGAGTTTAAAATTGCTGTGACTTGGGGCGTCCGAGTGGCTGAGTCGGTTGACTGTCCGTCTCTTGATTTCAGCTTGGGTCAAGATCCCAGGGTCATGCTCCCAGCATCGTGGGATCCAGCCCCACGTTGGGCTCTATGCTGAGTGTGGAGCCTGCTTGGGATTTGCTCTCTCTGTCCTTCTGTTCCTCCCCCGCTCGTTCTCTCCCTCTCTCCCTCTCTCTCTCTCTCAAATTAAAAAAAAAAAAAGAAAAATTTACAAATTTTTTGTGATTCTATGAAAATAAAAAGCCCTTGGGCTCCCCACCTGCTGTGAGTATAGAAAGGACTTGAGGCTGGGCATATTCCTCAGCAGCCACCGAGGTTTGGCCACTGAGGCTGAGAGCAAGGGAAATGTCCCTCTATCAGCCAACTCAGCTGCCATTAACAAATACCATGCCCTCTCATGGCCTTTGTGCAGAGAGAGACAGACAGAGAGCAAGCACGCTGGTGTCTTTTCTTGAAAGACACTGATCCTGTTGGATCAGGACCCCATCTTTATGACTTCATTTAACTTCATTTACTTCTTGAAAGCTCCTTCTCCAAATATAGCCACACTGGGGGGCTAGGACTTCAACATGTGAATTTGGGGAACCAACAAGTATTCGGTACATAACAGCCTCCAAGAGTGCAGAGTCAGGGACCATAGAGAAAAAATGAACAAAGTAGTCTCTGCTAAAAGCAAAATCAATGCCTAATTAAGAACCATTCATTAATCCCAGGAAAAGCACCCTCACGATATCAACCCTCACAATTTCAGAAATGTTATAAACCGCTTTGTCTTTCCACGAGGAGAAATTCATTGTAATTGGGTTATCCCCGTGGGGTCATTGTACAAAAATATGAGGCGACAGAAACGTGATCTATCAGGTCCTCTGGACCAAGAGGAGACATTTTTTGGAATGACATAGGGAGGACCACCTATCACCCAGAGACCACACACGCTGAGTGGAGAAAGTATGTGTTTTGTTCCCTTAAGAAGGATTTGATTGTGTTCCATTTAAGAAAGGAGCAAAAGGATACTTGGGAACTAGAAGGAAACATTAATAAAGGGACATGCTGACCACCTATTCACTGTCCCCAGCTCCCTTGTAGGGAAGCATGGCCATGTGACCAGTTCTGACAGATGATCTGTGTGTAGAAGAAAGGTATGCCAGGTCAAGCACGGAAGCTATCTTTTCCCCGTTTTTTTTTTTTTTTTTTTTTAACGTTTATTTATTTTTGAGACAGAGAGAGACAGGGCATGAATGGGGGAGGGGCAGAGAGAGAGGGAGACACAGAATGGGAAGCAGGCTCCAGGCTCTGAACCATCAGCCCAGAGCCCGACGCGGGGCTCGAACTCACGGACCGGCAAGATCGTGACCTGAGCTGAAGTCCAACGCTTAACTGACTGAGCCACGCAGGCGCCCCATCTCTTCCCTGGTTTTAAGAAGATTGCATGTTACCTGTGGTGCAGTTATGTGTCTTGGAGTCTCCAAAATCCTGAGTGTTAAGCCCTCACATTCACCCATGTGGAACAAGAAGTGTGAAAAAGAACATTTACATAATAGTCCACCAAGGCCCTGAGTTGTATAATACAAGACTACAAAAATGCTTGGCCTGTTTTATGTAACTAACTTCTACTGAAAATTAAAAAAATATATATTTTAAAAATAAAAAAATCAGGCGGGGGGCCTGGGTGGCTCAGTCGGTTAAGCGTCCGACTTCAGCTCAGGTCACGATCTCGCGGTCGGTGAGTTCGAGCCCCGCATCCCGCTCTGTGCTGACAGCTCAGAGCCTAGAACCTGCTTCGGATTCTGTGTCTCCCTCTCTCTCTGCCCCTTCCCTGCTCATGCTCTGTCTCTCTCTCTGTCCTCTCTCTCAAAAATGAATAAACATTTTAAAAAAAGGTTTGTTTTTTGTTTTTTTTTTAATCAGGCAACCCCCTTTTTCTCACTACAGTGAAATAATATTGGTAACTAGGAACAAGAGAGCAAAATTTTTAAATAACTGAAATTTTAAATATTCTGCCCTGGAATCAAACTACATTTATAAATTATACTTAGAACTGAGTGGAAGGGGTAATTGGTAATTATATCAGAAGCAAAGTGGCCCTCAGAAAAAGTATAAGGATTTAAACGAATTTATTGAAAAATCACATGAGGAATACACATTTGTTAACAATAAGCTGACATATAATCTGACAATTTATAGAATGTAAATATTTATATAAACAATAATCATTTGAAATACAGTGCTCAATCTCAGTTGCAATATGGGAAATGTTAACTGACAAAGCAATGTGAAATTTTCAATTTATTTTACTAGCAACAATTATAAAGATTTTTTCAATGTTGGTAAGAGCACAAGATTGTTAATTCAGTAAATATTCACAGACACTACATTATGCTGGCACTTGGGATATAGCAGAAAATAACAGAAAAAAAAATTCCCATCAAGTAAATGAAATTATAATTACATTTTATATTTGTTAGAAGGTAAAATGTGTTATGAAAAGAAGTTATATAAGGAAGTGGGAGAGGGGTGCCTGGGTGGCTTAGACTGAGCACTGGACTCTTGACTCATGATTTTAGCTCAAGTTATGATCCAAGGGGCGTGGGATTGAGCCCCGTGTCAGCTTCCATGCTGAACATGGAGCTTGCTTAAGATTCTCTCTCTCTCCCTCTGCCTCTCTCCCCTGCTCGTGCTTCTCTCTTTCTCTCTAAAATAAAAAACAAAAACAAAAACAAGGCAAACAACAACAAAAAAAGTGGGATAAAAAATTACTAATGACAAAATGACAAATTATATTTTGATATATATCCAGGGGTGATATTGACAATAATTCACTCCTCTGGCCATTCAGAAGAGTGCTGACTCTCTAGGGCACAGTGCAAGATCGGAAGGCCTTCTTTTAGGCTAAGTGTTCGCTATGTAGTTGCTGGGTCATGGGACTCCTTAGGGAGAGGGAAGTTAGCTGGAAGAAAATGGCTTGGGGTAAATGCTACTAACTATACACGTATGGAATTATTTCCACATTTTAGAAACTGCCGTGATCATATCAGAATATCAGTATTAAACTTTAAAAAGATCAAACATGATCTTCATATTTGAAAAATAATACAATGTGCACAAAAATAAACGTTACAGCTTTATTTATAGCTCAAATGTAACGTATGTAACACACACATTTACATTTAGACACAATGTATATCTATATAAACTTTACACACAGGCATATTATCAGATATTATTGCTCGTAAATATACACGAAAAACCTAAAACCAGTAACTGATAATGGGAGATAAAGCAGAATAGGAAAGACAATTGTAATTAGTGACTCATTTATCATTACAAGTCTCACATTTTTATAAGGAGAATGGATTTTTTTGTATTTTATTGCTGAAAAAACCACATTTGTTGTGTATATTAATATTTTGTCTCCCATCTTGAGAAGAAAATGAAGTAAACAAATATGTAATTTAAAATCAAGCAAAATAAATAACTATTTTCTTGATATTTTGTTACTAGAAACTTACAGATACTCAAGAAAGGTATAAATGATTGAACAGAAATTTGCTGTGAAGTGACTGCTTTTGTCACATGTCAATGTCAATGTCACTTTTTTCCTTTTGTTTTCGATGCAGGCAATAGTTTTGCAGCTCATCAAACACAATGAACATCTGTTCTTTCAAGTGTAGAGAATCCTACAGAGATTGAAGTGCATTTGCTGACAAATATTTTATGCAATACATCTTAGATACTGTCTGGACTATGACATGACATATTTTTCAGTTCTCTTCCACATTTATTTCATTTTTTTCCCGTTCTATAACCATCATTAACTTCTAAGAGCCCAGTATATGATATGCAAATGGAGATTTGAAAAGGAAAATAGATCATTTGGCTTTGTTAAGACAGATTTTGTTTCCGTGGTTGGCAATTATGATTGCTATGTCTTTGCTTTTGTTTTGGGGGATTCGCCATGTGCTTTTGATATAACATATATGTAACTTTAGATATATAAATAATGTAATAGATTTCAGATTGAATGTCCTGTGAAATTCTTTGAGTCATCGAACTTCTCTGTGCATTAAAGTTCTTACTTTTTTGTCTATAATGTAGAAGCCAATGTCAAGCCAGCAGGGGAAGTCTCTTTAAAACCATAGGAAATTGAACAACTTAGATTGAATTTATGCCTGAGAAATAGATCTTAGATAAGGTGATCTGCCCCAGTTACCCAAGGAGCCTTCGGTAATGGGAGAACAAAACTAGATCTAAACCTGTGTGTGCTAAATTTATCAATACCTCTCTTTCTCAGGGATAAATTTAATCCTTATGTATCAAAAATGATATTATGATAAAATAAAGTAATAGGTAATAATTCTATGAAATATGTGTGTCATAAATACTATTTAGCAAAAAGTTGTGGCTGTTTTTTCTCCAAACATAAGATGTCAATTCACTGCTCCTAAAGCAGGCTGTGCTTTGGTGAGTAAAACATGGATGATAACATGCAATTTGTTTACTTCCAGATAAAGATGTTGAGCTTGGGCACAGTTCATCATGTGCACTCCTATCACCTTAGCAAACATGGCACCCCCCCGATGAAGTCGATTTAGCAGGGGCCCCTGAGTGAAGATAAGGTAGGGGAGAGCCCCCAGCTGATCCATGATGGACATTTGCCATGTGAGATATTGATGTTGGTTTTCTCAGCCACTGCAGATTCAGGGTAGTTTTAGCATATGACCGCCTCTCCTGATGGATACGCGTAAGTTTGTCCACTTCATATATCTTCCCTGGAAGGCAAATGGTTGAACATAAAATTTTAGGCATAGGTCTCATCAATTATTCATTGAAGATACAGAGTCATGAGTCATTTCTAGTCACTTCACTAGAAGTTCTCATATGTTCTCCTAACATAATTTGGACCTATATACTGTGGGGCCTGCTGCCCTGGTCTAATGACACATTTGTTCACTGCACCCCTGGATTAGATTTAGATCCTGTCTTCCTCTTTTATATTTTCTGGTGCACCTCTTCAGGTTCTTTTTGTTTTCACAACTGATATTCAGTTAGCATTGTTAGTAAACATCAAACAGAAATGGCTCATTTGGAACCATCTAGAATTTTGTTGATTGGGAAAATGAAAGATCTTAGAAACTCATTTTATTGTTGAGAAAATTGAAGTTTTTTGGAAAGATTATCAGGAAGAGAAGTGTTTTTGGTCATTATATATGTGAAAATACTTTCATATTGCCCTCACATTTGACTGTTTTTGTTGTATATAATTCAAGGATCAGTAATAGTC
This sequence comes from Prionailurus bengalensis, assembly GCF_016509475.1. Lineage (NCBI taxonomy): Eukaryota > Metazoa > Chordata > Mammalia > Carnivora > Felidae > Prionailurus > Prionailurus bengalensis. Next base: position 119,220,156 of record NC_057350.1, read on the forward strand.
AAAACATGGAAGACAAGGGACTTACTACTTTGTCAGTAATTGGCATTAGATATAACTAATGAGATAATTCAGTCTTATTCTCACTATGTTAGAGGTAAAGTTGTTGATGTTATTATTATTATTATTTTATTACTAAAAATTTAGTTTTTAAAATCTTTTTTAAATCACAAGTATATGTCTAGATGTATGTATATTTAATTTTCTGCTTGTCAGTGGTGAACTCTGTGAAGATGAACTGAAGTGAGAAGATGTATTCTCAGCTATCATTTATTGCCGTAAATTCAGTTTTCTCCCGTCAGCACTTTTATTTATATGGCCATTTGAACTTCTGGCTTTGTACTCCAGAACTCTAAACTTTTATATTACATTTTATATTTCTTTTACTTATTTTTGAAAATTCTGGGAGATTTTCTAATTTTAAATTGCCAGTGGCTTATACATACATTCTCTATTCTATTCTATTCTATTCTATTGAATGTCTTTAGAAATTACATTGTAATTTGTAGTTATTTCTTGTTTTCTGATTTGAAGTTCTGAGAAGTTCATAAAGTTTTCTGTATATAACATGCTTATGATTCTATGAGTACATAGTATTATGCTTTCATCCTCAGATTCATAGATCCAGTTTTTGACTAGACCAATTATTCTCATTGTTCATAGCAAATTTTTCTTTCTTTCTCTTTCTTTTCTTTCTTTCTTTCTTTCTTTCTTTCTTTCTTTCTTTCTTTCTTTCTTTCTTTCTTTCTTTCTTTCATTTTTTTCTGAGAGAGACAGAACACAGTTGCAAGTAAGGGGAGGAGCAGAGGGAGAAAAAGAATCTTAAGCAAGTTCCACACCCAGTGCAGAGCCTGATGTAAGGCCCCATCTCATGACCCTGATCATGACCTGAGAGGCAATCAAGAACCTGGCACTCAACTGACTGAGCCACCCAGGCACCCCCATAGCAAACTTTTCTTTAATATTATTTACATTTCTCAAATATTTATTTGCCTTTTGTTGTGCTTTTATATTTGAGAGGAACACTATGAGAAGTAATATATTTTCCTTGTAGTTGTTTTAGTCTCTTTATTCTTCTGAATTAGCTGCCTCTGGGCATCCTCTGAGCATGTGGCTGCCGTAAGCAGACTAAAATAAGGATGGTCCTATGTTGGAGTACCTGAGGGTAATGTCACATTGTTGAATGGAGGGACATTTAGATTTTGTCCTTTTCATCTGTGTCCCCTATAGAGGTCTGTAGTGAATTTGACTATGTTCTGCTTTTTAACCATATGAGCTCCCTATGCAAATATTTTGCTGTGGTTAGAAAGTGATTCTCACAGCTTGAACCTAGAAGCAAATGCTGTTTATTATACGTGAGGGGAGGGGTGGTTCCAGACCCAATCTTGGTAGGTGGTCCATTATTTATTTAACTATGCTAGTAATTTTCAAACTTTCTGGTCTTAGGACTCATTTCCACAGTTTTATTTATGTGAATTATCTCTTCTAATGTTTACCATATGAATAATTAAATCCCCAAAACATTTGAAATCCAAAGCTATACAAACCCCCATTCCATTAGCCTTCAGAACGATGATGTCACCACATTATGCAGTCTCTGAGAAGTTTTCCACTCTACATAGTGAGAGAATGAACTTGAAAAAGAGCAGTTATATGAAGAATTTTTATTATGATAGAAATAGCCCCTGGGCAACAGTTTGAAAACCACTAAACTCTTATGCCATGGTCTAGCTAGAGTAAACAATACTTGGAAGGAACATAACATGTTTCCTGAACATTTTCTTTCCTCACTGCCTTTGCTAGAATTTGGTCTGGAGCTCTACAAGTTACTGCTGAGTGGCACCTGGCGACATATGTCATCTTTCTCTTTCCTCCTTTGCTTTATCCATGACCTGCAAATTGATGGACACATTACTCATTTCATTGGTTCACTCTGAGCTTTGACTCTGTTGGGACAGTGACAGCTAACTCTGAAGCAACCCTCTTTGAGTTTGATCAGCCTCCTGTGTTCTTTTGTGTTGGTCTCCTTTCCTCATTCCCATCTCCTGGCAACCATAGATCACTATACTTTGCCTCTGTTAGAACTTAAAAAAATGCAATCATCCGATATGAAGTGGATTGTGATGGACTTCCTTCACTTAGCATAATGCCTTTGGGATTCATGTATATTATGTTGATTGGTAATTTGTTGCTTCTTATAGCATAGTAGTTGGATCCATTTTATTGGTTGTTCATAGACGTTTGATTGTCGATTTTTGCTATTCTAAATAAGGCGTTATGTAATGAATATTTTGTACAGGTCTTAATGTGGAGAGGTTTTCATTTAACTAATTTATTTTTAAATGTATTACTTTATTATTTTGATCTTGAAGTTACTTGCCATCTGTTGCAAACATGTAATTTTTTATGTTAATAAAGAGATAGAAGATGAAATAGAGATATTAAATGAATTGATTTGAGCCAGAAGGTTTCTTTTCAGTTTGTTTGTTTGTTTGTTTATTTATTTATTTATTTATTTATTTATTTATTTATTTATTTTAGTAATCTTTATAGCTAGTGTGGGTCTCAAACTCATGACCCCCTAGGTCAAGAATTTTATGCTTTTCCAGCTGAGCCGGTCAAGTGCCCCAGAGACAGAAAGTTTTGATACAAGGTCGGTTGTAATGGAGGAATTCTACATCAGGGCATTTTGAAAAATTTCAAAGGTGTTGGGGATATTTTGTTATCATAAGAGGTCATAACACAAAACAGAACTCTTAAATAAATTGATTTGTTATAAGTACTTGTGACTTACAATTGAATCTAGACTACAATAATAAAACTTTATGCTTTTAAAGAGGTTGTAGGTCTTAGTATTTTAAAAGTTTATTCTCTAGCATAGGAGTATTACTATGTGTTTTGGAAATATTAGGCTTTATTAAGCCTATTGATTTTTTTGGCCTTTAAAACTCATAGTTGTTATTTTCATGGTGTTTCTCATTCTACAAAGTAGTTTATTTTACTCATTAATCAAGTACTTGCTGGGCATGTGTGTTAAGCACTATCAAAGAGAAGAGATATAAATATGCACAGAACATTTCATAGCTGAAGACACAGCTTCAATTGTGTCCTGTAACCATGGACATAATGACACAGACAAAAGGCAAATTTCTGAGAGTGCCCATCCTTAATTTTTGTTAGTTTCCTCCCTCCCCAGTTTTTGCAGTTCTTTATTCTCTATTTGCAACTTGCCCCCCGAGTGGAATTTCATACAAGTAACTATCTCTAAGTAAAATATTCTCTTTTCCTTGTACTTGGTTGGTTAACAAAACTTTCTGTTACTGCTGAGGCCTCTGAACTCTGATTGGAATTCTTCAGTCATAACCTATTCTTTTCAAGTAAAAAGGTGTTTTTAGCAACTGCTTGTCTGGTGGAGATGACCTATTGAGAAAAACTGGCCAAACTTCTTAAAATCAGGGAAGGTCCTATAGTTTTGTACCAATATATCAACCTACCAGGAATCTCTAATAAATAGAAGATGATGAGTAAATGTGGAATGATTTAATAACTAAATGAAATTTGAGGGGCGCCTGGGTGGCGTTAAAATATTTTAATTATATAAACTTGAGCAGCTTAAAATGTGAATAAAAGAAAAATTTACAAAACAATTTAAATAGTAGACTAGATCTAATATCACTGGAATGATAGAATGTTGTGGGGCACCTACAGAAGTTGATGCTACTATCTGAGGACACAAGGAAATCTTAATTTGTTTAATAACACAATTATTAAAAAAATAAAATTTAATCTTTCACTAATAAATCAGAACTCTGGTGCCACATTTGTATCAATTTATTCTACAGATATTTAGAAGTTTTCATGGACCTATGAACTGAGGCTAGGTGTCCAGTTCTACTCAACTATGTATTATTACAATACTAAGACCTATTCTAATTTGAAATATATTCTGTGAAGGGCTATAGGGATTGACATATCATATATCAACTTGAGAGTAGTGACTAGAAACTCTAGAAAATATAAAAGAAATAAAAAAGAAATATAATATGAACATAAAAGAAATATGAAAAAATATAAAAGAAAATATAAAAGAAATATAAAAGACTAAAGCCCTCATTTTCCCCCAAAACATGTATAGTACTCTAAAAATCACATTTAAATATGTCATATTACCATCTCTTCTCATCCTTTTTTTTTTGAATTAATGTTATTCTATTGGAAATTATTAGATGTCATTTTAGCAGAAATGTTATCAGGATTTTTATTATGATTATTATTATTTGAGAGAGAGAGAGTGTGCGAGAATCTTTTTTTTTTTATTTTTTTTTTCAACGTTTATTTTTATTTTTGGGACAGAGAGAGACAGAGCATGAACGGGGGAGGGGCAGAGAGAGAGAGAGACACAGAATCGGAAACTGGCTCCAGGCTCTGAGCCATCAGCCCAGAGCCTGACGCGGGGCTTGAACTCACGGACCGCGAGATCGTGACCTGGCTGAAGTGGGATGCTTAACTGACTGCGCCACCCAGGCGCCCCAGAGTGTGCGAGAATCTTAAGGAAGCCCCACCCTCAGCACATAGCCCTAGGCGGAACACCATCTCACACCTGGGATTGTGACCTGAGCCAAGATCAAGAGCTGGATGCTCAACCAACTGAGCCACCCAGGCACGCCCAGTACTTTTTATCAAAAGATCTCATTGAAAAACGAAATGAATGAACCAACCAAACAAGAAAAATCTCCTTACTTTAGTTCCTATTTTTTGACCATCCTTTCCCAGTTCATCTGTTAACTGCTCCAGGAGAAGAAAAAAAAGTCTGTCACTATTTTCAATTTGAAATAACTTGACAACAATTGATGTTTACTTTTGAAGGTAGTGTTTTCCTTGTTGGTTTGAATCAGAAGCCAAAGATTTTATATATGCGTGTATGTATATATGCATGTGTGTTGTGTATTTTTGTAAATGGAATCAGTGAGCCTAAAGCCTTTGATTTCAAGGCGACAGTGTTGCACCAATGATGCCACAAGCCGTTTGTGATTTGTGCGTAAGTTATCTGTTTAGAAAATGACATAAACCAGGATAAATCCAGATATTTACGAGGTGCTTTTGTGGTTTTATGAGTGATCTCATGAAGAAATCTACCCTCTAGATCAGAGACTCTTATGCCAACCCTGTTTAGTCCACTAATAAGCCCATCAAAGGCCTTCTTCATTTTTGTTACAGTGTTTTTGATCTTCAACACTTTGTTTTGGCTCTTTCTTAGAATTTTCATCTCTCTGCTTAAATTGCCCATCTGTGCTTCCATGGTGTCTATTTTACTCATTAGAGCCCTTAGCGTATTAGTCGTAGTTGTTTTAAATCCCCAGTCTGATCATTCCAACATACTGCCCTGTCTGATTCTGATGCTATGCTTTGTCTCCTCAGATTGTGTTTTTTCCCTTTTGGAATGCCTTATAATTTTTTCTTGAGAGCCAGATTTGAATTACTGGGTAAAAAGAACTGTTGTGACCAGGCCTTTATTAATGTGGTGGGAGGTGTGGAGGAGAAGAAATCCTATCCATCCTATAATCCTAGGGTTAGAGCTCAGTCTTTTAGTGAGCCCATGCTTTTGGTATGTAAACTTCACAACTGTTTTTTAAGGTTTTTGTTTGTTTGTTTGTTTGTTTTGTCTCCAATTAGGTGGGAAAAAAATGCCTAAAGAGAACTGGTGTTGTGTATTTCTCTTCTCCCAACTTAAGCTGGCTGGAATTAGATATTCTCTTTTCACAGGTCAGTTTTTTTTTTTTCTTTTTTTAAGTTTATTTATTTATTTTGGGAGAGAGACAGTAGACTGCATGAGTGAGGGAGGAGCAGAGAGAGAGAGGGAGAGAGAGAGAATTCCAAGCAGCGCAGAGTCAGATGCGGGGCTCAAACTCATGCAACTGTGAGATCAGGACCTGAGGAGAAACCAAGAGTTGGAAGCTTCACCCACTGAGCCACCCAGGGGCCCCACAGGTCAGTTAGGTTTTGATAGTAGCACAGCAGGTTAGGCTCTGGTTGACCAGTTTCCCCTGAAGGCAGGCCTTGTTAAGAAGAATGGAATACTCTGACTTTTTAAAATGGTTCTTTCCCCCCTACTTCTATTGAAAGCCTGGGGAGGTTTTTCTCCTGTCTTTACTGTGGAAATCTGGTTGAGCTCCTGGAGATAAATCTCACAATGTTGTGGATGCTCACCTATGACAGGATCCCCTGGAGTGTTTAACACTCAGAGTTGTCCACACCAAGCCTCAGCAAATTGTCACTTACACTTTAGGTTTTCCTACTCTGACACTGGTTGTGTCCAGAGTTTCCATTTGTGAGTCTTTGCTCCAATAAACCATATATCCTTCTACCTGCCCGTCTGTCTCTCCATTCTTGGGGCTGATCCCCTCTCTAGATCCAAGAAGAGTTGTTGTCAAGTTTTTTTCATGTGTTAGGACTGAATGGTGACCACCAAGCTCCGTACAAGCAGACCTGGAAATTGGAAGTCATAGTAACATTTAAAAATTATTTGAAAAGGGGTGCCTCGGTGGCTCAGTTGGTTAAGTCTCTGACTCTTAATCTCAGCTCAGGTCATGATCTCATGGTTCTTGAGCTCAAGCCCCACCTAGGGCTCTGATGACAGTGCAGACAGAGCCTGCTTGGGATTCTCTCTCTCCCTCTCTCTCTGCCCTTCCCCCACTCACGTTCTTTCTCTCTCAAAATAAATAAACTTAAAAAATAAAAATTATCTGAAAGTAAGAAAAATAGGAAAACAAATAAAAACATAATAGATGAAATCAAGGAATGATTACTTAGATATACCAAAATTGTATTACTGAGTTCAATAGCTGTTTCCTTAAAAAAGACTTTAGGGGCACTTGGGTGGCTCAGTCTGTTGGGCGTCTGACTTCAGCTCAGGTCATGATCTCACAGTCCGTGACTTGGAGCCCCATATTGGGCTCTGTGCCGACAGCTCAGAGCCTGGAGACTGTTTCCGATTCTGTGTCTCCCTCTCTCTCTGCCCCTCCCCCACTTACACTCTGTGTCTGTCTCTCTCAAAAATAAATAAATATTAAAAAAATGTTTAAAGGATTTTAAATGAGTAAATTTCAATAGCTGTTTGCATTTATCCCACAAATATAAGGTTGTCTGCTGCCATATTTATTAGTCTAACCCATTGTATCAATAAGAAAGGGCAACAAATGTATTATAACAACAGAATCTGAAAAGGTATTTCATAGGACCCAGTCACTATTTCTAATAGAAATTCTAAATGACAAAATAATTAAAGTAAACATTCTAAGTATAATAACAACTACTGACTAGAAATCACTGCAAATATCCTGATGAAATATTAAAACCATTTTAATTAAAAGCAGGAACTAGACAGGATATTTGTACCAAGATCATTGTTTCATATTACATTACGACTTCTGGCAAATTTAATAGCACACACACAGAAAACAACAGCAAAATAATAGCTCTAATGTATCCTATATTTTTCTTTTAATTTTTCTGAAACAGCAAAGCTTGGCTCCTTCATCACTCCTTCCATGTATCTTTCTCTAACTGAACTATACAAATCTATTTTCATACAATTTTTAAATTCTACGTGGATACCAAATGTGGAGCCAACTTACCACGGTCAAGAACCCCCTGAGCTGCCCAGTATCTCAAGCTTCTGGATATTATAAGATGTTTAAAGCAATAAGTTATTACTCTCCTTTGATGATATTTTACTTTTTTAAATCATTTTTATTTTTATTTATTTATTTTTAAAAATTTTGTTATTTTTTTAAATGTTTATTTATTTTTTAGAGAGACAGAGACAGAATGCAAGTGGGTTGGGGCAGAGAGAGAGGGAGGCACAGAATCTGAAGTAGGCACCCGGCTCTGAGCTGTTAGCACAGAGCCTGATGCAGGGCTCGAACTCACAAACTGCAAGATCATGACCTGAGTCAAAGTCGGACACTCAATAGACTGAGCCACCCAGGCGCCCCTCTTATCATTTTTAGAAAAGAAAAATCATTCCTTCAAAATTTTGGAGGAATTGACTATGATTGACTAGATCAATAATTATCTAATTATCAAACTGGAACTTGGAATATGGAAAAAATACTGATCATTCCTCCAATTTTACTTTGGTTCTACTTTGCATCCTATAAAATGAAAAGGCCCTAAATGTATTTCAAACATGTTTCTACACTGTGGAAACTTGGTATAAGTTATGTACAGGTAATGCTAGAAACATTTTATGCTATGAACTAATGCAAAAAAAAAGTAAATATTGCAGTTTCTTCAGGCTTGATGAAGTGTAGCAAATATTTTATTATGTCTGTGATTTTCAAGTTAGTTTCCCTTAAACATCTAAATGGAAGTGTACATTTGAACAGAATGATTTAAGGAAAGGTTTTAATTGGTTTCTCAGTGTTTCTGAACAAAATTTTGATAACATGTCGCTTACTTTAGAATTTCGAGAAATTCTATTTATTTTATTAATCTCATTTAAAAGAGTACATTTGTAATTTGGGGTTTATATTTTTGTTCTTCTGATTGTGAGTTGCTTTATCTTAAATTTCTAACTGGCAAATTCTGGCTAGTACAGACCATTCATCTGATAAAAATAGGAAGATCTGTAGTCTCTCATTTAATTATGTGTGTGTGTGTGTGTGTGTGTGTGTGTGTGTGTGTGTATAATAAAGATAATAAAGAACTGCCTCTCCATATATATATATATATATATATATATATATATATATATATATAAAACCTCCGCTGTGGGGATTCTGATCTCTCATGACAGTAACTCATTGTCCAAAAAAGGTGCATACATTTAAAAAACTGTTCAGATTTAAAAAACTGTTCAGTCTCAAGGTTATTAGATATACCATTTCATTTAATTATCTCTCAAAAAGTCTGGATTATAATTTTAATTATTCTATTTTAAATACTGGGTGAGCTTAAATATGTTGACTGAGATATAGTTACCACCACATAGTAAGTGATAGAATTGAGATTCAAAAGCAAGTGTGCCTGGCTACAAATTCTCCTCTCCTTTACATTCACCAACTTCTAGTCATTGGCAGAGTTTCTAGACTCAGCGGTCATTGTTACTCTTCTTCTCCTTCAGGCAGAAAGCATAAAATATGGTGATACCTTTGTGCGAACATGGTGTTTTTGAGGAAAAATTAAATGTTGGATGATTTCCTTCCTTACTCCTTCCCTTCCTTTCTTCCTTCTTTTTTTCTTTCTCTCTTGAGCTGAAAACCATCCTATTTGGTGGTTTTAAAGAATTAAAACCTAATACTGTTTGATCATTGTTTATATTTGAGTACTCACTGTATGCACACAATATATTTCTTGCTGCTACTTTGGATATAGGGCATACCTTTGCCTACACAGCTTAGCTATGACAATAAGAAAGTATTCATGCACAAATAGAAGAAAATACCCTGGTAAATCTTGTTCTAGATTGTACATGCTTAAAAAATTTTACACCAATAATTATTAAAACTCATGTCTTCTGACTTGAAAAAAGAAATCAGTTTTTTTTTTTTTTTTTCAGTGTCTCAGATTATTTAGAAGGTCCTATAAACTGTTCACATACAGGGTGGAGACAATCCCTCCCGTGGCTCTGCTGAATCTGTGTGGAACTGTAGAAGGAGAAGGAATCCAGTAGGAGTGTGTGTGTGTGGGGGGGGGGGGTGCTTACATATATTTATATATAATTATAGGAAAATACAATGCTCCTCCTGTTGAGCATCTGTATGATATAACCTTTTCCCCCACAGCTACAGATTCTATCTTTATCAAATAGATAAGGTTGGGGGGAAACATAAAGTGGGCCTTTTTTTTTTTTCTCATCCTCTCTTCTGAGTGTTAAAGTATGAGAAACTAATGGCCGCTTTATTTACATCTCTGTGCTGTGTGTGGTACATAGTCAGCGTGAGCTAAATAATTTCAAGCAACTGTTGAAAAGTGTAATATTACGTTTTGCAAATTGACTTGTTTGGTAGTAATATTTTAAACATCACCTAAACAGTTGTTTTTTCGATAGGTGCCATCTCAGCAACTAGAAGCTAGTAGCCTGTATGTGCAGTTTAAATGTTGTGCAAATAAAGCTCAGTGAACGTATGTTCTTCATGTTGGTGATAGCCAGGTCAAAAATAAAACCAATGCTAATATGATGACTTTTCCTATTTCTTCCTGTATAACATATGCAGATCATTTTTCTTAGTTTATTACATTAACATAATAAATCTAATGGAAAATTCTACTGTCATTGCCCCCTAATTTATGTTGAACTAATAAATAGCTCAGTTTAGAAACCAGCATCTTTATAAAACTATTACATCAGTAGCCACCTTAGGTAGTCATTTTTTATTTTGTTTTCTTATGGCTGATTCAACGATTTATCTGAATTATTGAAGTAAACATTTTTAAAAATTCAAAAATAGAGTTAATCTAGTGAATTTTATCCTTATTATTCTTTAGGGGCCTGACTTTTCATCATATATGTGAGAAACAACTCTGCTTGAAAAGGAAGCATTATTTAGGGAAGAATTAGTCTTTTGGGAAGTTGAAGAGTAGACACAAGTTATGCAAAGCGAAGGCTTCTAATATTCATAGCGTGTAATACATTAAGTATTCCCAACATACGGTAGCTTAAAGGAGCAATAAAATGGCCAAACCAAAGAAATAAAATCCTGATGCTAGTCTTAGACTTTGCTCTCAGTAGCAAATAAAATATACAATAGATGAAAGAATGTTTTATTTATGAGAGTAAAATGAATAGCACCATAGGAAATAAGTTATTTGCTGTAGTAAACATCAAAAGGGCAAGAATTACAATTTGATATGTCTCCCAAGGAGTGTGAAGCTCAGATAAAGGATATGAGTCTAAAATTGGAGAAGTGTTGGGGCGCCTGGGTGGCTCCAGTCGGTTAAGCATCCGACTTCGGCTCAGGTCATGATCTCAAGGTCCGTGAGTTCGAGCCCCGCGTCAGGCTCTGTGCTCACCGCTCAGAGCCTGGAGCCTGTTTCAGATTCTGTGTCTCCCTCTCTCTCTGACCCTCCCCCGTTCATGCTCTGTCTCTCTCTGTCTCAGAAATTAATAAACGTTAAAATAAAATAAAATAAAATAAAATAAAATAAAATAAAATAATAAAATTGGAGAAGTGCATACTTAATATTAATAGAAGTCTCCTAATAGAAGTCTCCACTCTGTATCCAGACCTTGAAGTGATATATAACTTCCATACTATGCCTTCGGATGACTATTTCATATATTAGAAACTACCATGCCTATCTTCATAAAGCTTAGTTTGTTTATAGCAGAAGTACAAAATGCATTATAATTCTGTGAAACAAAACAATGCAGAAGTGAAAGCAACTTTTAGAAGCAGTCCATAAGAAAAAATAGTTATATTCAGTATATTATTCAGTATATTATTCAATATTCAGTATATTATTTTAAGAAACAAGCCTGAAATATTAGAATACAGTCAAATGTGGTATATTGTATGTATTTTCAAACTTAACACATGAACCCTTTCACAAAATGACTTTTGGTAGAGGTGCTGTACTATGTGCCCAGTACCTTTCTAATCACTTTGTGTATATTACTTAATTTAAATTTAACATAGCTCAATCGTGTGATTACTATTATTCTTCCATTTTGCATATTAATGAGTATATACAGACTCTTGCCCATAGTCACAGAGTAGGTAAGTGGCAAATCCAAAGGGTGGTGTCCTAAATCAGTACTTTAAAAAAATTAAAAAAAAAACTTTTTAAACATTTATTCATTTTTGAGAGTGAGAGAGACAGAGCATGAGAGAGGGAGGGGCAGAGAGAGTGGGAAACACAGAATCTAAAGCAGGCTCCAGGCTCTGAGCTGTCAGCACAGAGCCCAACGCAAAGCTTGAACTCACCTGCCAGGAGATCATGACCTGAGCCGAAGTTGGCCGCTTAACCGACTGAGCCACCCAGGCGCGCCCCGTAAGTCAGTAGTACTTTTAAATAAAAATCAATTTGGCCTTCAAGTAAAATTTAAAACATAAAATGTTTACGGTTCACATTATTTATTGCTGCAACACTAACCGCCTTAAAATAACAAGGAACGTTTTTATTTCGTGTACTTTGGGCAAATCAGAAATTTGGCAGCCTCTTAGCTGAGCAGTCCTGCCTTGGAGTCTCTCATGATCTTTCAGCCAGGTGTTCATTCATCTGCAGGCTTGACTTACAGCCAAAAGATTCACTTCCAACGTGTCTCCTTCACGTGGCCAGCTGGATGTAGGCAGGAACCCTCAGTCCTCCACCTAATTCCCTATAGTTCTTTCCATACAACTGCTTAAGTATATGACATGGCAGCTGACTTCCCCCAATTTGAAAGATCCAAGTCACAAAAGCAGAAGTCATGATGCCTTTTATGATCTAGCCTCAGAAATTATGTACTGTCACCTCTGTAATATCCTAGATGATATAGGTCTATGGTCATAAGTACTAAGAGGTGAAGATCATTGAAGGCCATCTTGGAGACTGGCTTCCACATAGCTATATATCAAACAAGAATGCCCTTTTAAGTACAAAAATGTACTTTTGGTCTTCCAGTGGAGGTTAGTTCCACTTGATTTTTCTAATACTATATTAGAAAAAAAATCAGTTTCAGTACCAACAGGATGTTGGGTATAGAGTTTTCTTTGAATAAGAATAGAGAACGGGAATGTTGAAAGCCTTCTCCATAGTAAAGGGTTTGTAGAATGTCTTCCTGATTTTAATGGAACATGTTTTGAATAGTTGAAACACACACACATCCTAAAAGCAACCAATTATGAAAAATTATAGGCTGTTTTGGCATGTAGTTTAGCTTCCAAGGTATGTCAGATGACAGCTTTACTGATGTTTTGCCATGGCATAACATATATCATTAGCTTTCTACCCTGCTCTACATTTATCCTTGCTGCCTACAATATGACTGATATAAATATAGGGAATTTTTATGATAGCACCCTACTTTCTTATACCACTTCTCTATGATAGCAGGATATAGGCTAAGATGGTTGCATCATAAACTTTCGTTGCACAACAAACCACCTTGAAATTCAGCAGCTTAAAAAAAACAGGCTTTCTATTTAGTTCATTTTGTAGGATCTGTTGATCAGTTCTTCTAGTCAGGATGGTTCTGCTCATCTTGATTTGGGTTCTCCCATTTGGTTGTATTATTTTGAGAGTTGGATGGTGACTAGATGATCTAGGTTAGCTTTCTTCATTTGTTGTAGAAAGGCAGATATTTATCATAGCATCTCAGTTCCCCTTCTTGTTTCTCCCTCAGTTTGCTAGAGGCCTACACTTGTCTGCATGGTGCTCTCTAGTTTCAAATGTACCAATAGAGGACAAGTCGCAGTTGATAAATGTCTTTTAAGTCTCTGCTCCAAACATGCTTGATATCATCCTATTGGCCAAAGCAAAGCATATGGCTGAACCCAGAGTTCAGGGATGGAGAAATAGAATCCATTTCTTAATGGAGCAGGTGCAAAGTCACATCATATAGAGGAGTATGTATAAGGATGTAATTTTCTAGAGTCTACCTTTTTGGCTGCAAATTATTTTTTACATTCTTCAAAAATGCAAATTATGTTGACCCCAGTTGTAGGTCTCAAAAGTCTTCCCTGAATTATGGCAACAAGCTTGAGGCTCAGGAGCTCATGATTTAAGTCAAGTCTAAGAGCACTGGAACCTCCTTGATTGTGGCTCCTCCTGATGCATAGACTTATAAACTAAAAGATTAGTTACCTGCCATCCACAAACCAACAAATAATGGGGGCGAGAACGGATAGGCTTAATAGACACTTTTTTTCAAAGAGGGTAAGGGGAGGCCACTAACAGTCACTGGTCCATAAAAAATTCTGAAATCTTACAGGGCAAATATTTCAAAGTCTTAATCTGGGGGGCTGAGGATGTTCCTCGATTAGGGCCTGGTTCTGCTCTCAGATGGTATGTCTCCAGTCCATTGTTCTCCTTGAATACTGTTTTTACTTTCTGAGTTCTTGGCACCACTCTCTGAGATACCCTTCCTTTTTCAAAAGAAGTAGCCTAGGTAACGGAATAGGTTTTCCTGCCTTCTTTCCAATTGTATACTTGGGAATCCAAAGCCTTTTCAAATTTTTTACCATTAGAGCAAAACCTGTGTGGGTCCTTAAAGAATCTCATTGCAGTTTACTCCATTGGACAAATGGGTAAACTCATAGTCTGCCTTCTTGACAGATACTTTTTCCCATCTTGGTGGTATGTGAGGCTGTTGTAACCCAAAGTGCTAAGGATTCTTAGAGATTCTTTAACGTAAAAGAGCAAGACTTTAAGACATATTTTTAAGCTCCTTAAAAGGCCTTTTGTATAGCTGAAAAGATCTGGGATCTGATATCTGAGTGTCTTACATACCTATTGGTAATCCTGGTGTGGTATTTGCCTTGAGGCTATTCCTCTTTTTTCAGCTTTATAGAGATATAATTGACATATAATATTATATAAGTTTAAGTTGTACAACATAGTTATTTGATATATACATATATATATTTTGCATATATTATATACATAATATATATATTTTATAAAATGATGGCCACTGTAAGTTTAATTAACATCCATCACCTTGCATAGTTATGATTTTATTTCTTGTGATGAGCACATTAAGATCTACTCTGTTAGCAACTTTCAAGTATATAATTCAGCATTTTTAACTACAGTCACCATGCTCTACATTATATCCCCAGACCTTATTTATCTTTTAGCTAGAAGTTTGTAGATTTTTACTACCTTCACTGATTTACCCTAGCCTCCACCTCCCGTTGAGGCTATTTGTTTTGATAACCCTTTTCTAGAAGAGACTAGGATAGAAAAGATATTTTTTGTTATGTTTTGTTTTGTTTTGTTTTGTTTTGATGTGTGTGTATATGTGTATACGAGTGTTTTAACAGACTATCCAAGATGCTTTTTTTTTGAGAGAGAGAGAGAGAGAGAGAGAGAGAGACAGAGAATCCCAAGTAGGCTCCACACTGTCAGTGCATAGCCCCACACTAAGCTTGATCTCATAAACTGTGAGATCATGACCTGAGCTGAAGTCAAGTGTCAGATGCTTAACCTAATGACAGCCCAGGCACCCCTCCAAGATGCTTTTTATTTCCTCTAAATTCTGCTAAAACCTTATATTTTTATGTTAATCTGTCTATCCTTATTTTATCCCTGACAACTCTAATAAAAAAACATTTTTATATTTGTATGGAAGATGCCTCAGCCAGACATATAAGCCCATTAGGTACCTTGCTAGTTTTCCCAGTGTGACGTGTTGTTACCAAACTTCATGCCATTATATAACAAGGGTCCAGTTTTTTCTAACCTCCAATGACAATTTTTATCACTCAAGTTCTCATAGACTATCTTCACAAAGGTCTTCCAACTTTTGCTTACAGTCTCCTGAAGATCCTTTCAGATTCCAACCTGGTTTTACAGCCAATGCCTCATGTTTTGGATTTCTTATTATGGTGGCACATTCCTGCCAGTTACCAAATTTTGTTATGGCTATCTTTTGCTACCTAACAAACTAATTCAAAATTTGGTGGCTTTAAATAATAACGATTTAATTGTATTTCATAATTTTGGACTCAGGGAATTGGGCAGGACTTTGCTATTGGATTCTTCTCCGTAGTGGCATTGACTAGGGTCACTTGATGATATTCACTTGACAACGTGACTTGGTGGCAGCAGGTGGAAGAAAGGGATCATCTCGTCCCTTTCTTTCTCCATTTAGTCTCAAGGATTCCTCATATGGTCTTTTCAGAATACAGTTAGATCTAATACATCTTGGGCTCCCCAGGAGTGTTAGAAGTACAGAGAGCCTGAAGGCATAGTGTCCCATGCTGTGTTCTGTACTCTACTGATTCAAGCAGTCACAGGCCAGATCATATCAAAAGGAATATGAAAACAGACCTGCCTTTTCAATACTAGGAATGTCATAGATTCTGTAGCCATCTTTAATATACCATAATCTGAAAGAGTTTAAATTTTATGAAACTTGAAACTTCCCTGCTTTACTAGTCTTAATTTAGAAAGCCTGCCTGTTTATTATCTTGGCATATATATCCCTACAGTTAAACTGGGAGAAAACAGATTTCTTTGCATCAAAAGTAAGATAAAACAAAATCGTACTATGCTAATCTGAGTCCACAATTATGTCCCAAGGGGGGGAAGGTGGGAAACATAGCCTAGTTATCTACAAGGTTTTCAGGTAGGCTGTGTGAGAAATTTCTCTGTTCTACCTTTATAATTACAATGATAAACACAAGTTGTATGCATAATGAGCCTTGTCTGGTCTTAGGTCCAGAAATTTTACATTGAAGAATCCCATCTCATTTAGTCCAAAACCAGAGTGGGTAATGCTTGGAATTTTACATGATAAGAAATAAGGTAATGATAAATCACGTTAATTAACCTATCTGGTTTTTTATTGTCCTTAATTGTCATCTCACTGAGGTCAAAATGATTACTGTAAGAACTGTGCCAAAGGAAGAAGGCATTGCTAATTTTGTGGGACCCACAATGGGGACACTGTGACATTTAGAAACAGGAAAGGGCAAAGGAAACCAAGAAAGGGTAGCAAGTCTGATTAAAAGAATAGCTAGGTATTTACAGTAGTGGGGATAAAGCAAGAAAAATTATTTCATGAGAAAATGGTCAGAATTCATAATATGTCAGAAAAATGTAGTAAAATTAGAAGTGTGTATTAAAGTTTTGAGCATGAAATTTGTTGGTAACTTTTACAAAAGCAGTTTAAATATAGTGATGGCGGAGGAAGCCAAATTGGAATGGTTTGAAGAGTGAATAGGAATTGAAGAAGAGAGTCAGAAGACAGCATTTAATCAATGCTTTCATCGAAGGATGGTCGAGAAAGTGGATGAGGAGCATGCGGGCCAGAGAGGGCTTTTAAATTATTTTGCCAAACTACCAAGATGCAAAATGTATTTGTATAATGATGTAGTTGGGGAGGGGGGAGAATAGTGTCATAAAAATTATTAGTTGCTGAACTTTTCATAGGAAAATTTTTCCTAAAGAAAGTTAAATTTATGAAAAAACAAAAAGATCTGTTCCCACAAGTCCCTCTCTTCTGCATGACCATATCGGCCACAGTCCAACTTCATTCTCTTCATTATTTCCTCTGCTTTCTTTGCAGAGGTTTCTTCTCCTGCATTAGAATGCTGTTTTTATCGCAATGGAAAGTGAGAAATCCATTTTACAATAGAGGTAGATACACACATATGCATGTATCTATGAAAATACGCCTTAAAAACCAACAGACAGTTGATCCTTGAACAACACAGAATCAAACTGCATGGGTCCATTTATGTGCATTTTTAAAGTAATACAGTACAGCACTGTAAATGTATTTTATCTTCCTTATAGTTTTCTTAATGACATTTTCTTTTCTCTTGCTTTATTATAAGAATTCAATATATAATACATATAATATACGAAATATGTGTTAAAATAACTATTTATGTAATTGATAAGGCTTCCAGGTAGCAGTAGGCTATTACTAGCTACGTTTTTGGGGAGTCCAAAGTTATACATTTATTTTCAACAATGCAGGGGTGAGAGTCAACATCCCCAACCTCACATTGTTCAAGGTCAACTGTATATCCTTGTATGTATAATATATTTTGGTATTTTTATTTCGGTCTTGCAACACTAAAAGAGGACCTTTTGGGGAGTTAGCCATATTAAAGTATATTCAAAATAATACTAAATCATTATATGATTTCTTCACATTATATGATTATATGAGTGTATAGAGAAGTTTCTGTTTTCTAGAAATGATGTGCTGTATAGTGATATCAGCTCTCTTTTGAATAATTGAGAGTGTAATTGTGTGTTGGTTTTCTAAAAATTTCTAAGTTAGGTTTAATATATAAATATGTACCTGTTCAAACATAATACCATACTTTCCTGGGCACTTATGTGTGTGTGTGTGTGTGTGTGTGTGTGTGTGTGTGTCTGTGCACAGATTCCCAAGCAGGTTTTAGGCTCTGAGCTGTCAGCACAGAGCCTGATGCGGAGCTTGAACCCATGAACTGTGAGATCATGACCTGAGCTGAAGTCAGAGGCTCAACCGAATGAGCCACATAGACACCCCTGGGCACTTACTAGCTATCTTCAGTTACATCTGTTATAATCTCTACAATCTCACTTTTGTCCAATAAATGTCAGACTACTGTATTAGTTCATTACAAGATAAAATGTATGTGTTCTATATGTCTCTAATATTTCAAAGTGCATTATGAGCTTAAAAGGAGGAAACTAGAGAACTTGCTTTTTCAGTGCACATCATCTATGTCTAATGATGCTGAAACAAACATGACACAAACATATCATAGACTTTTGAACCATGAAAGACAAATGACCCCAGTGAAAATGGACAAATTGTATAAGTAGTGAAAACAGATATGGCAAATGCTTTAACTCTTCAGGCTTTATAGCTGTTAAAAAGTTATCTTATTACATCTTATACAAGAAAATATTTTCTCATAATCTATGCTGACAATTAAATTATAGCATCATTTTGAGATCAGTTGCTTAGACTTTAAAGAAATCTGAATTAAATATTGTAAATGTAGACTTGATGAGCTCTTTAGGAGCCGTAAATTTTATTTTATAATTTTTCAAATTGAAAATGAAAAAGCCATTGAAGCATCTTAACAGGGTAAGCCATCATATTATATCTGTTTGAGAAATGCATACAGTAGTGGAATGATTAATACAGCTTTATGGAGTTGACATTGCTGAATGGCTGCTTGATGAAAAGTCAGTAATCAAAATCATAGCCCTGCTATTTTCCAACAATACCATACCTTGTCATATTAATGATTTAGCTGTAAACATGAACTGATACTATTCTTATCTGTAGAATTTTAATTATGTCTTACAAACAGATGCATGTATAGATACTAGGTAGACATTGTTTTGCAGTTTTTTGTTGGATACCAGTACTATATAATCATCAAAGAAATCATTTTATAGAAATGCTTGGAAATGAACAGAACTGGTGCTAAAATATTCAAAGAGTTGAATAACCAATTTAAATCTCAGGGTTTGTTCAGTTACAGTTGTGTTGTCATTTGCATTGATAATTAAAACTTCTGTTGCCTTAACATAAATCAAGCCAATGACACCTATTTAATTAGTTGTTTTATTTTCCCCAAAATACCCTCACAGGAGAAAAACAAGTTTCGCTGAAGATTGTCCTTCAGGTATCAGTAAAAAGTGTTTCTTTTAATTTTATAAAAGTGTGATCTTAAGTACATGCTTTAAAAATATTTTGTATGGAGCCACCTGAGTGGCTCAGTGGGTTAAGCATCTGAGTCTTGGTCAGGTCATGATCTCATGAACCATGAGATCTAGCCCCACATTGAGCCTTGCCTTAAGCTCTGCACTGAGGATTCTCTCTCTCTCTCTCTCTCTCTCTCTCTCTCTGCCTCCCCAATTGCACATGTTCTCTTTCTCCCTATCTAAACAAACAAACAAACATTAAAAAAAAATGTATGAAGAAACCTGAAGTACAAATAAAGCCTTTGCGTTGTATACTGACATAGGATGGTTGTATAAAAGGATATAAATTCCTTTGCATTCGAAGTTAAAGTAATTCTTTTCCCCATGGAACAGTATTATTACTTGAAGGGACAACTGACAGACAAATTATGCTTACTCAGATTTGACTATTTGACAGACATTTTCTTGAATGTGGATGAAGTCAGCCAATCACTGTAAAGAAAACACATAAAAGTATTTTTGCCAATTATAAAAATTGTGCTTAAGAGCAAAAACTAAAATTTTGTAAAACTTTTTATCTGCTACCTTGAGCTTGATAGCTTCTCAATACTTAAAGGCTTTTCTGATAAGATTGATGGTGATATTAATACATGTGGCTTTTTTTTTAAATTTTGGGGGGTGGTGCACAAGCTTGGAGAAGGGCAGAGGGAGAGAATCTTCAGCACCTCCATGCTCAGCATGGATGTGTAAAATTGTTTTCATATTTGGAAGAATCTGATGTTAGAATCTGGAAGTCATCTAATTCAAAAAATATTGGAAGTAATGGAAAATAACTTTTAAATATCTTCTATGTCTGGAATGTTCCTGGAATAAGAAAAAACTCTCAGATATCTAAGAAACTAAGAAGAAACAAGGCTTTAGCTAGTTAGAATATGTGAGGCAACTACAACACTTCAAAATATAGAAAATAAAAACTTAAGGGATAAAAAGATAATAAAAATAGTCTACTACACAGAATTTCAGGATACTTATGTAAAATAGAATGTTATCACTTAAACTTGACTAGAAAATTCCCAAATTACTATCCTGGAATCCTTTATTATTAAACAATTATACAATTGTATTATAGTACAAAATACTTTTTTTTTTTTTTTAAGAATTACAGTTGA
Organism: Prionailurus bengalensis; assembly: GCF_016509475.1. NCBI lineage: Eukaryota > Metazoa > Chordata > Mammalia > Carnivora > Felidae > Prionailurus > Prionailurus bengalensis. The sequence goes on from NC_057350.1 coordinate 119,240,633, forward strand.
CTCAGGATTTCAAAACTGGAATGGTTTAGGTGACAGAAGTTGGTGGAACGAACATCCCCAAAGTTCTCCACTGTGGCAGGCGACTTTGATTGTACATTGTTCTATTTATTTTTAATAGCACTTCCAAATATCATGGGATGCAGTGTTACAGGAAGTCCCTTGCCTTCCCCAAAGCCACCCCATTCCTCCCTGAGGAGAAAGGCCAGTCCTCACCTGAATTATGTAATCCAATTTTTAAAAATCTTTACCTGAATACTTGTTCTTTCTGTTTTACTTTGAAAGGACTGCCATTATAACCCCCTTCTTGTCCCCCAACCTGAGACATATGAAGGCTTTGGGTCTCCATGGGAGTGAGATTCAGGCACAGAGGCAGTAAGGGTTTACCTGTACACTGACTTGAGACCAGTTTAATAAAGTGTATGTCTTAAAGAAAAAGAAAAAAAAGACTTAGAGTTGATATCTATTTGTTTCAACCAGCTAAGAGTCATAGAACAATTAGATTTTATGTCCTTTATCCTTGAACTTATATTGCTGATTATTTTCTAAAACATCTGTAAGTTTTGTGAAGCAATATTCTTACTTTCCTAGGATTCTCAATATCAGTGATATGGCAAAGTTTAAGATATAAGTAAGAGACATTTTTCTGAGTGAAAAAATATTTGATACAAGACCTTCAAGTTTATTTCCTCTCCATAGTTATACTTGTTAAAAACAAAAAACACAACAGAACAAAACAAAAGAAAAAACAGAAAATGTGTTGGTGAACGGCCAGCTTGGTCTCTTGTTGATTTCCAAAATAATAGTCTAATAGAAATAAACCAAATATAGTAAGAAATCAATTTCTCAAGTCAATCACCTTTTTTAGTGGATCATTGACATCTCTGTTTTAAGTTATGTAGAATATAACACACGGTGGTTACATAATAGCAATTAGTACCATGTGCTTAACTTAGAAATCTATGAACATACTGAATAACCAGAGGTAATAGATACAGTTTTCTTCTCATTTTTTGCTTAAATATGATTTAAATATTAGAGAATAGGGAATTATCAAATTCAAAAATGGCTTCAAGGTGAATTCCAGAACAGAAGCAATTTGCTTATGCTAATGTCAGCTAACATATACATAAGCAATTTCAAATAACTGTCAAACTTTATTACCATAAATCTTTCCTAAGGCATTGATGCTGCTTAGAAATATTTAAACCTAATATATTAACATTAGGTAATAAGGGATTAACATATAAATAATGCAACTCATATCTATATTTATTATTTTAAGTAACATAAGTATCTTTTCTATCACTCTCATCTATCCACTTCTCTTTTCCCTTCTGTCTTCATTGTCACCACATATACGTGCTCTTGAAATAAAGCTGATATGGGAAGTTTTCTCCACTTTGAAAAAAATTGCACACACACTGTTATTAAGACATCCCACATATCTGTCCTAATTCATGTTTAAATGTTTAACTGGGGTTGGGAATGCAAGCTGGTGCAGCCACTCTGGAAAACAGTAGGGAAGTTCCTCAAAAAACTAAAAATAGAACTACCCTACGACCTAGCAATTGCACTACTAGGCATTTATCCACAGGATACAGGTGTGCTGTTTCGAAGGGACACATGCACCCCCATGTTTATAGCAGCACTATCTGCAATAGCCAAAGTATGGAAAGAGCCCAAATGTCCATTGATGAATGAATGGATAAAGAAGATGTGGTATATATGTACAATGGAGTATTACTCAGCAATCAAAAAGAATGAAATCTTGCCATTTGCAACTACGTGGATGGAACTGGAGGGTATTATGCTAAGTGAAATTAGTCAGAGAAAGATAAAATTCATATGACTTCACTCATATGAGGACTTTAAGGGACAAAACAGATGAACATAAGGGAAAGGAAACAAAAATAATATAAAAACAGGGAGGGGGACAAAACAGAAGAGACTCATAAATATGGAGAACAAACTGAGGGTTACTGGAGGGGTTGTGGGAGGGGGATGGGATAAATGGGTAAGTAAGGGAATCTACTCCTGAAATCGTTGCACTATATGCTAACTAATTTGGATGTAAATTTTAAAAAAATAAAATAAAATGAAATGAAATGAAATGAAATGAAATAAATAAAAAACAAAGCCAAGATAAATTTCTGGCAAAAGTCTAATCCATTGGTAGGTAATTCAGAAGGGAAATCCAAGAAGAAGAAATTATGGAAAACAGCTGATGATTACCTTAGAATGAGGTCCAAGTTTTAATTTTTATTTTTGTTTTATTTTGGGAGCAATAGAGCAAAAGTCTTTATAGTATTCCCCTCTTTATTCCTATTGCATCACCATGTAGAACACATAAAAAGGGCTTGTTAAAAGTAGCACTGAGTGGATTATCCTCTTTCAAACAAGGCTTTTCACCACTATCTAATACCATCTGAAATGTACTTATGTAATCAAAGTCAGTCTGCCAATCATGTAATTTCTACTTTGTGATTTGAAAGATTTTTCAATACAGGTAATAAAATATGAATTTTTTTTTTAATTTTTTTTCAACGTTTATTTATTTTTGGGACAGAGAGAGACACAGCATGAATGGGGGAGGGGCAGAGAGAGAGGGAGACACAGAATCGGAAACAGGCTCCAGGCTCTGAGCCATCAGCCCAGAGCCCGACGCGGGGCTCGAACTCCCGGACCGCGAGGTCGTGACCTGGCTGAAGTCGGACGCTTAACCGACTGCGCCACCCAGGCGCCCCAAAAAATATGAATTTTTGAATTATATAGATGTTATTGAAACATCTTTTATATTTTGGCAAACAGATTATTTTACATTCTAAAATGTAGTTAAAGTTATAACTTGAATAGTATATGTTTCCACTTTACTGAATACAGGATAACAATTTTTCTCATTGACAACTTTTATTGGCTGTATTTATAAGCTGGGATATGTCATCACAAGATGGCATAAATGTGTTTTATACTATGATCTACTAACCATACAAAAAGAAAACATTTTTAGTTTCCTGCAAAGCAAAACTAGATTTGGTCACCAGATTCAGATGAAAATTAAGTAGAAAAAAAATTAAAAGGCACATTTTAATTGGTATCTTGGAAACATGGAATAACATTAGGTTTTCTCTCTATATGCAAGGGAACCTGTATTTTAAGATATTTTAGTAATTGATTATCTTTTGATTAGTTTCTAAAAATTGATAAAGCTTAAAAATGTGCTCTAAATATATTAATAAAAGTGCACTAAATAAAACAAAAAAATGTTTAACTGGGGAAAATTACCTCTTCCCTATTCTTCAGGTTCCTTATAATTAATTGGGATTACCTGTAGGGACGGATTAAAGTACTGCTACTACATCAAATATCGAGTATGTAAATATCGATGAATATTGTATATAACTTTTAAAACATTTACTTTCTGCAGTGCCAATGCCTGCACATGCTTTAAGTAAATCAACAAAGAGGAATTAAAAGAAAATGACAGGATGAGAGTCAGAGCATTTAACATGAACTTATGTTAAACCTAATGTATATTAAGATAATTAGACACAGAAATGGTGGTAAATATGTATGTATGCTTAGGTTAATATACACACGTATATTACCCAGCTGTGTCCAACGAGGAGGCCTAAAAGCAATGACACCTTAGCAGCTGTGAGCATACTCATCACCCAGCTCTTGGTTTCTAAATAGGGGACCGGGGTTCCTTGTTGAAATCACTGATTTTAGCCCTGGGAAAGGCCAAATACAAGATGAACCTGGAGCACCTTGTAGTAAGAGAAAGTAAAGAAGTGCTCGAAAAGCGAAAGTATAGGGACATGTGAAAAGACATAGGAGCCAACCTGAAAGAGCTCCCCATGACCAAAGCTGGAAAAATTTAAAAACAAAACAAGTAATGTAATATTGATTGATAACCGAAAGTGTAAAATAAATACCCTTGAGTCTATATAGCTATAAATACAATATCAGAAAAATATAGCAGGGAAGGGAACAAACTTCCTCACAGAAGATTCTAAATGATAGATGCAGATACCTCTCCAGTGGATGGAGCTAAGTCATCAAGCCCGTTGGGGTGGGCAAATTTAGTAACTTGTTTCTAAAGAATATATTAAAGAAAAGGGAAAATATCAACTTTACACCAGAGAGACTGCCAAACACTACCTTAAACAAGCAAGGAAGTTTAAAAACATCAGTGACATCACGTGGCCATCATGTATGTACTGCTTGATATGATGTGATGCAAAGGACATTTCACTATGTTACGTATTTTGTGAAAACCTGTGACCGCGGTCTAATCATAAGTAAAAAAAATCCAGAAAGACCCAAACTGAGGATATTCTTCTATATACCTAATACTTCTCAAAAGTATTAAGGTCATGAAAAACAAAAAATGACTGAGAAACATTCACAGACCAGAAGGACATGACAAGGAATACAAAGTACTATCCTGGATGATCTCTTGGAACAGAAAAAGAACACAAATGGAAAAATCAGTGAAATCCAAATCAAGTCTAGAACTTAGTTAATAGTAACATACCAAGGTTTGCTTTCTTAGTTTTGATCAATACAACTTGGTAATTAACATGAAGAGAAATTGGGCAAAGGGTACATGGGAATTCTCTGTACCGTCTTTTCTAGAATTCTAAATTCTATAATTCTAAAATTATCTCCCAAGAAAAGGGTATATAACAAGGGCATCTGGGTGGCTCAGTCAGTTAAGCATCTGACTCTTGGTTTCTGCTGAGGTCACGGTCTCACAGTTTCTTGAATTCAAACCCCACATCAGGTTCTGTGCTGGCAGCATGGAACCTTCTTGGGGTTCTCTTTCTCTCTCTCTCTGCCCCTCCCCTGCTCTTGTGCTGCCTCTGTCTGTCTCTAAATAAATAAATAAATATTTTTAAAAATAAAGAGTATATGACAAATCACTCATAGATTCTTGTTATAGCAAACATTTTGGAATGAACCTACCCACCTAGTTGATAATTACAAATTAATACCAAATGAGTTTCAGTGGTAATTTTAAATTTAATGTACATTACCCACCTTCCATGAATAGTTGCAGTGCAATAATAACTCACAAAGCTTAAAACTTTTAGAGAATTAGTGAATTAAAATGTAAATGACTATGAAGGTCAATTTATCTGTGACTTGCAAAACTGTAAATGTTCTGACACTTTGACCCAGATATAACACTTTGGGGAGTTTATTCTAGAGAAAAACCTTTATATGTATACCATGACATCTATAATGATGATTTCTTGCACATTTTTATTTATAAAGAAATAAATGTCTATCAGGGGATTTGATAAATAAACTATTTTATGTTGAACTTCAAAAATTTAGAAAGTTCCTAAACTACAAATAACTGCTCACTCATTTCAATGATACTTTTGTTGGAAATTGAGCTAAATTTTACTTGGTTAAAAAGCTATTAAAAAGGAAATAATAACAGAAGAGCTCCTTATAGTAGCAGACATATAACTGATATTTTAAAGAGAATTTTAAATATTAAAAATTTAAATTTGATCTTTAGCTACTCAAGTGGGCAGAAAGATCCTAAGCTTCTTTATGAAAATAATTAAATTATTGCAAGTTTATTTTCTTTATGTTAATTCTTAAAGTAAAACCATACAAAGTAAGTTTTGTTTGGTTTCACCCTTAGGCTTTAGAGCCATGCCAACTCTGACCTATTATCGTCTCAGTCCCAAGAGGAGATGGTGTGGGTCGCAGGCTATCTGCACTTTGATCTAACACACTACCATGCATAATACTAAATAAAGGAGGGAGGAAAAAGTGAAAGCTTAGTGTTTATTTCATCACGGGTGGTACAATCCTACTGAACTGATGGTTAACATCTTTGGGCATTCCCTTCAAGTTGCACTTTTTATACTGTTGTTTCTAAGTAGACATGCATTTACTACTAGTGTTTTTTGAATTTGTTTCTGTATCAGACATAATTCAGAAACCAAACTGTGATCATAAAGAGGACTGGAGAATCGTGCACTTGGTTGAAATAGGAGTGTAAATATATAATCCTCTTTACTTAAACTCACATACATGCACATGCCCACTTCATAGGAGGAAGATACATTTTTTTGGAAGCTCAGTATAATCCATTTCATACACATTTCAATTAATTAAATTTAAAAACTCAAGGGGCGCCTGGGTGGCGCAGTCGGTTAAGCGTCCGACTTCAGCCAGGTCACGATCTCGCGGTCCGTGAGTTCGAGCCCCGCATCAGGCTCTGGGCTGATGGCTCAGAGCCTGGAGCCAGTTTCCGATTCTGTGTCTCCCTCTCTCTCTGCCCCTCCCCCGTTCATGCTCTGTCTCTCTCTGTCCCAAAAATAAATAAACGTTGAAAAAAAAAATAATAAAAACTCAAGAGACTATGGTCCCCAGTTGTAAAAACTAAAAGAACATACAGGATTATCAAAATAGGCCAAAGCATAATGGAAAACGTATAATGTATCATAATATATTGATCCTCTTATTCTGAATTGGATGTTTCTGACTCCAAAAGTAAAATGAGATAATGCAAGGAATTTGTTATTAATCGATCATGTAAACTCGTTACCTTAAAAAAGACTCCCATTTTTAACACATTTGAAATTATGTATTTTCTATGTGAAATTTGCAAAACAAATACATCCATGTGTTTTGAAAAACTTTTTGAACAAAAAATGGTATGCCACAAGTATATAATTGTATTTGTATAGATTTATAGTACTTTAAAGATATATTCTAATCATCTTATTTAATTAAACAAAATTAAGAAGAAACTGACAAATTATTTAATATTACGTGGAAGCTGATTACTTGTTGGTAAAACTGAAATATTTCTGCCAGATATATTTTATTGCCATTTTATCAAACATTTCAAAGACAGTCATGTTGTTTTATCTTTTTGTTCAAAATGCACTAATTTTTCTCACACATCATCCTGTTCCTAGGCATTTATAATTGAGACTCATTTCCAAAACCCTCTTGATAATTCATTGTCTTTAAATCCTTGCTTTCTCTTGCTTAAACTTTAAGGTAAAACTAATACTTCATGAGACTGAATTTCTTTCATCATTCCTTTGGCCCTTAGAGTATTTGTTTTCTGTGGTATTTTCGATGTTTGTTATCTGTTGGTTTTACTTCGTATTTTTGATTTAAATAAAGGATTAAAGCAAATTCCATGGAAAATACCTTTATGCCAAAGTAATACACCTTGTGGTCCCATAAAGACTAGATTAAAGACGTTAAAGAATTTACTGGGAAGAAAATCAGTGAATTCAGTTTTGAGTTTAAATATAAAGGTTTCCGGAAGTCGTCCTCTCACTTTTAATTCTCATTTGCAGTTGAGTACGGATATCTGCCTCCCCTTGCTCTCCTCCAGTTATCTGGTGACAAGCTGAAGCTTGAGGGCTGGAGGCACTGAGTTAACTTTTTGTTGATCCCCTTGCTTTAATTGCTGATGGACTCTGGCCTGCTCACAAGGACCTTGCAAGTCCCCTTTAAATCTCTCTCAACTTCTCTCCGTGATTTCCCCCATGGCTGTAAACTCTACAGATTTATAGCACTGTGCTCATTTATGCACTCTATTTCCTTTTAGGAGTTTTAAATTTCCTCCAAGTCGTTAGCATTATTTGTCCCTTTGCTCTTGTATTATGAAGCTGGATGAAGAGATGTGATCAGTGGTGTTTTAATAACCTATTCATTATTCATCATGCTGCTGAAATGGAGTATTTGCTATCCGGCTCCAAGGTTTGCTTTATTTAGTTACTCCTAAGTTAAAAATCTGTTGAAGTTGCTTTTGCCACTACCCATTAGACTAAATTATTCCTATTTTCACAGGAAGACACTCTGAGAATATCTGACAAAACAAAATGCTAATGGTTAACAGTGATGTGTTTTTTATGTTTCTTAGTCCTCAGAGCTTCCGACTAAATAATTTTTGTCCCACCCCCCCACCCCGGGCAAGATCTGATATTTTTAGTATCTATGTCAAGGGAAATGTTTATCTGCCCATATAATTTCCTTATTATATTTCTTCTCTGGGATGTAATGGTTATTATTATGTTTTAAATTTGCTAATTGCGTAAGTTGCTTGATCTGTCTTCAATTTGGCAGATAACTTGATGAACCAAATAAACTCTTCATATGATTGTGTGTTGCAGAGGAAGCTGCTATATTAAAGCTAGCTGGCTGAAGTTTACTCGCACTGTCGCAGATGTGCTGGAAATTAAAACAGTTCAACCATCTAATCCTTCATTATTGCTCTTATAGGGGAGGAAAAGCAAAAGTTTGTAGAAATTTGGTTATTTTCTCTCTTCCTGGTAGAGAGAGGGACACTGAACAATGGAAAGTTCCTTTGTAAATGTAAAGTTCCTTCACAGAAAAGGAATCTCTAGTGTCTGCGGGCTCTCAAAAATAAGCAGCCCCAAATAATCCTTATGCCAGAGGCACATTTTGGGTTGGCATATTCTCCTCCCCTTCATTTTACGAGGAAAGCACTCCATAAGCATAAACACTGGAGTATTTTGTAGTGAGATATATGAAGATTCTAGTTAGAAACATTTAAGCCTGGAAAAATTATTACTATGTCCATTAACTGTACTTATATCACCCACAGTCATGATGCCTGTGTTTCTGAGTTTACTTTGATAATCTAGATGTTACTGACATTTTCTTGACTGAAGAGCCAGCAATGTGAGTGGATTCTTTTTCTAACACTAGTAACGCCCATGCCATCCCTTCAAACTAACAGTTCCTACTACTGAATGCTCTACATGGCATTAGGCACTTAAAACCACATCAGAATCATTGATACAAATCAACCAATAAATATCTGAAGGGCCAAACTTTACCATATTGTATATTGTATAAAGTTAGAAAAAATTGAATATTCTAGTAGAGCAAACTAAGAATGTCAAAATCACACTACATTCATTTTTGAATCAACAACTGATAATTAATGGGATTACTAATAGGCTTAGTTTTTATTCTTCCAAAATATGAAATCATATAATATGTCTCCTTTATACCTGGTCTGTAAAATGGAACAGGAGAAAGGTGTTTCACAAGTCCAACCACAAGAAGGGGAGCCTGGGTGACTCAGGTCATGATCTCATGGTTCATGAGTTCGAGCCCCGTGTAGAGCCCTGTGCTGACGGCTCAGAGCCTGGAACCTGCTTCTCTTTCTGTGTCTCCCTTTCTCTCTGTCCCTCCCTCGCTCACACTGTGTCTCTCTCCCTCTCAAAAATAAATAAACATTAAAAAATTAAAAAAAAAAGGCAACCACAAGCAACCAGAATATTGTGCATAATATTCTTAGTACAGGGAGCATAAGAATTATTTAAGAGGAATACAGTGAAAAATAATTCTTAGAAGGCATTATAAATTGTTAAGTATCGATGTCTTATGTTCCAAACTGTAGCTGATAACGCATTTAAGTATATTTTATGTGCCGTAAGAAAAGTTGAAACACAATAATATCAGCATAATAAGTAATTATTATGGGAAAACATATTAGTCTTCTCATGTTGCAAAGAATTTTAAATATGTGTGCAAAATAAAGAGAAAAACTGAAAATTCTCAAACTGAAATTATATGTTATGCTGCCATAATTTAGAGATTGCCACTGTTTTAATTAAAATATGTAAGAGTAAGGGTTGTTAAATTATTTGAATAGAAGGCCATGAGACTGACGTGGCTCAGGGAGGCCTACATAGCACACCAAAATCTAAGCCTATAAATGCCTCAAGGTTATGAAATCAAAATGCTAACGACAACCAATCAAAGAAGCCAATTAGACTTTGAGCTCTATAGCGAGTCAATAATTTCCTTTCTTTGCTTTCACACTTTCTATCTATTTATTTATTCAAAATAAATTAGTGTTCTTTATGAAACATTCCAGATCAGGGATCCAAACAATGAAAGAGAAGTAGTGTTTTGCGCTAAATAATTATTTGAATAACTAAATTTTTTCTACCTTTTGTCTGAGAATGATATAAAACATTAGGTTCAATGATCAATTCATTAGTTAGGGAAAAACTTAAGGGGCCCCCCAAATACAAGACAGATAAATGGGAAGTTGAGAACCTCAGAACCCCATCACTAACATTGCTTTTGAGGCATCCAGGCAAAACCTTCTAAGATATTTCTCGGTATCCTGGTTACACTATCTCTGCTGAATGGCCAAGGTTTCCTACTTAAAATTAATAGATCCATGCGTCTTTTTGGAATTATTCAGTCAGAATGTTGAGAGTGGGAAGAAGACTTCTACACTTTTAAGAAGTTTTCCACATGATGCTAGGTACACTCAAGCCAGAGCCTTGGTGGTGTCATGGAGATGAATTGGAAACTCAGATTTAATTAGACTCCTTAGTTAAAATTTTAGGGAAACAGTGACCAAGAAATGTCATGTGATTACTTTAAGTAGTCAATGGTAGAGATAGGATTTGAACACTTGGATCTTCTACTTCTTGCCTGTATTCTAGTACTCTTCCTGTGACAACACAGGCATTCCAAATGCTTACCATTGGATTTCATTAGAATTCCCATTAGAAATCATGTAGGAGCTTGTCAAATTCAATTTGTTATATAAAATATATCAGGTAAAAAACAAAAATTGTATATGTAATACGTTTCATGTAGAAAGAAGTAACCCCATTTAAAGTTAATATTTTATGGAATATTTATTGCTTGATCTGACAATTCTGTGAACAATATCACAACCATGACTTTCAAAGGCTGCCCATCTAGCCTGCACATTTGTCTGTAATGAACAAGAGCTAAGAAGTCCATATAGGCCATAAAATTATGAATTGAAAATGACTCATCTGTTTCACATAATTAGAACTACGACGTTTAAATATTTTATTATTAGTTGTTGAAGTATAATTAATATATAGTATTATATTACTTTCAAGAGAATTACTACATTTTAGCATAGAGTCACTATGAATATTTTTTTTTTCACTTTGCTCTCAGGTCCTTTTTTTTTCCCCCATCATTTCTCTGCTCCACTCTTTTTTGAGAAAAACATGAGTAGTGTATTTCAACTGAGCATACGGTGGATTGATATTGTAGTGCAAAGTCTGCAAAAATAGGTTTAGTTTGGACTCCTGAAAATCGTGAATATTATTCTAAGGCCTTTGACTTTCCTCCAAAAGCAGTGGGCCATTTTAAAGTTGATATTATCTGTTCCAGCCTTCTGTTTTAGAGACCAGTCTATTATTTCAGTAGCAATATTTACAGTGAATTTGCAAACATGGGTTGTGAAAATTTAAACAGAGTAGCAGAAATTATAAATTATACATAATAAATTTTATTCTAACAATCCCATGAGAATCATGGTCAAGATTCTCTGTAAGAAAATAAAGAATTTAAAGCACAGATGGTGAGGAATTTGAAGAAAGTTAGAACAGCAACCTCATTCTTATAAGTCACAGAAAATTATAGCAAACTATCTAATCTTTCAGATGTCTTCCACTGGAGATTGCACTCTTCAATTCTGCTTAAAGCAAATATATGTGATCACCATATGTGATCATATATGTGATCGTATATATGTGATCACATATATGTGATCGTATATATGTGATCACATATATGTGATCGTATATGTGATCACCATAAATACTCAACTGACTCTGTGTGCATATTCGAAACATACATGAAATAGAAGAATGAACACATTATGATGGTTATCTTCATATTCCACAGTTATCTTTTAATTTGAAAATTAGAACATCTTAATAAAATTAAATCAGAATAAAATTTCCAGTTAAATGTGTTTCAATCTATTGTTTTAAACCTTAGAATTTGTTTTCCTATAAATATATTTTCTTCTATCTAAAACTCACCTTCTTCTCTGATCCCTTGGGTGTCTTTGGCTTACATTAGAACACTGTTACTCTGAATTATATTTAGGTGTTTTTTGTTTTGCAATCTCAGACTTTATTTATTCAAGTAATAGTCAAGATGTCTGTGTCAAAACCAATGCGGTGTAAACCAGACTAAAGCTTTTCAATCCAATTGACATTATCACCCAAGTACCCAATCTTTTGAAAGCGACACTCTATTATCCATATTGCTGTTAAAATTACTCTATGGGCATTTGTGCAAGCTCTCTCTTTCTAATTTCTTTTTAAAAATTCTAAACTGCTCACCAAGAAGGATTAATGTACAGACATTAATTAATGTAAAGATTTTTTTTTTTATTGTGTGGAACAGTTTCTAGACTTATGACAGGCCAGAAAAGTCAAACAGGTTTGGGTAATTGTTTATGCCAGATAAGACAAATGGCCTCTTCCAGGGAGGATTAAATATACCAGGGGGTATTCAACTGCATAAGGGAATTTAATTCAACTAGAATCTGGTCAAAGAAGGAAACATAAATCATTAGGGGAAAGACAGCTGGGAATCTTGGTCCTAAAATTCCATAGTAGGGATTCATTTTATTGGTCAAAAAAGGCACCGACACTTTCATATCACTGAATGTTAATCAGCCGTTCAAAGGTTCATTCATTCATTTATTCATTCATTTAACTAATTATTAGGTCCAGCACTATGCTATCCATGTATTCAACCATGCTAATGCCCACTGAAGTCCCAGATCTCCCCAAGAGAGACAGGGCCACTGGATGTATCTTCCTTGAGTGAAGTCAGTTAAACGAGAAAATATATGAATATGTCTAAAAAATACTAATACTGAAAATAGCTCCATAATCAACTATTATCGAGCACTTTAACTCTCAGACGATGCGCTAACCGGTTTACTTGCATTGCTTCATCCACTGTATTAGCAGAGGAAAACAGGTACTTTAATTTTAAAACTTAAGCATAAAAATTGCTCCCATTGCTTGAAATCAACTTTATAACACTGTAACCGTTGACTAATATGTTTAACACTTACTGAAATAATATTTTCAAAACTCTTTAGGTTTTCCTAATAATTGGGAGAGTTGATTTTTTTATCACAGGTGAAAATTTTCAAAAACTGAATCATCTAGATCCTTTGCCATCTACAAGTGGCCATAATTACTTACATATTACTCTTGTATTAGATTTACATAATGATTTAAATGTAATTTCTTTAGATACCTTAGGGAGAAGCATTCATGAATAAAAGGCAAGTTTTGAATCCACATTTACCTAAAATCCAATAATAAGTACACTAGATGTTTTCTCACAACAAACATTAACACTTTCTTGAACCAAGCAAATAAGGATTCTAGAGCCCAGGTGCCTCAGTTACCTCCCTCTTGGACTATATCTTGTTCACTTTCCCTTTAACCCCAGAGGAATGAGAAGTAACTCCCAGAAAGTTTAATTCACAAACACGAAGGCAAAAAGATGTGAAAAGGCGCCAGAACTTGAACATTGGACTCCATAAGGAGAGAGAACAAGGTTAAGAGACCGTTAATGAATGTTTCGTTTTCGCAGCCAACTCTTAATTACCTCCACTAATAAATGGGAGCAGGGTGGTAATAAGCATATTAGAAATCATTCATATTTGGCTTTGGGATGCCATTTCTTGTAACAAGTTAGCATTCCTAATTATGTTTCACTAAGTATGACTTAAGAATTAATTTGTAATCTGTGAACACTCCATTTATAATGTCAGGAGAAGGAGGCTGAGAAACATCCTGAAGGACAAGGAGTCAATAACCTAAACTCCCATATTTGCTGTGAGTGATCCATGGAAGGAAAAAAATGACTCAGCGCTATCTCTGGGCAACACAAGTTACCCTGCTGATCTATAATAGAATGTGTAAGCATATGGAGTCTCTTTTTATTCATAAAAATATTCTGCACAATTATTGTTAATTTTATTCCTAAGCATTGTAGATGTTAACTGCTATTTTTAATAGGGTCTCTTCTTTCATTATACGTTGCTACTTTGTAACTTTCATGCAGAAAATTGCTTTACATTATTATATATTAGTTTTGTCCTCAGCCTGACTACTGCATGGCTTTTATTACTCCCAAAAGTTTTTCCAATGAATTTTCTCTTTTCTAGGCATGAAATCACATCAATTGCAAAAACAATCGTTGTTGTTTTCTCCCGTCTAATATTTTTTGTTATTGATTCTTTCTCTAATGGCATGACTACTACTTTCATAAAATTATAATCTGATATGGATGAGAGAAGCGATTTTTTATTGCTTCAACGTCAATGGGAATGTTTCATTATAAAATATTAACTTAAGTAAACTTTTTATTAAATGACAACCTACATGTAGAAGAGTGAGGGAGGCAAAAGTGCGGTCTGATGAAGTGAACATCTTCCTGCCCATTACATGGAAAACAACAGTGAATATCACTAGCATCTAGAAACCACCCAAGCCTCCCCCCACCCCCCACCGCCCCGGGTCCTTCCCAGACACTGCCCAGGGCGAGGGTCATCACTATCCCAACTCGATTGTCTATTGTTTTTCACTTTTGTGTCAATGAGACATTTTGCTTCCTGTGTCTGGCTTCTTTTCCCAAACATTATCTTGGTAAAATTTTTTCATGTTTTTGTAAATAATTATATATTTTTAAAAATTCTCATTGTTTTATAATATTTCATTATTTCGATAGATATGGATAGATAGATATCTATCTCTATTTGGATAGATAGAGATATGGTTTGTTGGGCTTTATGAGTAAAACAGTTATGGACATCCTTATCTTTTTGGTGTATATATACGCATGTTCATGATCATATATCATATGTGAATAGTGATAATGTTACTCTATCCTTTTTTTTTCTTTTTCAAAAAGACTTTAGCCTTCCTTTCCTCGCCTTCTTGTTCTAATTAGTATTTCCATTGCAATGTGCTATATATTAATAGCAATAGTGGGTACCATTGAGTCATTCATGTTCTCAGGGTGGAAACTCAGCCATTCTCTCTTTTGCATGATGTTTGATGAAGAACGTTTGTAGATACTCTTTATCAGAGCAAAGAAGTTGTCTTCCATCCATAATTTGCTAATAGTTTATCACACAATGATCTGGGAGCTATAAAATAATTTCTTCAACTCTCAAGATGGTGATATGATTTTTCAACTCTGTTAATGCAGTAAATTAAACCACTCTTGCATTCTTAGGATAAACAACATTTGTTTCTTTTTATATATTACTAAATTCAATTTGCTATTATTGTCTTTAGGATTTTTGCAACTTTGTGACAGAGATTCCTGTCATATCTCTTTCGTAAAATATTTTCACCAGGTTTGGGTGAAAATAGAATTTTCTATTATTCTATTCTCTAGGAGGATTGTGTTAGTAGTTTTATATCTTTCTTAAAATTAAGAAAAATAATCTCTGAGTCCATCTGGACTTCTAATTTTCATTGAAAGAATTTCATAATAAGACATTAAAAGGGCACAACTCTTGATTTCGGCTGAAGTCATGATCTCTCACAGGTCATGAATTTGAACCCCACGTCAGGCTCTGCACTGACAACAAGGAGCCTGCTTGGGATTCTCTCTCTCTCCCTCTGTCTCTGCTCCTCCCCTGCTTGTGCACTCTCTCTCAAAATAAATAAATAAATTAAAAAAAAAGATTAAGTTATTTTAATAAAGAGCTATTTATATATTTTAGATCTTTTTGTGACATAATGGTAAATTTTATGATACAGAAATTGGTTTTAAAAATTATTGGGGATGTTCATAGCAGCACTCTCAACAATAGCCAAATTATGGAAAGAGCCTAAATGTCCATCAACTGATGAATGGATAAAGAAATTGTGGTTTATATACACAATGGAATATTACGTGGCAATGAGAAAAAATGAAATATGGCCTTTTGTAGCAACGTGGATGGAACTGGAGAGTGTGATGCTAAGTGAAATAAGCCATACAGAGAAAGACAGATACCATATGGTTTCACTCTTATGTGGATCCTGAGAAACTGAACAGGAACCCATGGGGGAGGGGAAGGAAAAAAAAAAAAAAAGAGGTTAGAATGGGAGAGAGCCAAAGCATAAGAGACTGTTAAAAACTGAGAACAAACTGAGGGTTGATGGGGGGTGGGAGGGAGGAGAGGGTGGGTGATGGGTATTGAGGAGGGCACCTTTTGGGATGAGCACTGGGTGTTGTATGGAAACCAATTTGTCAATAAATTTCATAAAAAAAAAAAAAAAAAAATTATTGGGGAGCCTGGGTGGCTCAGTCAGTTGAGCATCTGACTTCTGCTCAAGTCATGATCTCACGGTTTTGTGAGTTCAAGCCTCGCGTCAGGCTCTGTGCTGATAGCTTAGAGCCTGGAGCCTGCTTCAGTTTCTGTGTCTCCCTCTCTCTCTGCCCCTCCCCCGCTCATGCTCTGTCTCTCTCTCTCTCTGTCAAAAATAAATAAACATTAAAAAATAGCTAAAAATTATTTTGTTCATACTAATTGTCAAATTTATTACTGCATAATACTTCATATTTTTTTTTAATCTTTGAATTGTACTGAGGATCTATAGTTATGTCTCCTTTTTAATTCCTGATATTGGTAGCTTGGTTTCTGTTTCCTTTTTGTCTTGAAAAATCTTGCTGGGCATTTAATCACTTTTTTATTACTTTCAAAAATAATTTTTGGATTTTATGTACTCTATTGTATGTTTGTTTCTACGTCATTAATATTATTATTATTTACATTCTTCCATATCTCGAGTGAGATTTACTGTTTTTCTTCCCTAGATTTTTTAAATCAAATGTTAGATTACTAGTGCCTTGACTTTGGATACTAACCCTTTTCTGATATGTCATTTACAAATATCTTCTCCCATTCCATCGGTTGCCTTTTAGTTTTGTTGATTGTTTCCTTCAATGTGCATAAACGTTTTATCTTCATGAGGTCCCCATAGTTCAGTTTTGCTTTTATTTGTCTTGCCTCCGGAGACATGTCAACTAAAAAGTTGCTGTGGCTGAGGTCAAAGAAGTTGGTGCCTGTTTTCTCCTCTAGAATTTTAATTGTTTCCTATCTCACATTTAGTTCTTTCATCCATTTTGCATTTATTTAATGTATGTTGTAGAAAGTGGTCAAGGATCATTCTTCTGCATGTCGCTGTCCAGTTTACCCAGCACTATTTACTGCAGAGACTGTCTTTATTCCATTGGATAGTCTTTCCTGCTTTGTTGAAGATTAGTTGCCATATATTTGTGGGTCCATTTCTGGGACTCTATTCTATTTCATTGATGTATGTGTCTGTTTTTGTGCTAGTACCATAATATCTTGATGATTACAGCTTTGTAATACAGCTTTAAGTCTGGAATTGTGATGCCTCCAGATTTTTTTTTTTTTTTACATTACTTTGGCTATTTGGGGTGTTATTTATTCTAGCTCTATTAAAAATGGGGTTATATTTTTATAGTTATTGCATTGAGTGTATATATATCTTTGGATAGTATAGACATTTTAACAATATTTTTTCTTCCAAATCATGAGCATGGAAAGTTTCTCCAGTTCTTTGTGTCTTTTTCAATTTCTTTCATCAGCTTTTGATAGTTTTCAGTGTACAGATCTTTTACCTCTTCGGTTAGGTTTATTCCTAGGTATTTTATGGGTTTTGGTGCAATTGTAAACGGGATAGATTACTTGATTTCTTTCTGCTGCTTCATTATTGGTGTATACGAATGCAACCAGTTTCTGTACATTGATTTTATATCCTGCAACTTTGCTGAATTCATGTATCAGTTCTAGAAGTTTTTTGATGAAGTCTTTGGGTTTTCCATGTAGAGTATCATGTCATCAGCAAAGAGTGAAAGTTTGACTTCTTCATTGCCATTTTGAATGTCTTTTTTTCTTTTTGTTGTCTGATTGCTGAGGTTAGGACTTCCAGTATTATGTAGACAAGAGTGGTAAGAGTGGACATCTCTGTCATGTTCCTGACCTTAGGGGGAGCGCTCTGTTTTTCCCCCTTGAGGATGGTAGTAACTGTGGGTATTTTGTAGCTTTTATGATGTTAATGAGTGTTCCTTCTATCCCTACTTTCTTGGGGGTGTTTTCATCAAGAAAGGATGCTATATTTTGTCAACTGCTTTTTCTGCATCTATTGAAAGGATTATGTGATTCTTTTCTTTTATTAATGTGGTATTTCATGTTGGTTGATTTGTGAATATTGAACCACCCCTGTAGCCCGGGAATGAATCCCACTTGATCATGGTGAATAATTCTTGAATATACAGTTGAATTCGATTTGCTAGAATCTTGTTGAGAATTTCTGCAATATGTTCGTCAGGGATACTGACCTATAGTTCTTCTTTTTATTGGGTCTTTGTCTGGTTTTGGAATCCAGGTAATGCTGACTTCATAGAATGAGTTTGTTATATTTCCTTCCATTTCTATTTTTTGGAATAGTTTGAGGAGAATAGGTATTAACTCTTCTTTAAATGTCTGGTAGAATTCCCCTGGGAAGCCATCTGGCCCAGGACTCTTATTTGTGGGACATTTTTGATAACTGATTTAATTTCTTTGCTGGTTACTAGCCTGTTAAAATTTTCTTTTTCTTATTGTCTGAGTTTTAGTAGTGTGTGAGTGTCTGGGAATTTGTCCTTTTCTTCTAGATTGTCCAGTTTGTTAGCATATAATTTTTCATAGTTTTCTTTTCTAAATGTTTGTATCTCTGTGTCATTAGTTGTGATCTCTCCTCTTTCATTCATGATTGTATCTACTTGGGTCCCTTTTTTCTTTTTGGTAGGTCTGGCTAGGGGTTATCAATTTTGTTTATTCTTTCAAAGAAGCAGCATTTAATTTCATTGATCTGTTCTACTGTTTTGCTGTTGTTATTATTGTTCTTTGTTTCTATATTGTTTATTTATCTCTAATCATTATTATTTCCCTTTTTCAGCTGTCTCTGGGATTTATTTTGCTACTCCTTTTCTAGCTCCCTTAGGTGTAATGTAGGTTGTGTATTTGGGATTCTTGCTTCTTGACAAAGGACTGAATTGCAATGCATTTTGCTCATTGGACTGCCTTTGCTGCATCCCAAAGGGTTTGGACTGTCATGTTTTCCTTTTCATTTGCTTCCATGTATTTTTTAATTTCTTCTTTAATTTCTTGGTTAACCCATTCCTTCTTTAGTAGGATGTTTTTCACCTCTATATATTTGAGGGCTTTCCAAATTTTTTCTTGTGGTTGATTTCAAGTTTAATAGCGTTGTGATCTGAAAACATGCATGGTATGATATCAATCTTTTTATACCTGTTGAGGGATGATTTCTGACCCAATATGTGATCTATGTTGGAGAATGTTCCATGAACACTTGAGAAAAATGTGTATTCTGCTGCTTTAGGATGAAATGTTCTGAATATATCAAGTCCATCTGGTCCAGTGTGTCTTTCAGAATCATTGTTTCCTTGTTGATTTTATGCTTAGATGATCTGTACATTGCTCTAAATGGAGTACTGAAGTCTCCAACAATAATGGTATTATTATCAATGAATTTGTTTGTTTGTGATTATATATTTGGGTTGTTCCACTTTGGGGACATAAATATTTATAATTGTTAGCTCTTCTTGATGGATAGACCCCTTAATTATGATATGATGCCCTTTTTCATCTCTTGCTACAGTTTTTATTTTAAAGTCTTGTTTGTCTGTTATAAGTACGGCTACTCCAGCTTTCTTTTGATGTCCATTAGCATCATAGATGGTTCCCTATAACCTCACTTTCAATCTGAACGTGTCCACAGGTCTAAAATGAGTCTCTTGTAGGCAGCATAAAGATGGATCTTGTTTTTAATCCATTCTGATACACTATGTCTTTTGATTGAGGCATTTAGTCCCTTAAAATTCAGAATGATTATTGAAAGATAGGAATTTAGTACCATTGTGTTACCTGTAGATTTTGTGTTTGTTATGATATTCTCTGGTCCTTTGTGGTCTTTGCTGCTTTCCAGTCAGAGAGTCCCTCTTAGAGTTTTTTGCAGGGCTGGTTTAGTGGTTGCATACTCCTTAGTTTTTATTTGTCTGGGAACCTTTATCTCTCCTTCTATTCTGAATGACAACCTTGCTGAATAAAGAATATACTTGGTTGCATATTTTTCCCATTAGCGTATTGAATATTTCCTGCCACTCCCTTCTGACCTGCCAAGTTTCAGTGGACAGGTCTCCTGGTAATGTTATGTGTCTACCTTTGTAGATTAAGTCCCACTTGTCCCTGACTGCCTTCAGAATTCTCTCTTTATCTTTGTATTTTGTAAATTTCACCATGATATATCATGATGTTGACCTATTTTTGTTGATTTTGAGAGGAGTTCTCTGTGTTGTTGGACTTGGATACCTGCTTCCTTCCCCAGATTAGGAAAATTCTCAGATATAATTTGTTCAAATAAACCTTCTGCCCCTTTTCCTAACTCTTCTTCTTCTGGGACTCCTATGACATGAATATTGTTTCATTCATGGAATCAGTTAGTTCTCTAATTCTCCCCATATGATCTAGTAATATCCTTTCTCTCTTTTTATCAGTTCCATTTTCCATAATTTTATCTTCTATTTCATGTATTCTCTCCTCTGCTTCATTCCATGTTGTCACTATATCTAGTTTATTTTGCATCTCATCTGTAGCCTTTTTAATTCATCCTGAGTAGTTTTTAGGTCTTTGATATCTGCAGCAAGAGTTTCTCTGGTGTCTTCTGTGCTTTTTTTCAACCCCTGCTATTAGTCTTATGACTGTTGTTCTAAATTCTTGACCAGATATATTGTTTATATCTGTTTTGAGCAAGTCTCTGGCTGAGATTCCTTAATGACCTTTCTTTGGGGGAGAATTCCTCCATTGTCCTTTTGGCTAAATTTTGTCTTTTGGATGTTTCAAAAACTTGTGATGTGTCCTGCACCTGAGAGTACTACTGTATTAAAATGAGGCCATACACTGCCTAGGACCTGGCACTTCAGGAAGTGTTTCTGGTGTATGCTGTGTGCAGTCTGCCGTTGCATTTTGGCTGCTCTTTCCCACTGGTCAGTCCTCTGCAGACCTTCTCCTTGCTTGCAGTGGTGGAGTGTTTGCACCTTTAACTAGGTATGTTCTTACTGGTTTGTTGATGTAACCCTGGAAACATAAAGAAGCAAGGCAAATCCTGATCCCATAAAAAGAGAAAAAGGAAAGGGGATAAAAGAAAACCAAAAAGTGAATCAACAACTGTAAGTCTGATTCCAAGGAAAGAGAAAGGAAAAAAAAAAGAAGAAGAAACAGTAAAAGAAAAAAGAAGAAAATGAATAGAATAAAAAAGCCTGATGAAAAATATTATATGTATTTCTATAAATATAAACAATGAGAAATGACAAGCAACAAATCAGAAACTATGAGCCTGATACCAAAAGACAAGAAGAAGAGGGAAGCAAAAAAGAAAAAAAAAAAAAAGGAAAGAGTTGTTTGTTGGTGCCTGGGGCTAGTGGCTGTGCTGGTGTGGAAGAGAGACTGGCTGTGTTGGATCAGTCAGTCTTGCTCCAGGAAAGAAACAGTGGCCAGGCACGGAGGAGCAGGATTTGGTGTAAGCATGTCCTACCTCCACTGGAGGCTGCTGTTTTGCTCTATGAAGTCCCACGGTGTTGGTGTTGGGGGGAAAATGGTGTCGCCTCAATTTCTCCTCCCCAGACTGGGAATCTCAACCCACACTACTCAGGCAGCCCTCACAGAATAGTGAGGGCAGTCATCTTGCCCTGTGCCACAATGGTCCTAGGCCTTCTCCTTGGCATGTAGCTGGGATTCAAAACCCAAAGTCTTAAAGAACCCTGCATGGTGTGGATCTACCCCCCTCCTCTGCAGTAGAGACTCTCCACCCTGCTGATGAAAGGCCTTTGGCTGGCACATACAGGGTGGTTTGTCCTTGGGGATTCAATAAATCCTCTTCTAAAGTGCTCCAGGAAGGGGACTGTTCTCTCCAGAGATTGGTACACCATGTTATGCACTCCAGGGCCAGGTAGCTCCTCCCCAGGTGCGCGTGCCAAGGCTCCACTCCAAAGAAAGTCACACACTTCCACAACCTCAGAGTTTCAGCTCCAGATGCTCTTTGCAACCCAGAACTGGGACACTAAGTAGTTCTCACTCCTCAGTCCATGTTCCAGAGAGGTTTCCACTGGTGCTAACTCGATGCTGCATTTTGACTGCCCCTTTCTCCTCTCTCCCTTTTGTCTCTCCACACATAGGGTTCCCTCTCCTCCATGGCTCTGCCATTTTATCTCCCCCAACTCACATACAGGCACCTTGATCCTGCCAAGCTGTCTCCCTTCAACTGTGGGGATCCTTCTCCCACTCCACAGATGTATTTCCTGGGTGTTCCAAGTAGTCTGACCTACTTGGGATGAGGAAAATCCAGGTCCCCCTACTTCTCTTCCATCTTAACTCCTTCTATGTCTTAGGTATTTTGACATTATTTTTATCATTACATTTTTAAGTGACTTTTGCTGGTTTATGTAGACTGTGAATTTCGTTTTTATAAAATGTTCCTCTTTGCTAGAATTTTAATGGTTCATTCTGGAGTGTGCGTGCCTTTTGGTAAAACAAAGACACAGAATCCTATTTCTTTTTATTGATATAATTAATATATGGAGATTTTTCTATAATTTCATTTTTTATTGTAATTCATTCCTAATGCTTCCATTATTTTCTTTCTTGTCATACTGATAATCTCTGTTTTATTTTGCTACGTGTGTGTGTGTGTGTGTGTGTGTGACTTTTTCCCATAGTAATTGGAAAGTTCATGGTTAGATAATTGGCATTTTGTTGTTTTTTTTGTTTTTTATGCCATAATTAAGTTGATTCTTCAACTTCAGATAGTATAAGAATAGCAAACATTCATAATAAGATGGAGTTTTTTCCTATGTGTTTTGCATAGATTAATTCCTTTCACTTTTTACTACAACCTTGTGAAGCAGGCATTACTTTAAAAAATTTTTTTAATGTTTATTTATTTTTGAGACAGAGTTTGAGAAGGAAAGGGACAGAGAGAGAGGGAGACACAAAATTGGAAACAGGCTCCAGGCTCTGAGCTGTCAGCACAGAGTCTGACATGGGGCTGGAACTCACGGACCGCGATATCATGACCTGAGCCGAAGTCGGACGCCCAACCGACTGAGCCACCCAGGCACACCAGGCATTACTTTTATAAATGAATAAAGTAAGACATGCAGAAGTTTAATAACTGCCAAATTTACATCGCCAATAATAGTACAGGTGGAATTTAAACAAGACAGTTGATTCCAGAAAACTCTTGTGGTATATTACTAAGCCATTTTGCCCCTGGTATTTTGCTGATAAAGAAGGTGAAATAGAGACCATTTATTTCCTTCTACCCATCTTACACTACCTGAAGTCTTCTTCACCCCAATTTTTCTTGCATATATAACTATATTTAGATGTATTTGAGTTATTGTCATAACTTTCAATAAATAATCTTTCAAATCTAGATTGATCATTTGTAGACTCTTCTTCCAATATCCTGTAAAAGATGAAGAGTTTTTAAGTCATTTATGTTCCCTACCATGTTTCTCTACCCACAATGTCATAATATGCGTAATGTCTATTCTTGTGGTTATTCTAGTACAGTATTGCTTAGTCAGTTTCCAGAGTATGCTCCTTTGTCTGTAACTGAATAAACTCCTCAGTGTTTAACCATCTGACCATTTTCTGTTGTGTGAGGCACTCTTTCCCCTTGCCTTTTGAACGTATACTTTATCTGGAGGGCCTGGGTGACTCAGTCGGTTAAGTGTCTGACTTCAGCTGAGGTCATGATCTCCCAGTTCATGAGTTGGAACCATGCATCAGCCTCTGTGCTGATAGCTCAGAGCCTGGAGACTGCTTTGGTTCTGTGTGTGTGTGTCTCTCTCTCTCTCTGCCCCTCCCCTGCTTCTTCTCTTTTTCTCAAAAATGAATAAACATTAAAAAAAACCTGATACTTCCTCAAGGTTTTCCTGTTATCTAATAGTTTGCTTTTTATCCTTCACTCTTGCTCTTTCCTCCTTTTGACTTCAGTCCTCTTACTTTTCTCTCTTGACATTCTTTCCCTTGTTATTCTTAAACTAAACCTTGAGTTTTAGTGTTATTTTTATGCCAGTAGTTCACACAATTATATCTTTATCCCCAAATTCCCATCCAGAGACTGCTATATTCAGCTGCCTGTGTGGTATCTCTTGATTATTTATAGTGAACTGTCTATTTTAAATATCCCCTTAAAAGTCCCAAAATAAACTTTTGAGTTTCTTCGCCTCAAAACTCCTCTCTACTCAAATTCCCCTTACCTGAGCAGAGTGGTATTTCCTCAGTGCAGACACCAGATGCTCAGGAAAGAAACCAAAATGTCATGTTCAAGTCCTCCTTTTTCATCATTATTCACTTCAAATCCTTCAGTATACTTGGCCATTTTGTGTCTGAAGTATAACAAAACTATTGACTTCTCTTAATGAATTCTAACATCATCAAAGTCAAGTGTCATTGTCACATAAGCTATGCAAATGTTACCAAGATATTCTCCCCAATTCTACCTTAGACACTTCCAAATCGATGAACACACAATATAAAAATAAGATCTTAAAAAACAAAAGGAATCATGTCATTTGCTGCTTAAAAGATTTGATGATTTTTCTATTGGAAGTTGAAAAAAGTCCTACTTATAAAGAAATCTAGTGGCTTAGCTATTTAATCATTCTAATCTTTTTATACCAAGCCTTCTCTTATTTCATGATGATCTGCATATCTTTTTAAAAGGCAACTCCTTTCTCTGCAAATGTGTGAGGACATAGCAAAAAGATGGCTGTCTATGACCCAGGAAGTGGGTCCTCACCAGACATATTTGCTAGTGCCTTGATCTTGGATTTCCCAGCCCCTGGAATTATTTGATATTGGCTCACTGTTTCCTTCAGTGCTTGGCAGGCCACAGGGAAGGTGTGTCCCTTTTCAAGAGATGGCTCAAGATTCAATAGGTCTTTCTTCTGATTATCAGTTTTGAATATGAAAGTTTTCTGTTGAGACTAAGCCTCCACTCTGGAAAGCCAGCAATACACCTGCCTTTGCTTGTGTCAGTTCCAGCAGCTCTCAAGACAGATGCCGGAAGCTAGAAAGAGGTGAATTCTAATAAAATCGTTGAAAGAGTCCCCTCAATTGGTCTACTGCTGGCAAGAACCTGCTGGAATCTTTTTATCCTAGTGTATGATAAAAGCCAAAAAAATTCTAATATGACGTTTATGTTGTTGGATTAAGAAAGTGCCACAGAATTCTGGAGAATTGAAACTTAACTCCTGGATATAGGGGTGGTCATCTCATATACTTTTGGCATTTAGAGTTGATATAAAAGAAGTTGTCCCTTTTTCGCAATGTTTTGGCTATGTACCTACAGATTACTGGTTTGTTTAAAAATATGGTTTTATCATTAGTGTCTGAACTCAGAATCATCTTACTGGATTTAATGGTCAGAAGTGAGAAAATGCAAACTATGACAGCAGTGAGACATGCATCTGATTATGAGGAAAAGAGAATTCCAAGATGTTGTTGATGGAAACTTAAATAAACAAGCACAACTACTTTGGAGAAAAATTTGGTATCACTCTGTTACTACTCTTACAGGTTAAGGTGACTTAAATAGAATTGTTTGTAAGGGGTAGACCCAATCCCGCTGTATACTGATATAGAAATAAATTAATTAATTAACAGTGACTTGTTACAAGGTGGAAAGCTAAACAAATTTTTGAAAAGTCAATTCTTTTCTTGTTGAAGGGCTTTTGCACCTTTTGTTTCTTTCCTAGAAATATTTCTCTTCCCATTGTTGAGTAAGTTTTATATTTTTAATAATCTTACCTTCAACTTTTTCTAAAGCTCTGTCATATCTTTATTATCCCACCAGCTTATATTTCTCACTTGCATTTACCAAGCTATGTAGTTTTTTTAGTTATTGCTTTGACTGCTTGGTTTTCATCAGTGTATACCAATACATTCATACTGGATTGTGAATTCCAAGAAACCTGAATCTGTATGTGTTTTCCTGCATTTTATCCCAGTGCCAAGAAAATGGAACTTCATAGTTACTTATTCAGTGAATGCGCTGATAAACAAATGACTAAATATTCCTTTTTCCTGAAATAAATTTCAAATGTTTATCTGTAATTACCTCATTTCTGGAACCTATTTCGTCAAGGGTGATTTGAATGTACTTTCTTTAATATTTGTTATGTATTTTGCTTTAAGTGCATCAGTCCTCCTAAAATAAATTCTGTTTTCAGGAGCCATTATAATCTCACTATTCCTTTAATCAAATTTTGTTTTTCTTCCGCAATCATTTATATCATTTGTAGCTTTTGTCCGTGTTCAAAAAAATTGGCAACGACTATATCTATTCTGTCCTGTGCTGTTTATAGCTGTGATATATTTGTCTTCAATCTGTTTCACTCTATTTTAAGTCTCCCATTTCATCTCATTGTTTTGTTTTGTTACATAAATTTTGGTTCCACTATATTGAATTTATGTAAAAGTTTCAACCTTCCTAGAGCTTGAAACATTTGTGGACTTTAGCAAAAAAAATTTTCATTTCAAAATGGGTCTTGAATTCCTTTTTTTGTGTGTGTGACTAGGTCTTTCTCTTTTGACTTATTCTATAATATCTTTGTGTAGATGTCATGTGATTTCTTTAATTAACTTGTATCTAATTTGACTAACTCAATTACCTCTAACCAATTTTCCATATAATGTGAGTGAAACGACCTATCGTGTTTCCTGTTAGTATAGGAAACTCGTTTTAATTGCAGTTCTTTTATTTTGGGGTTACATATTTTATGTTCCATTTTTCTCTGTCCTATAGGATATGTGGTTGGATATGGGGATGTCTGAAGGGCTATCTCCGATTGCATTCTGGTTAATTTCAGCTGTCTAATAGGATTCCTTTCTTTTGCTCTTTTATGTTTTGGGATACTTTAGGGCATTGGAATATCTGACCAATTCTGGATTATACCCTTTGATACCAAAAAGCCCACATTCTCAAATGATCACTCTAGTTCACTCTAGTTTTTGAACTCTTGTCCATTTTTATCCCTGCTCGCAGAGATACGTGCAGGTAATGTCTCCATTTCTATTAATCAGCATCTGGGAGCAGAATTCCCACAGGGGCTTTTTCTCTCTATATTTCTCAATCCAGTAGCTACTCCAGGGGATTTATTACTTCAATTTATGGCTTTTCTCTTGCTAAAATCTAGATAAGTGTGTACATGGTTTTGAGTAACTTCTATTATTCTACCCTTATTTTTACAGACTTGGTGTCACTTAAAAGACCCAACCTGTAAATCTTGACTGAAATAAGGGACACAAAGGGTCAACCAGGGTAAACAAGTAAAGCAAAGATGTCAAAATCAGCCTGTTTGACTTTACATTTCAATATTACCAATTACTAGCTGAATAAATAAATACTACCTTCCGCTTGTTAATAAGTTATAGTTCAAAGACCTGCTCACAGGTATTTCTGAGCATTTCTTTAGTTAATATGTATAAAGTGAGTACATTTGAATTTATAATGGTGTCATGCTCCTTAAAGGCATGTTGAATAATCATTTGATTACGGCAATTGCTATAGTGAGAATCTGTAGTTAGGATAGAAAAAGAAGAAACCAGGAGTGTTCCTAGAAAGACAACTGTGTAACTTAAAATGGTGGAGGAGGTGGTTCTGAAGAAGAAAACTTTCTATTACCTAGACTTCACTTCCCCACACCTAGGAAATGTTGCAATAATGTGCAAAGAATACAGACCTAGCTGCGTCCTAGGTTTTGAATGCCAAAAACTTAAAGGATAAGTGTTTGTCAAGTAAAGGATATAACCAAGATGGTTAAAGTTTTCTGGAGGTGATCAACTTTCTGACAATTATAAAATGCCTCAACTAGCTTTCCATCATATTCTAAAGCACATAGGTCAAAATTTTAGTTGGTTCTTTCTCAAAAAATGAGCAACAAACAGAAATAAACACAAATGGACAGTAGGTAAAAAGTAGAGGAAGAAAGAAAGAAAGAAAGAAAGAAAGAGGAAGAAAAAGAAAAAAAGATGAAAAAACGGAAATGGGACCCAAGAATAGATGACCAGACAAGAAAAGTGATGGGTAGACAATAGAGTAGGAGATAAAATAAGACCTGACAGAATTCAGGTAGAAAATATAAAAGAGACTTTCAGGACAAGTAAAGACGACATTAGTTGTAGTACAATGGAGAATAAACTGTGGAAAGCATAATACAGTACACAAAAAAGAGACATATGACAACTATCACTGAAACAAACCAAATGGAAACAAAAGTGAAGAGCCAAAAGGTATCAGGGCGAAAGTGATAGGCATACCTTGGCAAAGAAAACCCATCAAATAATTATTTGGAGTGATCAAAGACGAAAACTAAGACAGTGGTTGAACCCACATTTTAAGATATAATTTGGGCAAAACTTTCCTGAAAATGTTTCTGAACACTTGAAGCTACGTAGTTTAGTAACAGACATGTGCCAGAGAAAATTAAGCAGAAATGATTAAAAATAAGAAACATTTAACATTGAGTACATTTATTAACGTTTAAACAAAAATAAAAACAAAAAAAATCTTTTGGGCAATAAAGTTGTTTTTTTTTTTTTTCTTAATGAAGTCCCTCTTAATAGGACAACCAGAGTGCTAATAGGTTTCTCTCTATGAACACTCAATGTAAGAAGACAATGGAGCCACATCTAGTAGTCACTCGAGGAAGGAAAGTCTGAAACAGAGGTTTTGTTTTCATTTTTTTTAATGTTTATTTATTTTAGGGGGGGGGGAGAGAGCAGGGAAGGGGCAGAGAGAGAGGGAGACACAGAATCTGAAGCAGCCCCAGGCTCTGAGCTCTCAGCACAGAGCCTGACGCAGGACTTGAACCCACAAACCGTGAGATCATGACCTGAGCTGAAGTCAGATGCTTCACCAACTGAGGCACCCAGGCACTCCTGAAACAGAGTTTTTACATCAGCAAGTATACTGCAGTAATTACATTGAAGTTCATATTTTTAGAGCATTTGTTTGAGAATACAAATGTGAGGGCAAGGGTGTCAAAAGAGAATGTAAATGGAAGAAGGAGGAGAGAAGGTGGAAAGTAGAATACATACACCAATTGTATTATGTAAACTTGAATTTAGAAAATTCTGCTAAGGTAATTGTAAACATTATTAATACAGACACACCCAGATTTACAATGGTTCAACTCATGATTTTTTGACTTTACAATGGTTTGAAAGCAGTAGGTATTCATTAAAACTGTACTTTGAATTTTGAATTTGGATCTTTGCTAAGGCTAGTGATTTGTTGTACAATCCTCTCCTGATCCCCGCTCCCAGGCAGCCACGCAATCACGAAAGTGAACAGGTACACGTACATCCATTCTGTACTCATACAACCATTCTGCTTTTCACTTTCAGTAGAGCACTCAGTAAATTACATGAGATACCCAGCACTTTTTTAAAAATAGGCTTTGTGTGAGATGATTTTGCCCAACTACAGGCTAATTTGACTGTTTTGAGCATGTTTAAGGTAGGGTGGGCTAAGCTATGATGTTCAGTAGGTGAGGGATATTAAAGACATTTTTGACATGATATTTTCAATTTAGCATAGGTTTATTGATGTAATCTCTCATAATTTGGGGATGGTCAGTAGGATTGATATTTATTTTTTTTTCTTAATTTTTTTTTCAACGTTTATTTATTTTTGGGACAGAGAGAGCCAGAGCATGAACGGGGGAGGGGCAGAGAGAGAGGGAGACACAGAATCGGAAACAGGCTCCAGGCTCTGAGCCATCAGCCCAGAGCCTGACGTGGGGCTCGAACTCACGGACCGTGAGATCATGACCTGGCTGAAGTCGGACGCTTAACTGACTGCGCCACCCAGGCGCCCCAGTAGGATTGATATTTAAAACAGGATACTGAGATGAAAAAGAGATAGGAAAGATAATTCAAGTTCTTCATATCATTGTTCACAGTATGTAGCTAATAAACAGTACTTTAAAAAATTCCAGGATTGGGGCACCTGGGTGGCTCATAAGTGTCTGACTCTTGATTTTGGCTCAGGACATGATCTCACAGTTCAAGGGTTCGCTCCCCTGCATTGGGCTGTGTTGACAGTGTGGAGCCTGCTTAAGATTCTCTCTCTCCCTCTCTTTGCCCCTCCCCTGCTCATGCTCTCTCTCTCTCTCAAAATAAATTTTAAAAAACTTAAAAAGAACGCAGGATTTATAGAATAATCAATATAAAGGCATATTTTAGAATAAAAATACAAACCTACCTAAATAGGTACAATCAAATGCAGAGAAAACAGAAACATAGTAAAAGACGATGAAAGCAAGAAAACAAAATAATCCTTAACTTGAACACAAAGAAAATAATTTGTAAATATAACGAATATTTTTGAGTAAAAACAGGAACAACTTTCTTATTATGTTCAAGTTAGGTTCTGATTAATATATGAATACATGTTTGATAATTAATCATACTATCTCATATTCAATTTATGAAGCACTCTGATTAACTGACCATCTGTCTGTTTTTCAGCAGCAAAGTATATTCAATGATTTTATTGGCCTTTAATTTAAATAGCAGATGTCCAGCTAGTATGACTTGTTTTCTCAATGATTTATCTACTGTCATTCAAATTAAAAAAAAATTACTTGGGAAAAGAAGATACATAATTTGGGACCATAAAATGAGTACGTCCATAATATAAACTATGAACCAAAATTGCTTGTTTTAGAAACTAAAACTAAATTGCATTATCTATTGAAACCCACATGTAATTTTGCACTTTTTGTATATGATAGGCTTATAGATAATAATCACACAAATAGACAGATTTAGAGAATTTCTCAATATTTAAATAAAAATGAAATTTAAATAACTTACATATTCAGAATTTCACCACTATCTATTTGACTATTGTAAATCTCAGCTTTCTCATCTGTAAAAATGGAAATAAAAATACCTAACTGATAAAGTACTATACACAAAATTTGGCAATTGCTATTTTAATGATACTTATTAATCACTATATGAAATAGCTAACTTCTATCCTTTGGTAGAGTTTATACGTATGTACAAACATGTATCACGTGCATTCAGTTGTTCATGAAAGCTTTGAGAAACTATAACTTTCACATTACAATTAATTTTTAGGTATCTGTTTAAAATTCATTCCACACTATATTGCACTTAACGCTTGTTAGCGCACTTTACAACTTTCTATGAGCGACAGAAGGAAGATTCATAACAATATCAAACACACTAGCTCCCAGGGTGCTTACTGTCTGCGGTACTTTAAAGTGTTTCCCATGTAATCATTCATTTAATTGTAATTGTGAGATTCTGTTATTACCCTTCTCACGACTGATGAGAAACGGAGGAGAAAGGATCCTGAGGAATTCTCCCAAGGTTATGCACCAAAGAAGGGATCAACTAGCTGATGACAACATAATCAGATTTACTGCAGGGCTCTCATCTTTCAGGACTATGCTCTCTTGGGAAAGGAGTCAAGATACTGAATGTGTGGATCTAATGGGTCTGAGTAGCAGATATATTTTTAGTAAATGCAGTCTGATCACTTCAAGTACCTAAGGCAAGTTACATCAAAATTATGTGGTCTGTCAAAAAATGTATGTCAGTGAATGAATATCCCTGAGAACTCCTCATTTATCCTTTCTCTCCCCAGACTTAGTCTGTTTCAGACTCACACACACAAAAAAAAAAGCATCGGAGAAAGAGGACTTAACTGAAAATAGTCAAGCAAGTAATAGTCTAGACACTGGTAGTCCTGGTTAACTTAGGATGTGTGTGTCTTTGACATTATTTTATATAACTTTAAGCTTTAGTTCTCTAATATCTGAAATGGAAAAGAGCTAGTCTCTAACAAAATGTCTCTTTTTCTTGAAATCTTGTAACTTCAACATATGATTTATAAATACATAGTACCATCCAAACCAAACATACTTTTCAACCAATGTGTAAATTTAAGAATGAAACAGTTAATATTAAAGGAAGGCAAATTAATTAAGTTCCTTGATCATGTTTTCACAGCGTTATTGTGGCTTCTCTAACACATACTTAAATATTGGTTTGGGCTCTGTGGATGTAGATCTTCCTCTGAGCACGCTCTCCTTAGATGATTTGCTTATTTCTATACCATTAGTTGTATCACAAAATCTTTAAAATGTAAGTCTGGCTTGTGAATCGTAGACTTGACCATGCAGGAAATTCCTCACTGCCCTGTAAGTATCCCCCAAGCTTTTGAAATCGCTCAGATCAGTGACTGAACGCAGGAGCCATGCCAGTTATTTCCAAGGGGATGATTTAATCTAGCAATTTTTGATATTGGAAGATTGAGAACACAGAAATAAAATGCAGGGGTAATGGACAGTAAATGCAGGAAGAAACTATTTTCTAGATAGGAATTATATATTAGTTATACATGTTATATATATAATTATATATGTATAATATATATATATATACATACACATATGTCATATATATATATACATACACATATGTCATATATATATATATATATATATATATATAGTTCAGGGAATTATATCATAGTTCACATACAGCTTAAAGTGATGGTAATGGTGATAAAAATCAATTAAAAATGTTTAGGAGGTAGAATTTAAAAGAGCTGGATATTTGAATGTGACAGAAAGACAAAGTACAGGTACAGAAAAAGAGGTCTAGGTTTTGGCTTTAGAAACTTCTGCATGAATCACTGAAAGGGCAGCAGGCATTTGCATCTTCTTCCATGTGTCAGGGGTTCAGATTTTCAGCATTGTCCGAGTCCACCTGGATGTCCCTATTCCCAATCCCACCCCTGCTGTCCTAAATCTCACATGGACTCTGGAGGAGACAGCAGCAAATTCAACATATGTTAATACTGTAAATAGTGCAATTAAAATTGTGGTCTGATTTTCAGCAACTTGATCCTTTGTTTACAAGTTAGGATTACTTTAGGGCCACCAAATAAGCTCTCTGGTTGTTGTTGACTTAAACTGATAGTTTAAAGCCCTGAGTTATTTGTTTTATTTCTATTAGTTCTGTGAAGTTAGAAACAACCATCCTGCCTCTAGGCTTCTGGGTTCTAAAGGCATGGAAGGACCTACATTTCCTCTATAGTTAAAAAAACGAAAAAAGTCAGAGAAGACTGGAGACTTATAAGAAGGGGGCTACAATGAAGGATTCTAACCATCAATGGATAACTATTTTTACCTGTACTATTTAATTTTTAATACATATTTGTTCATGTATCATTAATGTAATTAAATTCGTATTTTTTAAAATGTATTTATTTATTTTGAGAGAGAGCGTGTGCATGAGCATGGGGGAGGGGAGGAGTCAGGGAGAGAGAATCCCTATCAGCCTAATGTGGGGCTTGATCTCAAGAACTGCAAGATTATATTTTTAATCAGCTTTTTTTGTCCCACAGATTTTATGTGTGGCTGAGAAATATGCTAATACTGACAAGAAATGATATGATGTGAAACTAATGATTTCTTATGAAAGAGCTGCAAACATGTTGGAAGAATTTAGGGCATAATTTCCATAATAATTTTAGTTTAGTCTAAATAAAAGTGGGTGTGAAAGCTTTAAAAGTAATGTTTTCATTTGCTTCAGACAAAGTTGCATGTCTCTTACTTCTGGTGATGAGTGTTTTCCACTTAGTTTTGAATTGAATGTTGCTTTTTCTCACTCAGACCCAGAGAAGAATAGAAATCCCTTCCTACCACAGCAGGTCAGCTCCACGTAGAGAGTAAAGAAGAAAGTACTTTGGGGGCGCCTGGGTGGCTCAGTCAGTTGAGCATGTGATTTCGGCTCAGGTCAGGATCGCGCAATTTGTGAATTTGAGCCCTGCGTTGGGCTCTGTGCTGACAGCTCAGAGCCTGGAGTCTGTTTCAGATTCTGTGTCTCCCTCTCTCTGTCCCTTCTCTGCTCATGCTCTCTCTCTCAAAAATGAATAAACATTAACACAATTTTTTTTTTTAAAGAAGAAAGCACTTTGCAAAAAGAAAGCAAGACTCTCCCTGGAAAATATGTTATTGGTGACAGGCATTTTCCAGAGCATATTAGGAAAAGAGAAAGGAAAAAAAAAACAACAACAAAAAACAAAAACCTCTTCAGATCTTTTATTTATTTTTATTTGAAAGAGAGAGAGAGCATGAACAGGGGAGAGGGGCAGAGGGAGAGACAGAGAGAGAGAGAGAGAGAGAGAGAGAGAGAGAGAATCTTAAGCAGGCTCCACACTCAGTGTGGAGCTCACCTTGCAGCTCAGTCCCACAACCCTGGATCATGAGCTGAGCTGAAATCAAGAGTCAGAGGCTCAACAGACTAAGCCACCCAGGTGTCCCTCAATTAGTATTTCTAAAAATATATAAAATTATGCAAAAGTTTGAAGGAATTCATTATTAAATCTTTTGTTATTTCTCGAACACAGTGCTCCAAAGGTCTATTCAACTAGGCATGAGATGATGGGATGGTTTAATTGAGAAATGTGCTATACTTTTTCTATTACTGAAAATAATTTTATTGAGATAATATGTTCATTGCTGTTATCAAAATGATAGACATTTCTCTTTTTATTCTGTTTCTATTTACCCATACTTATATTTTTTAGCTTTCTCCAATTATCTTCAGGAGCACTTGGAGTAAACATTTTCTCTATGTGAGTATCTACATACCTGTCTGCATCTTTTCTCATTCTTTTTTATGTCCGCTTTATCTAGCTGGATGGAACATATATCAGTTCCCTTTAAAAATGATTATAATAAACTAAGATTAGAAATTTTGGACTTAAAAATGGTGTTAGAGTTGTGTAGACACCTATTATGTTGGTCAAAGTGGAGTTTCAGCAGCGAAAGTAATCTCCTCCAAAGAATCACTTAGAGTGGACAGAAGGGATTAGTAAGTACGAGAAATGAAATCGAGGATTCTTTAAGCAGAGAGATGGTGAATCTGAAATATTACCTTAATCATGTAGTCCATTTTCCTGGTAAATCTGCGCTGTTAGATTCCCATTTCTGTTCTTTACCCACTTACTTAATTAAACATAATGACACGTTTTCTGTAGGTTTTAGATGCTGTTACCCAATTGTGTAGAAGAGGAAACTGAAGAATAGAGGATTATATAATTTAACGAAGCTCAAGCCATTTCAGTGGCAGGGCATGAAACTTAAGTCTATCACTCCAGTTCCTTTTATAAACCTGGAGGACAAATAGGCACTTTAAAATAATTTGGATGACATGAACTAGACAACGCTTAAAATAAAATAATGGATTATATCTTTGTAATTATAAAAAATACAGCAGTATTTTTGACAGAGAAAGATGAGAAAATTTTGAAATAAACCACTCAATAAATATCATTCATGTCCCTATTTTCCTTACATTCAAGGTGAATGAAGAATAAATCTAAAACATTTGAAATAAGCCTCCTATTATTCGTTAACCAATATCAGTGCTTTAAATCAAGTGTACGTTCCCTTATTAAGCAAGAGTTGTCATCCATAGCTTTGTCCTAGGCGATCCTATCTTTACTGGTATTCAAACTGGCCCCAACCAAATAAGCGCTGGGCACACAATGTGGTTCTCTGCACCAAGGAGGCAGACAGTTCTCAAACCTCAGCGTGCATCAGAATGATTTAGAGGGCTTGTTAAATCACAGGTTGCTAGGCCCACTTCCACCTGTAGGTCTGGGGTGGGGCCAGAAAATTGCATTTCTAACAAGTTCCCCAGGTGATGCTAATACCTAGGGCCATAGTTTAAACACGACTACTGTAAGTGGTCGCAAAGTTCAACCCCAACATGCAACCCATGGCCACATCTGCTGACCCACTCAACCTGATTGGAAACATAAGCCCAAATCACAGCAGGATAGGGCACCTTTCATCATATCATTGAAATACTGTCTCTATCGTGGGCAAAGTGACTCTGGAGGTTGAACTGTGTATTTTGGAAATATTTCTCTTTCATTAACTAGACATTAACATTATAGAATCTTTTTGTGAGGTGCGTGTGGATAATATCTGCGCATGAGACAGAAAGATTAAAAACCATTGGCAAAGTGACCAAGAATTTAGGAAAGGCATAGTTGATCTTTATACGCAGAAAGACAGTATATGAGCATTCATGGGCCTAAACTCACCCAAGAATATTCAGCAGAATGCATCCATGGCTGCCTTTAACGTTACTCAGTTTGGGAACATCAAAAAAGTTCTACTCATGGTAACTAACCGGAAGCTAATCCCCAGCCCAGGTTTTGCTTTTCAAGCCAAGCATTCTAGCTCAGCTGTGTCCAACCAAGGAAAGGGAGTCCTTTTGCCAGTTTGTATAAATAAGAGCCTTACCGGGTAGTAGAGGCGCTGACTTCATCGCCTTCTTCTTTTACCTTTCCTGCTGTGTTTTTTTTGATGACTGACAACCTAAACGCAGAGGGGAATGTATGCGACGGCAAGGCCACGCTCTTGAGCAAGGGCAAATCTTTCCAGACAAGATGGAAGTGATCTCTGTGGAAACGTGAATGAGGAAGATTCTCCATCGGGCGGACTTCGGAGGGAGGACGAACGCCAGGAACGCGGGTAGGCCTAAGAGATGAAGTCGTTTCATGGTATGACTTTCATTGGTATTCTTTTCTGGTCAGTAGGTGGACACACATTGGTGGAGTGAGTTTAAATTGTGCTCATTTATCAGAATGCGTGGGAAGAGCAGACGAGGTGAAAGAGTCCCTCTCGCTCACACAGAGATGATCCGTCATTCCCTGTTTTCTCTTGTGCCTTTGACCCTCATACTGTCAGCACAGGAGCTACCCTGTTTCTAGGGTGAGTCTACTTTTTCATCCACCTCATGTTGTTTACCCAAATTGTAAACCAGGTGTTTTATCTTGTGCTACCACAGTGCAATAGACATTTCTTTTAATACCGAAGAAAAACTAACCAGGTTGGCTCCACTGAGAGAAAACACACAGTTTGTTCACCTCTTAAAGGTGCTGTTCAAGGGAAATGTTGACCTGATTCAATTTTGTGCTATCTGCTGACTTCAAACTAGGGTCTTGTTTACCTCGAAATTCTACTCTGTTGACGATACTATTGACATCAATAGCAATTTGCCTCAGGTATTTGGAACGCTTCAATAAACTCTGTGAAAGCAAGCCTCAGTGTAGATTTTTTTTTTTTTTTTTTTTGTTCTTTCCGGTGTAGTAAAAAACTGCCAGGTAGAAGAGAAAAAAAAAAAAAAAAAAAAAAAAACCCGAAAAAACAACAACAACAAAAAAACAAGATAAACTCCCTGATTTTCAAATGTAATATATTAAAAAGTCAAGCTTAAAGAGGGGAAGCTTGTATGCTGATGACATATTTAAAATCCCAACATTCACTTGGGGAGGAAGGCTTGTGCAGAGATAGACAAATGGACTTTGAAATTGGGTTGATTTAGATACAATCTGTGATTCTTTAGTCCTGTGAAATTATGCAACTTTGCAATGAATGCTTTTATCATCTATTGATAATTATTACCCAAGTATATTTTTTCACTGAAAATTGTGAAAGGACCCTTTTCCTAATTAGATAATTAGGTTATTGCCAGGCATTCTTACTCTCTTACAAAGAAGTGTTAGATTTTATCCCACGAAAAGTCCAAAATAGTTTGAAATTCTGACCCTGCTCTTAGTATTGATATTAAAATACTGAATAAAGTTTAAACTTTGGTAGGTTTTTAAACATTTATTCAGCATAAAGGGTATAATTGAATTGTTTTCCACTTTTCATCATGAATATGCAGAATGGTGCATGTACTCCTGCTTTTCAAGGGGAATCTTCAAAGTTGGGTCTCAAATTTAACTGGTAGGTAAAAGGTAAATACAATAATAAAATATAGGATACAATGTGGCATATGTAAGATTTCCCTTTATTTAGACTCTCCAGTGTTGATTTTAGGAAAATAAACCATTTCCTTCTGGAAGTTAAATCTTGTTGATATGATCTGCACTCCTCCAATATCAGGTCCCTACCATACTCCTCTCTTTGCACAGTCCTTGTTTATTCATTTTTTGCTGTGATGTGTTCTCTGTGGTGTCAATTATTTATTTCCTTCCATGGAAATTAAAATGGTACAGTATGATGATACAGTCCCTTAGACGTGTTATTGGTGTGGGTTCTGGGTGATTTTACTTGCACTCTATACTGATGTGTATAACTTATTGGGAGATAGTTAAATTGCTAGATTCCATTACACTGGAAGCTGCCCTCATTTTAAACATTAGTATTAGTAAACACAATTGTGAACTCAAGGTTTGCACTTGGAGTATTGTCCATAAGTTGTGTGACAATACGTCCCTATTCTGATTCAACTCTGCTTTCTCTTTATCGCTAATACTTAATGTAGTTCTATTTCCTTGACCTAATGTTGGAAGTACTTACTTGAAAAATTGAAAATAATAAAATTAATTAAATTTCCCTGCAAATACACTTGAAACTAACCCAATATGCTGCCCTTGATCTAAGTGAGAATTGAGTTATAAAATGGTAGACAGAGACCCTGCTTGCCTGTAAATCCATGAATATTAGCTATGTCAGTGAACATGGTGCAGAAAAAATATGTTCTTAGGTAATACTCCAAGGTCAGTCATGTATATGTTGCCTGTGGACAGTAAAAAATGAAGAAGATATTCGGATTTAGAAATGGTAAACCTAATTTTTCTGTTAGAATTTAATTAGAAAAGATAAGAAAGACTGTGGGGTGGACCAGATTATTTTCTTTCCATTAGTACTACTTAGAATAACATGTTGAATATCAAGGGAGAATAAAAAAAACAGAGGTTATTAACGAGGATAGAAAGCCATGACAAACTTACTTGAAACAATACAAAGCTTTTGTAAAGTTGAGTGTAGGAAAGAAATACAATGTCAAGACTATTGAGAAAGCCCTTAAAAACAAATGCAAGTTAAGAAAATAGATGAAAGCTACAAAGCATGAATGTCACAGAATATTTTTAAGGTGAATATCCGTGTTAGTCACATGTTAGGGTTTATCTCACCTGATTTAACATAGAGTAAATGGAAAGCAAATAAGTACCAATAGCTATATGTTGAATTTCAAAAATTATATGGACTTCACTAAACTTGTGGTTTTAACACAGAGTGGTGAATAGATAATTAGCGTTCAGAGGTTTATCTTACAAGCTTATTTTTGTTACAATTTAAATTGAAAGACAAGGTAAAGGGCTTGAATCACTGGTGCTAGCGAGTGCCTAATAATTATGACATTGTATGAGTCACATAACAGTTTTGCCAAATGATTTATTTTTGTTAAAGTTTTCTGCAAAGATATTTTTATATTTACTTAGCTTACAAAATATTCTGGCTGCTAATCTTGTGTGATATGAATCAGAAGCAGAAATCTGTGTCACGCATGAAACACAGGGTTATTAGTCATATGTTATTAAATAGAAGACTGCCATTTAACATATTTCCAGCATACGCTAATTATAAATTATTGAAGAAAGGATGTGTGTATTGATATAATTATATATACTATTACATTCTGGCATATAAACGTTTAAAGAGAAAGATTTCAGCCTCTTATTTCAAGTAGTGTGTTAATGGGTAGATGATTCACTCTGAGGCTATAATTATTTATAGGTGGATTATTACTCAGATGCTAAGCACTGTGTCATGATATTTATCCTGAATGGCACAAATTGAACTTTCAAAATATTTTTAAAACTCCTTAACAGTTTCTGCTCAGAGCAGATTAGATAACGTACTCTCTGAATACTGATGATTTAATGCCCTCCTTGACATCTCGGTAGCATTTTATTCTGATAGACATTTGATTCCCTTTGATACATTCTGATTCTTGATTTCTATTAGATCAGTTTCTTGACTTGTATTCACTACTTCTCTGTTCACTCTTTTTGTTGTCGTTACTCTTTTTAGAATTATCTGCCTCTAGTTAGCCAATACATGTTAAGGTAACTTATAATGTAGCCCTGAACCTGCTTTTTTTTTTTTTTTCAATTGTTTTAATTTAAAAAAATTTTTTTTGATAGAGAGAGAGAGAAAGAGAGAGACTGAGCACAAGCAAGGGAGGGCCAAAGAGAGAGGGAGGCACAGAATCTGAAGCAGGCTCCAGACTCCGAGCTGTCAGCACGGAGTCTGATGCGGGGCTTGAACTCACGAACTGTGAGATCATGACCTGAGCTGAAGTCAGATGCTTAACCGAATGAGACACTCAGGCACCCCTGGACCTGCTTGTCTTAAAGGAGAGTTATTGGCTCTTGGTAGGGAATTGAAGCTTAGGTATGGATAAGAACTTTTCAAAAGCCAATAACACAAATGTTTCTCTGTTATGAACTAAAAGTTGGTGTCCTCCTCACAATTCATATGTTGAAGACTTAATCCAGGTGCTATATTTGAAAATAAATTTTTTTCTAAGGACATGATTGAAATTAAGTCATAAAAGTGGAATTCTGATCGAATAGGATTTGGTAGCCTTATAAGAAGGGACAAAAGAAAGTTCACTTTTGGTCTTTCTTTAAGCACATACTGAGGAAAGACCATATGAGGAGATATGGAAAAGGCAGTTATCTGCAGCTAGGAAGAGAGCTCTTACCAGAAATGGATCAGTTGGAATCTTGATCTTGGACTTTTATCCTCCAGAACTGTCAGAAAATAAATTCCTGTTAAGACCTATTAAGCTTCCGTCTGATTCACTATAACATTCATTCTTGGAGTGCTGAGCCTCCATATAAGAAGTCTGACTAACCTAATGTTGACACATTAGAGACGCCAAGTGTAGCGCTTCTGTTAAGAATCTCACCTGAATCCATTCTCCTTCTTCTTCTTCTTCTTTTTTAATTTTATTGTAGACAGTGTGCAAGGAAAAAGGGCAGAGGGAAAGAGAATCCCTCCCTGCTCAGTGCAGAGCCTAATGCAGGACTCAGTCCCACAAACCTGGCATCATGATCTGAGTAGAAATCAATAGTTGGAGGCTCAACCAACTGAACCACCCAGGTGCCCCGAACCCATTCTTTGAAAAGTACCAGACTCTTAACTGAAGAAACTATTTTGGAAATCTTTCCTCTGGTTTACTGTTTTCCTAGCCTCCAGTGTTTGGAGGTACCCATTTGAGTCGTCTGAGCTAAGGCCCTAGATAGAAAGCAGAGAGGAGCCATAACTACTATGCCCCGAATTCCTTACTTAAAAAAATCTGTGAGCATAATAAAATAGTTTTTTTAGGCTCCTATGTTGTGGATGGTTCATTATGCAGAGATAGGCCAAACAATATTTTTGAAAGATCAGTGACTATTAACAAAAGAAATATTTTCGTC
The DNA here is from genome assembly GCF_016509475.1 of Prionailurus bengalensis. Classification (NCBI taxonomy): domain Eukaryota; kingdom Metazoa; phylum Chordata; class Mammalia; order Carnivora; family Felidae; genus Prionailurus; species Prionailurus bengalensis. The sequence goes on from NC_057350.1 coordinate 119,281,915, forward strand.
TCTGAAAAAGTGATTTAAATATCCTCAGATACATAATCTAATCAAATAAAAAAATTTTTAAATTTAGATGTATAGAGTTGTAGGGGCACCTGGGTGGCTGTCGTTTAAGCATCCAAATTCGATTCAGTCATGATCTTGCAGTTCATGGGTTCAAGCCCGGCATCGGGCTCTGTGCTGACAGCTTGGAGCCTGGAGCCTGCTTTAGGATTCTGTGTCTCCCTCTCTTTCTGCCCCTCCCCCACTCACACTCTGTCTCTCTCTCAATAAATAAACATTAAAAAAAGTTTTTAAGGGGCGCCTGGGTGGCGCAGTCGGTTAAGCGTCCGACTTCAGCCAGGTCACGATCTCGCGGTCCGTGAGTTCGAGCCCCGCGTCAGGCTCTGGGCTGATGGCTCAGAGCCTGGAGCCTGTTTCCGAATCTGTGTCTCCCTCTCTCTCTGACCCTCCCCCGTTCATGCTCTGTCTCTCTCTGTCCCAAAAATAAATAAACGTTGAAAAAAAATTTAAAAAAAAAGTTTTTAAAATGTATAGAGTTGTAACGGGTGGTAACAGAATCATAACACAATTCAGATGTCCAATATTTAAATCCATCAACCTTGGGGCGCCTGGGTGGCGCAGTCGGTTAAGCGTCCGACTTCAACCAGGTCACGATCTCGCGGTCCATGAGTTCGAGCCCCGCGTCAGGCTCTTGGCTGATGGCTCAGAGCCTGGAGCCTGTTTCCGATTCTGTGTCTGCCTCTCTCTCTGCCCCTCATCCGTTCATGCTCTGTCTCTCTCTGTCCCAAAAATAAATAAACGTTGAAAAAAAAAATTAAAAAAAAATAAATCCATCAACCTTATAATTATGTAAAATCAATCTTTTTGATAAAAGTAGGTTGAAGAGCCATGATCTCAGTTGTTAAATGTGTTTGTAATTTAGTTTTGTTTGACCAGTAAGAGTGAAGTTTGATTAACTGTGATGACCATCATCCTTATGATGTGGAAAATGGCAGAGTCCCTCTGTTTCAAGAAAGAGTTGTGGGGACCTGGGTGACTCAGTTGGTTGAACATCAGACTTTAGATTTTGGCTCAGGTTATGGTCTCATAGTTTGTGGGGTCGAGCCCCGCACTGGCTCTGTGATGACAGCACGGAGCCTGCTAGGGATTCACTGTATCCTTCTCTCTGTGCCCCTCCCCTTTAAAAATCACTTCACTATCTTATTTTAAAACATCAGCTCAGAAAATTCTGCTATGAAATGTCTGGCAAAAAAAAAAAATAGATTCAAGAAATTGAGCCATTATTATGCTTGAATTCTATGTTCCCCTGAAAAGCAAAGACCAAATGACTAATTTTATTTTTTTAATTATCTTTTTTTAATGTTTATTTTTGAGAGAGAAAGAGGACAGAGGGTGAGTGGGGGAGAGGCAGAGAGAGAGGGAGACACAGAATCTGAAGGAGGCTCCAGGCTCTGAGCTGTTAGCACAGAGCCCGAGGCGGGCTTGAACTAACGGAGATCATGACCCGAGCTGAAGTTGGCCACTTAACCGACTGAGCCACCCAGTGCCCCCCAAATGACTAATTTTAAATCTCACTGTTTTCTGATTAAAGCTATGAAAAAATTGCTGATATATCTACATTTGATGGATGAACACTTTAACATTGTTCCCTATAATCCAAACACTTAAATGGAGTACCAAAAATTGAATAAATGATGGAAAATTATATGGACATATGTAAAACTGGTAATGATGTTTAAATTATTTTCTATAATGAACTATGCCATATTTTATTTCAACAACAAATATACTTGTATTAATTTCTCACAAGATTCTTACCAGTCTGAGATCTAGAGTTCTTTTAACTTTGGGCTACGTTAAAATGTGAAAACAGGGGCGCCTGGGTGGCGCAGTCGGTTAAGCATCCAACTTCAGCCAGGTCACGATCTCACGGTCCGGGAGTTCGAGCCCCGCGTCGGGCTCTGGGCTGATGGCTCAGAGCCTGGAGCCTGTTTCCGATTCTGTGTCTCCCTCTCTCTCTGCCCCTCCCCCGTTCATGCTCTGTCTCTCTCTGTCCCAAAAATAAATAAACGTTGAAAAAAAAATTTTTAATGTGAAAACAGTAATTTTTATCCATTAATTAATGGAATGTAAGCCAGCTACTAGTCTAAGAGCAAGAATCATGGAAAAGAACCAAAAAAATAGATCCACCTGCCCTAATAAAATTAAGATGCTACTGGGAAAGACTACGATATATATATTAAATAAATTACATGAGATGATAGTAGCATTAAATGTTTTATGGAAAAATGGAAGAGTTTAAATGTTGGTCTTGGGATATACGGAATTTAATACTAAAGATTTTTTCATGTTTGTTTACTTTTGAAAGGTAGATAGAGACAGAGCACGAGTGGGGGAGAGCAGGAAGAGAGGGAGACACAGAATTCGAAGCAGGCTCCAGGATCTGAGCTGTCAGCACAGAGCCCAATGCAGGGCTCGAACCTACGGACTGTGAGATCATGACCTGAGCTGAAGCCTCACACAGAACCGACTGAGCCACCCAGGCGCCCTAATATTAAATAAAACTAGGGTGGCTGGGCATTTAAAGGATGACATTCAAGCAAACACTTGAAGGGATTAACTGAGGGAGGTGTTTTGTATACTTGACATACAATGTTACATTATTCTCAAGTGTAGGGCATAGTGATTCAACAAGCTTATACATTATGCTTTGTTCACTGCAAGTGCAGCTACTATCCCCATTTTTCACTATTACAGTATCATTGACTATACTCCTTATGCTGTGCCTTTTATTCCTGTGACTTATTCATTCCCTAACTGGAAGCACGCATTTCCCACTTCCCTGAATCTATTTTGCCCAACCCTCCAACCTCTTCGTCTCTGGCAACCATCAGTTCTCTTTATTTATATATTTGATTTTGCTTTTTGTCTCATTATTCATTTTTTTTAGATTCCATTTAGGAGTGAAATCATATGGTTTGTCTTTCTCAGTCTGACTTACTTCGCTTAGCATAATACCCTCTGGATCTGTTCATATTTTCTCAAATGGCACGATCTCATCCTTTTTACGATTGCATAATATTCCATTGTATATGTAGATACCACATCTTACCTGTCCATCTATGGATGGACACTTTGGTTGCTTCCATATCTTGGTTACCATAAATAATGCTGCAGTAAACATAGGGATGTGTATATCTTTTTGAAGTAGTGTTTTCATTTTCCTAGGTAAATATCCAGAATCAGAATTATTGGATCATATGGTAATTTTATTTTTTGGGGGGGAAACTCCACACTGTTTTCCACAGTGGCTATACCACTTTACATTCCCACTAATGGTGTACAGAGTTTCCTTTTTCTTGACATCCTCATCAACTCTTGTTACTTCTTATCTTTGTGATTTTAGCTATTTTGACAGGAGTAAGGTGATCTCTTATTGTGGTTTCAATTTGCATTTACCTGATGATTAGTGACGTTGAGCATCTTTTTCCTGTGTCTGTTGGCCATCTGTATGTCTTTTTGTGAAAATCTCTATTTAAATTCTGCCCATTTTTTTAATCATATTGTTTGTGTTTTTGGTGTTGACTTGTATAAGTTCTTTACATATTTGGGATATTAATCCCTTACTGAATACATCATTTGCAAGGATCTTCTATTCAGTAGGTTGTCTTTTTGTCTTGCTGATGCCTTCCTTTGCTGTACAAAAGCTTTTTTATTTTGATGTAGCCCAATAGTTTGCTTTTGTTTTTCTGGCCTAAGGAGACATATCTACAAAAATGTTGCTACAGCTGATGGCAGAGAAATTACTGCTTGTGTTCTCTTGTGGAATTTTTATGGTTTCAGGTCTCACATTTAGGTCTTTAACCCATTTTGAATTTATTTCTGTGTGGTGTTAAGATAGTCCAGTTTCATTCTTTTAAATGTAACTGTCTAGTTTTCCCAGCACCACTTATTAAAGGACTGTCTTTTCCCAATATATATTCTCGCCTCCTTTGTCATAGATTAATTGACCATATAGTCATGGGTTTATCTCTGGGCTCAGGGAGTATTTTTTAAAAACATTCCAGATTGAACCAAGAGACAAAGACTTTCTAGCAAGAGTGAGAAGGAAAATATGCAAAAGCAGAGTAGGTAACAGAATAAGTAGTAAAAGGAAAGTCCAGAAAAGGAATGGAGTGAGAGGATGATTGTTGTAGGGACTATAATCCAGTGTAAGAATTTTGGCTTGTATTCTCAGGGTAATTGGTGACCTTTGAAGAGAAGACGTGATCTGACACACTGATGGAGCTCCTTCTGGCTGCTGCTTTGATTTTAATGGAATTAATTATTCCTCTGATTTTAATGAGGTTCAAATTCTCGATATGTATTGTTTGGGATATTGCATTAATATAATCATAGTCTTTATACAATTGTAGTCTCCAAATACATTACCACACTAGCTATTTTGGAGGTGACCGAACAGTAAAGATCTCAGATCATATTACAATGTTCGAATCATTGATTTTTTTTTTTTAAATCCAATTTAAAATATGCAGTGGTAAGTAGGGGAAAATAGATGAAGCAGATTATCATACTTAAAATACGATGCAAGCATGGAGGAAAGACCACAATACTTGAAAATGGAGGTACCCAATGTTTTCTGTTCCTGTCCTTAGAAATGTATTAGACTTCTATGTCAAATGTGTGGTTTTGAGGACCAGAGTTGAGGTTTGATAAAGGGTGCTCAGCAAACAGAAGGTGCCTAAACCAACATATGCTTGTTATATTGAGACAACATAGAAGCAAGTGTGCCTGGCCAATAGCTGTAGTTCACCAGTAACCTTATAAGGAGCTATGGATTTTACTTGTATTTCTTAGTAGAGTACTACTCATTGGCCCAACATGGCTGTCGCCATGGGATAGCCAATTTATCATCTCATGAATATTGAGTGCTTCATCTATAGTAAGTGTATCATCAATATTTGGTGTTTCTGGTTCTTTCATTCCTTTTTTATCTTCAGCAAAAGTATTATCTGCTTATTTTTTTTATCTTTGCTTAACATCTCTCACAGATTACTGATTTACTTTAATTCAGGCGTAAAATATCTTACGGGTTACTAATTTACATTATCTTTGCCTAACCTGTCCTGTTGGTTACTAACTTATTTGCACTGAAATATTTTATGATTCTGTCTAAGTTACCAACTGTCTCTTTACAGGAATTTTCTTAGTATAATATTGAGCTACTGATTTGAATAATTTTGTAAACAAGACCTATCGATCATCACTAAGTTGATATTTTATGAAACAAATGTTTATATCCATATTTAAATCCTTCATAATTTTTTCAAAGTTTATTTATTTTGAGAGAGTGAGCACAAGTAGGGGAGGGGCAGAGGGAAAGAGAGAGAATCCCAAGCAGGCTCCTTACCGTCCGTGCAGAGCCCCATGCAGTACTCAAACCCACGAATAGTGAGGTCATGACTTTTCTTTTTAAATTTTGTGAAATCTATTGAAACTAGATACCAGTCAAAAGTATGTAAAATTTAGGGCCAATGATCTATTGAAAAGCCATAATTAAATCAGTTTACTTAGGGAATTGATTCTTGTTTTGAGAGTCTTGAGTTAGGCAGCCTTTTTCCTCAGAGTTGTTGGCCTCTGGACTGACGGCATGCTGGGAATCCTAACCCAGCCCCTTGCTAGAGATGCATGCTGGCTGTTTGCAGAAATGGGGTACAGATTTTTATTACAGCTCTTTTGCTGTTTCCTTCACAAAACTGAATTCTGACATGCACTCTGTAGCAAGGACCTTTATTTATGGTAGCGTAAAAGCAAAAGCTAATTTGTTGGTGACAAATATGAATAGGTCTGGTCAGTTAATTATACCAACCCCCATTATTATAATGGAGGAGAGTAAAAACCTCTATGTGTGAATATTCAGTCAATGATTTCCTGAGGTCAGGAGCAGTATGATAAGGAGACTCCTGTCTGACCTCCAGGGCATTTTGATTTGTACCATAAAGAAAAGTTATAATCACCAAGAATCACAAGAGCATATATATTTAGGAAAAAATCAATTTGTTTACAGTGTACTGTATTCTTTGAAAACAAACCTAAGTGTATCTGTCTAACCTGACAAGAACTCAGTTGCTAAAACATTTATGGTGATAACATTTACCTCTAAATAATTAACCTGAGGAGAAATGTTGTTTTGGCTTTCCAGGTTGTGGGTTTCTTTCTTTCTTTCTTTCTTTCTTTCTTTCTTTCTTTCTTTCTTTCTTTCTTTCTTTTTCTTTCTCTTTCTTTGTCTTTCTTTCTTTCTTTCTTTCTTTCTTTCTTTCTTTCTTTCTTTCTAATTCATGAGGACAGAAAAACATTGTGTAGCACTAACTAAAACCTAGAATATTCCTCCTTCAGTATAGTAAGGGAAATACCTTTTGTATAGCTGAGTGACTGCGTAGGAAGCCCCAAAGCTATTTTATATATAAATCTTCTCTTAAAATTTTTATTATTGAGGTCTTAAGACGCGAATAGAAAAGATAATATCGAAACAAGAGACTTGCATCAGGAGATAAGTGGAAGTCATGGGTGTTTAAAAACAAACCATTACTGAAGAATTAGTAAAAATTTCAGTAATTTCAATTGTTTTTATAAATGAGAGACCTCTGCAAATAAAATAAAATAACTCAAGGTCACTGCACAGGTACAAATAAATACAGTTTTTCAGAATATTAACTTCTCATGTGAAAAGGAAATTCTCTTTTCCACAGAAGACAGAAAACTTTATGTAAGAGGAAGCTATATTCAAGGATAAATTATTTTTCTCAATATTTTTCCTTCGCTTTTCAAAACCTCACTCAATTATAACATCAAATATGCCATCTTAGCTGGAGCTTTCATAGACTAAATATAGTTTCATTGAATTATTTGCTATTTTTAAAATCTGTGTTTCTTAGGAATTGATCAAGATAGAAAAATGAATGGTTACCAAAGACACCCATTATTCAATTTAATATTAAAATGTTGAAGATGATTAAGAATTTATACTGAAATATGGTCATTGCTATCGAGAAGGCATATGGTACACTTAACAGACAACAGGAGAGAAATCACTTTTTAAATAGTTGCAGCATTGTTCAGAGTTTACAGGGACATATTTTAAAAATACTAATTATGATATTCAATGCAGTTAAACACCTATGTTTACAGTCTCAAGCTTAAAATATTTTGCGGAAAGAATGTTAAATTATTTGCCACATAAAGCCAGTATATTAAATTTATAAGGTTCAAGTAATTTAGAAGACATGTAGATGTTTGAAAGCAAAAATTATCTATCAATCTAATTTGTCCAAATATTCATGTAAAATGGGAACATTAGTAAGATTTTGCCTGATTTTCATTTTTTCTTTCTTGTATTTTTACTTTGGCTATTTCTAAGAAAAAAAAGGTTTTGTGGGTTTGTTTTTTAGCCTTATTGAAGTATAATTGACAAATAAAAATTATATACATTTAAGGCATACAACTTGATGTTTTGATATTTGACATTGTGAAATGATCATAATCAAGCTAATTTGCATATCCATAACTCACATCGTTACTTTTTACTGTGTGTGTGGTAGGAACGCTTAGTATCTATTCCCTTAGCAAATTTCAAGTATGTAATACAGTACCTTTTAACTACAGTCACCAGGTTGTACATTAGATCTCCAGAACTTACTCATTTTGCATAACAGAAGCTCTGTATCCTTTGAACAACATAAACTCATTTCCTCCAATCCTCAACCCCTGGCAACCATCATTCTCCTCTTTGCTGCTATGAGTTTGACTATTTAAGATTACATATATAAGTGAGTTCATACAGTATTCATCTTTCTGTGTCTGCCTTATTTCACTTAGCATAATGTCTTTTAGATTCATCCCTGTTGTCACAAATGGCAGGATTTCAAGAAAGGTTATTCTTAAAGCTCAGTGCATTTGAAGCATTAGAAATTCAGTTTACCACTTCCTATCATTTTTTTTTTATTTAGCCTATTTTAAATTAGTGCTTCTTAATTTCTATGGACTAGTATAAGTAAAAATGAATTAAAAAGCTTTTTTAATGTTTGCTTTTGACAGAGAGAGAGAGAGAGAGCGCGCGCAAGTGGAGGAGGGATAGAGAGGGAGACACAGAATCTAAAGCAGGCTCCAGGCTCTGAGCTGTCAGCACAGAGCCCGATGCAGGGCTTGAACTCATGAACCATGAGATCATGACCAGAGCTGAAGTTGGACGCTTAACCAACTGAGCCACCTAGGCATCCCAGTAAAAATGAATTTCATCCATTCTTGTATTTCTTTAAGGAGGCCATTAAATATTTCTCCCCCCACTTAACCAAAAAAGTGATTTTAGCCAAATTGCGTATATGTCACATGAGGTCACCCTAGGGACCAAGAAAAAGAGTGATAGGGTTTTAGCAACCTTTGAGATATGTGTCTCTGGCTAGGCAGTATAATTGGCTGCTGTAGGTGAGTTCATCTAAGCATATCTGCAGAGTCATGTGGCCTTCAGTTGAGATCAAAGGCCCTTTCACAGAGGCCCAAAAAAGATTTTTCTTTTTCTTTTTACTTCTAATTAAGCTAATATTTTTGTCTTCCTAGAAAATTGTGTCTTCTGCCTCTATGAATATCCTCAAACACACTTAGAGCTTTAAGAACTCCAGATACATCTTGCTTCAAGAAAAATACCAATTAAACAAGTTTTAAATGGTAGAGGAATGACTCTGAGCAAAAGTTTCATTTGCTCTGTTACTTTGTCAGTTTTTCCTGGCCTTCGAATAAATTCTTTTATTTTCTTTTCAAGAGTCTCACTGTGCTGAAGAGAAAAGAACTCGAGTTCAGATCCTACTTGGGGAAGGAGTTCTGGTGAACTTAGCAAGTTATCATGTAAAAAATCTTTGGAGGGCTATATTCTAGAAAAAAGTGGGCACCAGGGGTAGGGTGAGCCTTAACAAATTAAAACCCAGACACAATTCAGCTCAGTAGCTAATTCGATAAAGGTAATCAACCCCAAGTCCTACTGCCCAGCAAAGACCAATAATCCATTCTATTAGAAGACGGTGTCTTTCACCTGGAACCCATACGATTGTCACTGGCAATTGGCATTTATATTCCATACGTGATGAAGGAGCTAGTATCAGATTTCACTCCCATGATGAACATATTAAAATGGATAATACATATAAAACAACTATTTTGGGGTTTAGTGGTAAAAACACGGGGCTGTGATTATTGAGAGAAGATAAATACATAGGTAAACCTCACAGAGAAATGGAGTTAAATTTGAGATCAGCAGTGTGTTGAAAGCTGGAGGGAAAAGATTAGAGTTTAGGACTACCAAGTTTCATACAGTAGGGCACCACAGAGAAAAACCCCTGAAGTCTCTGTATGGTTTTTCTGTGTCCCTGCCTGATTCCTAAGATGTACATACAGAAGGCGAGGCTCCTGGAGGCTTGACAGGGAACGGCTTCTGAGCTCACACATTGCTAGGAAAGGAAGACTAGTTCACACATTGCTAGCGAAGGAAGACTATGGTAAACACAGGCATTCATTTGAGACTACATGAAGCCCGTGCTCTAAGATTTAGGTCCAACGTTCAGAAAAGCGCAAAACCTGGAGACTAAGCAGAAAGCTGAAACAACTACCTAACAACTACCCTAGAAACAACCACCCACCCTAGAAACAACTACCTGGTTAGAAACAACTACCCTAACAAAGCCTAAAACCAAACCTTGACAAGAATAAGATTATTCACTTGAAATTTTTTTTAATTTTATTTTTTATTTTTTAAAATTTACATCCAAATTAGCATATAGTGCAACAATAATTACAGGAGTAGATTGTTCCCTGGAAATTGAACTGCCTGTCACAATAGGACTGAACACACATTACAGCATGGGTTGGCAAACTATGACCTGTAGTCCAGTTACCTTTTTTGCAACTAACTGTTATAGGGACATAGTCGTGGTTGTATATTTACAATTTCTGTAGATATTTGCACCCAAGAACATGAGGATTAAGTCACTCTCTGTGACACAGTGTCTCCAAGCCTAAAATATTCACTGTCTTGCTCTTAAAGAAAAAGCTGCCAACTTCTATTTTAGAGGAAGACAGACAATATAATTCAGTCTCTGGAACGATACAGAATGGAATAAAAAATAGGCATAATCAGGAAATTTGATAATCAAGAGGTAAAATAGTAATTATTAGCAAACAACGATAACCCAGATATTGGAGTCAAGGGACAAGAATTTCAAAGTAACTGTAATTAGTATATTAATGAAAGCAGAGAAAAGATAGAGAAATAGAGGAAACACCAGAAGTAATTCAATAGTTACACTCAATGAAAAATAAATGGAAATTACAGAAATGAAGAATATCTCAGACAGCATCTTGCTGACTAGTATAGCAGAGCAGAATAAGTGAATTTAAGTGATAAGTATTAATGTTTGAATGTTCTACTCAAATAAAAATTTTACTAAATTAAAAAAAGTAAAAAATGGTACCTTGATCAATGTTAGGAAATCATATCTAGTAAAATTGTGGGAGGACTAAGATTTCCTTTTACTCTTATACTGTTCTATATTGAACAGTTGTACAACAGTAGTTGTGAAACAATATTTCAAATGTCTGGTCTAATAGTGTATTATTATTTTTCAATTAAAAGTTCACTTTTTTCAAGTTTGTAGAGTGGTTTTAGGAATATATTTGGAGAGAAAGTATATGGACATGCACTTCATTTAAAACAAATCAATTTTGTCTCAATATGGTGGTATGTATATCTAATTTTATTATAATAACTGATATATTGGTACTACTCATGGCATATCCAATGAATGCTCTTTATATTCATAGCTGTTTTATTTGAGTCCTTGGAATATAGGAACAAACCGTTGCTTAATTTTATCTCGTCCATTGATTTGGAAGGTATACCATGTTATTTTGGGTTAACACTTAAAATAGAAAGTGTTTTTCCAATTTGTTTCTTCTGGTTGACATCTAGTTTTTAATTGTTGTGGTCAGAAAAGGTGCATTTTATGATTTAAATCTTTTTGTAGTTGTTGAGGCTTTTCTTGTGACCTAACATGTGATCTATTCTGGAGAATGTTCCACAAATATGTGGAGGCTAAAAACATGCTACTAAACAATGAATGGGTCAACAAGGAAATCAAGAAATAAAAATACACAGAAAAACAAATGAAAATGAAAGCACAATATCAATCTCTCAATATCATCAATGACCATATTTCACTATAAATACTCAATGATGTCCAACACTTTAATATCTTGAATCTTGATCAATGCCTAAAAAACACAGATTTTAATTTTTTTTAACGTTTATTTATTTTTGAGACCGAGAGAGACACAGCATGAACGGGAGAGGGGCAGAGAGAGAGGGAAACACAGAATCGGAAGCAGGCTCCAGGCTCTGAGCCATCAGCCCAGAGCCCGACGCGGGGCTCGAACTTGCAGACCGTGAGATCGTGACCTGAGCTGAAGTCGGACGCTTAACCGACTGAGCCACCCAGGCACCCCGAAAACACAGATTTTAAAAACAGCAAATAATTCAATGAAAATATATTTAGTTTATGAAAGCTCCAGCTAAGATGGCATATTTGATGCTATAATTGAATGAGGTTTTTAAAAGCGAAGGAAAAATATTCAGAAAAATAATTTATCCTTGAATGTATCTTCCTCTTACATAGTTTTCTGTCTACTGTGGAAAAGAGAATTTCTGTATCACATGGGAAGTTAATATTCTGAAAAACTGTTACTTATTTGTAACTGTGCAGTGACCTTGAATTATTATTATTATTATTTTTTTTTTTTGCAGAGGTCTCTCATTTATAAAACAGTAGAAATTACTGAAAGTTATTTTACACGAATAGTTCAGTAATGGTTTGTCTTAAACAGCCATGACTTCTGTTTATATCCTGATGTAAGACTCTCGTTTTGATATTATCTTTTCTAGTTGGGTCTTAAGTCCTCAATAATATACATTTTAAGAGAAGATTTATATATAAAATAGCTTTGGGGCTTCCCATGCAGTCACTTGGCTATACAAAAGATGTTTCCCTTACTTTACTGAAGGAAGAATATTCTAGGTTTTGAAAAAAATAATTGATAAACCTCTAGGTAGACTTACTAAAAATAAAAGAGAAAGAGCCCAAATAAATCACAAGTGAAATATCTTGTAACATACTGTATATAGAAAACCCTGTCTGCTTCGGATTCTGTGTCTCATTCTCTCTCTGCCCCACCCCCATTTGTGCTCTGTCAAAAGTAAATGTTAACAAAAACACCTCAAACATTCCACCTAAAAACCATTAGAACGAATACACGATTTCAGTAATGTCACGGATACAAAATCAACTTAAGGAAATTTGTTGAATTTCTTTACATCAATAATGAAGCAGCAGAAAGAGAAACTAATGAATCATTCCAATTTACAATTGCACCAAAAACACTAAGATCCCTAGGAATAAACCTAGCCAAAGAGGTGAAAGATCTGTGTTCTGAAAACTATAAGATCTTGATGAAAGAAATTGAAGAGAACACAAAGAAATGAAAGACATCCCATGTTCATGGATTAGAAGAACAAGTATTACTAAAATGCCTATACTACCCAAAGCAATCTGTATATTTAATGCAACCCCTATCAAAATAAAAATAGCATTTTTTACAGAGCCAGAACAAACAATCTTAAAATTTTTATGGTACCCAAGAGACCCTGAAGAGCCAAAGCAACCTTGAAAAAGAAAAGCAAAGTTGGAGGCATCACAATTCTGGACTTCAAATTATATTGCAAAGCTGTAGTGATCTGATCTGTATAGTACTGGAACAAAAATAGACACATATATCAGTAGAACAGAATAGAAAACCCAGAAATGAATCCACAATTGTATGGTCAATTAACTTTCAACAAAGCAAGGAAGAATATCTAGTGGGGAAAAATTAGTTTCTTCACCAAATGGTTCTCCATCAAAACTGGATAGCAACATGTAAAATAACAAATCTGGACTACTTTGTTTCACCATACACAAAAACAAACTGAAAATGGATTAAAGACCTAAATGTGAGACTTGAGATCGGAAAAATCCTAGAAGAGAACCCAGGCAGTAATCTCTTTGACATTGGCCATAGGAACTTTTTTCTCATGTGTCTCTGGAGGAAACAGAAACAGAAGTAAAAATAAGCTATGGGACTATATCAAAATAAAAAGCTGCACAATGAAGGAAACAATCAACAAAACTAAAATGCCACTTACAAAATAGAAGATATTTGCAAATGATATATCTGAAAAGGGTTAGTATGCAAATTATATAAAAAACTTAAAGCTCAACCCTTCCCACAAATAAACCAATTAAAAATGAGGTGCCCACGGGGCTCCTGGGGGGCTCAGTTGGTTGAGCGTCCAACTCCCGCTCAGGTTATGATCTCGCGGTTTGTGGGTTTGGGCCCCACATCGAGCTCTGTGATGACAGCTCAGAGCCTGCAGACTGCTTCAAATTCTGTGTCTCCCTCTCTCTCTGCCCCTCCCTTGCTCATATTCTGCCTCTCTCTGTCTCTCAAAAAATAAACAATTAAAAAAATTTTTTAAAAATGAGGTGCCTGAGTGGTTCAGTCAGTTAAGCTTCTAAGTCTTGTTATTGGCTCTGGTCATGATCTTGTGGTCATGAGATCAAGCCCCACATGGGTCTCCATGGTGAGTGTGGAACCTGCTTGGGATATTCTCTCTCTCTCTCTCTCTCTCTCTCTCTCTCTCTCTCTCTTTCTCTCTCTCTCTCTCTCTCTCTCTCTCTCTCTCTGCTTCTCCCTGGCTTTCATTCCCCCTCTCTCAAAATAAATAAATTCTTTATTCATGTTTTCTGCCTTTTAAAAGACATTTTTCCGAAGAAAACATATATATGGCCAAACAGACACATGGAAAGGTGCTCAATATCATTGATCATCAAGGAAATACAAATCCAACTATAATGAAATATTACCTCACACCTGTCAGAATGTATAAAATCAACAGCACAAGAAACAGCAGGTATTGGCGAGGATGTGGAGAAAGGAGAACCCTCTTACACTGTTAGTGGGAATGCAAGCTGGTGCAGCCACTGTGGAAGACAGTATGGAGTTTCCTCAAAAAGTTCAAAATAGAACTACGCTAGGATTTGGCAATTGCACTGCTAGGTATATACCCCCACAACACAAAAGTACTAATTCAAAGGGTACACGTACTCTGATGTTCTAGCAGCATTATCTGTAATAGCCAAATTATGGAAACAATGTAAATGTGCATTGACTGATGGGTAAAGATGTGATTGGTGTGTGTATATGTATATATATACATATGTGTGTATACATACAGGCATATGTATATATACACACATATACATATGCTGGAATATTATTCATAAAATAGAATGAAATCTTACCACTTACAATGACATGGATGAGCTAGAGAGTATTATGCTAAGAGAAATAAGTCCATCAGAGAAAAATACCATGTGATTTCACTGATATGTGGAATTTAAGAAACTAAGGAGCAAAGGGGGAAAGAAAAAACAGTGGGAGACAAACTAAGAAACAGACTCTTAACCCTAGAGAACAAACTGATGGTTACCAGAGGGGAGGTGGATGGGGGGATGGGTGAAAGAGGTGATGGGGATTAGGAGTGCACCTTGTGATAAGCACCAGCAGTTGGATGGAAATGCTGAATCACTGTATTGTACACCTGAAACTAACATTACATTGTATGTTATCTAACTGGAATTTAAATAAAAATGTTCTCAAAAAAAGAGTTTAGCTCTTTTCTTTTAGAGATTTTTAAAGAATTTATGTATTTTCTTACCTTCTTAGAAATGCTTATCAGCTCCTGCTGATACTCAGACAGTATCTTGCAGTCAATGCATGGAGAGTGTGTGTTCACGCACAGGATCCATGTGGCTCATATTCCTAAACAGAGTATTTACTTACCTTTCCTCATGTGTGACTAGCGACTTTGCCAGGAATCCCCAAATATTTAATCAGCATTAACCAGTTGATATTGGAGCATTATTATGTTTTAGACTCTTGAAGTACATGAAAAATCGTCAAACATTAAGCCATGGACTTAAGTATTTTCAAAGAGGAAAAAAAAAAACCTAAAAGAAATAATGCATACTTACCTGCAAGATTGTTTCTCTACTTTACTGCAATTTGAATAGGATAAAGCTGCATAATCGTTCAGCTGATAATACAGTTTTGAAGCATAACACCAGAGCCTGTGACCTATCAGTGGAACAATGAAGGTATACTTTCTCTTACATCTGACATAGTTGAGAGTGGAGAATGGGCTAGGAGGGAGCTGAAGCAATTAAAAATCACTACCTACAAACAAGATGTCTCAGAAAAACTTGGTGGAGAGTACCAGAAAAGCAAGCAGCTCTTGGTACTAACTTTTATAATGTTGATAATAACCGTTGATGAAGCAATATGGTGATATTCCAACAGAAGTAGCTGTAAATGTTGGTGTGCCTGTATGTATATTAGACTCTTCTATTCTCTAGTTACCTCTTTTATACCTAGAGTTAAAATATGGAATGGAAATACATATCTTGGGTAAAGGAAATGGTTGAAGGCATAGAACCTAGAGACAACCAGCCTGAGATTAGTTAAATCCTGACTCACCATTTCTTAGTTGTATGCACTTGGCCCAGCAGCATAATTGTAAGAATACTGGGATGTACTTCATTTTGTTGGTGTGAGAATTGAGTAAATGTGTTAACCATGTGGAGTGTGGTGATAGCATGTAAATTCTAATGAAAAGTGAGAAAGGGGATAGAACATTCTATTACAAAGCTGCTGTATTAGGACTTCATTGTTGTTGTGGATCTTAAAAATGAAACCAGAGCAATTCAAGTGATCGTATAAGAAAAGGCATTATTTTTGGAAACATTTTAAATAAGGAATCATGGAGATTTAGTGGTTCCAAGAGAATGAAGTATGTGCATTGAAAGGACAATTGGAGGGAGGAGTTGACTATGTAATTGGACGTCTTGTTCTGCTACAAGGAGCATAGCATCTTTAATTAAAGTCCTATTCAGTAGGAAAAAGTATGAAGCCATCTTCTTTGCTGCAGGGCCAATCACAATGTCTACCATGATGTTTATGATTAGATAAATTAATGAATTCATAAGGAATAAGTAATTCAGTAAGGAGTGCATTTAGAGGTAGGGCATAAGCACTATTTGCAGACCTTTTTATACTGGAGGTGCAGGGGATGTGTGTGCATCAGTCTAGTGGTGCCGGATATGGGAGAGATGTAGACCTGAAGAGTCATTCAGAGTGTAAAATGGGAAGTTGGGAATAATGTTCTATCCTTGAATATGAAATAAAATATATCAAGACTGAGGTTTAAAAAGTATGGAATCATATGGAATCATTTAAACCAGTCAGTAATCTCATTGGTTATTACCTAAAACAACATCTCCCCCTCCTATACACACACTTATCATACTGTATTTCTTCATCCTTATCTTTTCCTGACCCAATATCATTAACTAACACTAGGACATACCCTTCATAAAATCACACTCGTACTGGTTTGTCTCTGCACACCAGACAGTGCAAGGCACGGAGCAGGTTCTCAATAAAACATTTTGAATTAATGAGTGTTTTAATTGATTTCAGAACAATTTAGACCATAAAGTTTGAGTCATGAGTCTAGTCATCATTTGTATAAAAGAAGAGCTAAAATAAAAGTAGTATACCTCGGGGAAAGAGCTGGCCAGAATAAGAACAGAAAATTAAGATCACCCGTATTTCAAAAGAGAGGGCTTGAAGAGAAGAAGAATCATTCTTTCATTGCACTCAGAAAAGTACTTTGAGAACTGAGTTAGTAAAATAAAACAAAAACAATAGAAGAAAAGAATACCAAGAGGCAAGGTCAATTAAATTATTCAAAACTGGAATAAAGGTTTTTTTTATAAAGATCTATTTATACAATATTTTATATCTGGTGTTTTAGAGGCCAATTAAGAGTGCAGTTTAAATGCATATTAGGATAGAACGTTTGAGTGCATAAAATAAAGCATAAATGGATGACAAGGAATTGGAGAGAATGTATAGGTAACTGTTGAAGACATAAATTTCTTTAAAAATTTAGTAATTATAAAATATTAATATTTGTACAGTGTATCACTTCAATATCCTGGATCAGGATTTTTTCCTTAAATTCAAGGTATAACAAATGGCATTTTGAAAATTAATATTTTTATGAATGCATAGGTTTTATTATTTTGCACACTATTTGAGTTTTGCTACATTTTTAATCTCTATAAGCAGGCAACTTAAATTGCTGCCTTGAATCACATTTCATGTGATGTTAAGGTTAAGAATGCATGTCATTTCATTTTGCTCAAGACAAAACATTGCAAGAAGCCAGATATAATTGCTCTTGTCAATATAAGAAAACTATACAACTGCCAGCCAGCCCTGCTTAATTTAAAGTGATCTTTGAAGGGCTTGCTTATGTACTGTTCATGTCCAGAAGCTATAGAAAATTTGTCAGCCTATCAGTGTCTTCTCAGGCAGGTCTGCTCTTAATTCTTTATCACTATTGAAATGTGTTATGTAAATGAACATTATCTCTACTATGGGATAATTATGGGTAAAGAAGATATAAATAAATACAATTGTGAGTTAAATCTGAAATGTTCATTAACCTTTGAAGTCTTCACCACGTCAAAGTAGCAGAATCCACAAATATTAAAATAACCAGCAGTTTAATTGGGAGTCCCTGCAAGGGTACACTTCAGGAACTTGAGGACATACACGTTATCTAATTTAATTCTGGGTTCTGTTTCACAATTGGGTGCAGTTTACTCTTCTTTTATAGATGAGGAAATGGTGGCTTGCCCATGGCTATGTAGGTATCACGTGATAGGTTTGGGGATTCAGTTATAGGTCAGTATCACGGCAAAATTACTGCTTTTTTTTTCCTGATATCCAATCAGTTATTGACACATGTATAAACACGATCAACCTCAGTGTTTAACCTAAAGCTTATGTATTTATTTATTATGGGAGTAGCAAGTCTTTATACCATTTTATATTTGTGGGAAAAACAAATTGATTTATGTTACTTCGCTTGATATTAATTCTTTAACAAAACTACAAAATGATTTCTCATCAATCTTGTTCTAGTCATTTTAACACAAGCTCTTCATTTTTGAATATTGACTTAGTCCTAGTTATTTTACCTGAACCTCTCCATTCTGGATTTTTTTTTTTCATTTCATCCCTGAGTTGATGGATTTATTCAAGAAGGCTCTTGATAGATATCTTTTCTTAGGACTTGCAAGGTTGATAAAAGCATTTATACTTTTAAAGTCTTTGCACTATGATGATACTACATTCACATGTGAAATATTCAAACAGTTCAAGTAGATAAAAGATGAGTAATGAGTATTGTCCCCACCTAGATCTCCAAATATTCTTCAGGGATGTATGCAGATGAGAGACTTTTTTTTACCTCCATTCTGTGAAATGTGTTTTGTTTTTATTGTGTAGTTAATTTTCTCCAAAATTCCTATTTCATCTTCATATAGTAGTTATTATATTTTTGATGCCCATGCTATCAGTGAAAATTGGTTTAATCTAGGGGAAATAAATCTGGCTATTTTAAGTAACATGTGAATTTAATGAAAAAAATGGATATATTATTGAGAAGGTTGTAAAATTGAAGATTGAAGGACAGGCTAAGAAATGACGGGGCCCATCATGATTTCTGATTTTGTCTAGTTGTTAGCACTGGAATGATTAAAAAACAAAAAAACTAATCCTTCTTAGTTTTTGTTACTTTACATGAGATTCTAATTATAAGGAGAATAATTAGAATTAACTTTGAATGGAGTACCTGAACCCCAAACCTCTAGACAAAGGCAGAAGAAATGATGTAACAGTTTTTCCAGACTATATCCAGTAACCAAACACCAGTAACACCATGAAGGAAAATCAGGATGCTTTTGCCAAAGGGAGATAGGATGAGCTAATAGTCCAGAACAAATACCTACCAATAGGACTATTAGAGCAATTATGGACTGATCTTCTCTGACTCCTACATTTTGACTCATATTTCCCATCCCTTTGCCATTTGCACAGCATTTTGGAAGACTACTGTCTTCTCCTTTTAGCAATTCTGTTGCTCTCTTGTTTTATTTCAAAAATCATAATTTATAACACTTTCTTAAATTGATATTTTTAAAGTTAAAAAAGTAATGTACAAATCTAGTCTTGTTTAAAATATTAAAGCATATGGTGTGCCTGGGTGGCTCAGTCGGTTAAGCATCTGACTCTTCGTCTTGGCTCAGGTCATGATACCAGGGTTGTAGGATTCAGCCCTCTATCAGCCTGCACTGAGCATGGAACCTGCTTAAGAGTCTCTGTCCCTCTCCAACTTGAAAATGCACACATTCTCTCTCTCTCTCTCTCTCTCTCTCAAAATAAATAAATAAATAAATAAAATATTAAAGCATAAAATATAAGGCTAAAGATTCATTTGATTATTGCTCCCAGCATTAGTCCCATACTTTAAACTCCTCCATCAGTTCTAGCTGGTATTTGTAGTTTATCGTGCCTTTAATATCTTTCTTTCTGTGTCCCCAGCAACGATGAAATAGCAGTTGGTAGAAGTATTTGTTCTTAAGTTAATTGTATTGCGGTAAAATACACTAGGCGAATTGTCTCTTGCCACCAAATTGTGTTTGAGGAGACCTTACCAGCATATATAGATATATTATTAGTATTTTTAAAACTTGTCTATCTCCTTCCTACTGTAGAGTGCTGAGAATATTTATAATCACCCCAAATCAATATATACAATATTTTCATGACCCTGGTGGTTCCCCATTTTATTCCTCCCAGTAAATATGCCCTTCATATAAGGGTAGTTTTATTCTGACTTGTGATCATCATAGATCAGTTTTGTATTTTTGAACATTACACAAATGGCATCATGCAATATGTAGTGTTTTGCACTTGCATCTCAGATGAAAATTTACTACTGAAAGAATCCATCTTTAAAAATTTTTTTTCATGTTTATTTTTGAGAGAGAGCAAGTGCGCGAGTGAGCATGAGTAGGAGAGGGGAAGAGGCAGAGAGAGGGAGACACAGAATCTGAATCAGGCTCCAGGCTCTGAGCTCTCAGCACAGAGCCCGACATGGGGGCTTGAAACCATGAACTGAGATCATGACCTCAGTGGAAGTTGGTTGCTTAACTGACTGATCCACCCAGGCGCCCCACATCTTTTTTGTTTGTCCGTTTATTTGTTTACTCATTTTTTGAGAAAGAGAGACTGAGCAAGTGTGAATAGGTGAAGGGCAGAGAGAGAGAGAGGACACAGAATCTGAAGCAGGGTCCACTCTCAGCTGTCGGCACAGAACCTGAAGTAGGGCGTGAACTCAAAAACCGTGAGATCATGATCGAGCCAGTGGGAGATTTAACTGACTGAGCCACCCTGGTGCCCCTATCTGATATACACCATTTTTTTTTCAGTTACTGTTTGCATCCTATATTAAATGAATATATCACAATTTATCCATCCTATGATTGATATTTGGATTATATCCAATTTGGCTTACTTGGATTAAATCTGAGAATAATCATCTCTGTGTCTTTTTGTAGACATATGTATGTATTCTTTTTTCTTATGTACCCAGGACTAAAATTGATAGGTCATAAGGCAGATGTATGTTTAGCTGTTGTGGATAATACCAAACAATTGTCAAAAAGTTTGTACTAATTTATAAATAAAGTAACAGTTGACGCCACATTCACATTTTACACATTCTTGCCCATTTTGGTATTTATTATTCTAATGGATATGTACTGGTATGTCAATAATTTTATATTTGTATTTCTCTGATGAGCAATATGCTTGTTTATTTATTTTTTATTTAAATTCAAATTACTTAACATATAGTATAGTACTGGTTTCAGGAGTGGAACCCAGTGATTCATTACTTACAACACCCAGTGCTCACCCTAACAAGTGCCCTTCTTAATGCCCATCATGCATTTAGCCCATTCCCCCACCCACCTCCCCTCCAACAACACTCAGTTTGTTCTCTACAGTTAAGAGTCTCTTATGGTTTGTCTCTGTTTTTATCTTATTTTTATTTTTCCTTCTGTTCCCCTATGTTTATCTGTTTTGTTTCCTAAATTCCACATGAGTGATATCATATGATACCTATCTTTTCTGACTTATTTCGCTTAGCATAATACTCTAGTTCCATCGACAATGTTGCAAATGGCAACATTTTATTCTTTTTGATCACCAAGTAATATTCCTTTGTATATATATTTATACCACATATTTTTTATCCATTCATCAGTCGATGGACATTTGAGCTCTTTCCATAATTTGACTATTGTTGATAGCATTACTGTAAACATTAGGGTGCATGTGCCCCTCCAAATCAGCATTTTTGTATCCTTTAGATGAATATCTTGTAGTACAATTACTAGGTCGTAGGGTTGCTCTATTTTGAAGTTTTTGAGAAACCTTCATACTATTCTCCAGAGTAGCCACACCAGTTTTGCATTCCCATCAACAGTGCAAAAGTGGTCCTCTTTCTCCCCATCCCTGCCAACTTCTGTTGTTTCCTGAATTGTTCATTTTAGCCATTCTGACAGGTGTGAGGTGGTACCTCGTGGTTTTGGTTTGTAATTCTCTGATGATAAGAGATGTTGAGCCATCTTTTTATATGTCTGTTAGCTATATGGATATCTTCTTTGCAAAAGAGTCTGTTGATGTCTTCTCCCCATTTCTTCTCTGGATTATTTGGTTTTTTTGGGTATTGAGTTTAATAAATTCTTTGTAGATTTAGGATGCTAGCCCTTTATTTGATATGGCATATACATATCTTCTCCCATTGGTTGCCTTTTAGTTTTGTTGATTCCTTCGCTATGCAGAAGCTTTTTCTCTTAATGAAGTCCCCATAATTCCTTTTTGCTTTTGTTTCCCTTGCCTGCAGAGACCTGTCTAGCAAGAAGTTGCTGTGGCCAAAGTCAAAGAGGTTGCTGCCTGTGTTCTTCTCTGGGATTCTGATGGTTTCAAGTGTCACATTTAGGTCTTTCATCCATTTTGAGTTTATTTTTGTTCATGGTGTAAGAAAGTGGTCCAGTTTCATTCTTCTGCATGTCACTGTCCAGTTTTCCCAACACCATTTTCTGAAGAGCTTTCTTTATTCCATTAGATAATCTTTCCTCTTTTGTTGAACATTAGTTGGCCATATGTCTGTGGCTCCATTTCTGGGTTCTCTATTCTGTTCCATTGATCCATGTATCTGTTTCTGTGCCAGTAGCATACCGTATCTTGATGATTACAGCTTTGTAACACAGCTTAAAGTCCAGAATTGTGATGCCTCCAGCTTTAGTTTTCCTTTTCCACATTACTTTGGCTATTCAGGGTCTTTTCTGGTTCCATATAAATTTTAGAATTGTGTGTTCTAGCTTCACGAACAATGCTATTGGTATGTTGATAGGGATTGTATTGAACGTTCATATTGCTTTGGGTAGCATAGACACTTTAAAAATATTTTTTCTTCCAATCCATGAGCATGGAATTTTTCTCCATTTCTTTGTGTCTTCCTCAATATCTTTAATAAGTTTCTATAGTTTCCAGCATACGTAACTTTCTCCTCTTTGGTTAGATTTATTCCTAGGTATCTTACGGGCTTTGGTGCAATCGTAAATGGGGTTCATTCCTTGATTTCTATTTCTGCTGCTTCATTATTGGTGTACATAAATGCAACCAATTTCTGTACATTGATTTTATATCCTGTGACTTTGCTGAGTTTATGTACTTGTTCTAACAGTTTTTTGGTGATCTTTCAGTTTTCCAGTGTAGAGTATCATGTCATCTGTGAAGACTGAAAATTTGACTTCTTCCTTGCCAATTTGGATGCCTGTTATTATTTGTGTTGTCTGCTGAGGCTAGGACTTCCAGCACTATGTTGAACAGTAGTGGTGAGAGTGCACACCCCTGTTGTGTTCTTGACCTTAGGAGGAAAGCTCTGTTTTTCCCCATTGAGGATGATACTAGCTACATGTCTTTTGTATATGGCCTTTATGATGTTGAGGTGTGTTCCTTCTATCTTACTTTCTTGAGGGTTTTTTTCAAGAAAGGATGCTGTATTTTGTCAAATGCTTTTCTGCACCTATTGAGAGGATTATATTGTTTGTATCCTTTTTTTTTTAATTATTAATGGGATGTATCACGTTGAATGATTTGCAAATAGTGGACCAGTCCTGTATCCCAGGAATAAATATCACTTGATTGAGGTGAATTATTTTAATGTACTGTTGGATTTGATTTGCTAGTATTTTGTTGAGAATTTTTGCATCCATGTTCATCAGGGATATTGGTCTATAATTCTCCCTTTTAGTAGAGTCTTTGTCTGCTTTTGGAATCAAGGTAATGCTGACTTCATAGAGTGAGTTTGGAATCTTTCCTTCCATTTCTATTTTTTTGGAGCAGTTTGAGAAGAATAGGTATTAACTCTTCTTTAAATGTCTGGTAGAATTCCCCTGGGAAGCCATCTGGCCCAGGACTCTTGTTTGTTGAGAGATTTTTGACAACTGATTCAATTTCTTTACTGATTATGGGTCTGTTCAAATTTTCTATTTTTTCCTGTTTCAGTTTTGGCAGTGCATAAGTTTCTAGGAATTTGTCCATTTCTTCCAGATTGCCCAGTTTGATGCATAATTTTTCATAGTATTCTCTTCTAATTGTTTATATATCTGTGATGTTGGTTGTGATCTCTCCTCTTTAATTCATGATTTTATCTATTTGACTCTTGGCTCTTTTTGATAAATTTGTCTAGGAGGTTATCAATTTTATTTATTCTTTCAAAGTAGCAGCATTATTTTCATTGATCTGTTCTAATGTTTTTTTTGTTCCTGTATTGTTTATATCTGCTCTAGTCTTTATTATCTCCCTTCTTTTGCTAGCTTTGTTTTATTTGCTGCTCTTTTTCTAACTCCTTTAGGTATAAGGTTAAGATGTGTATTTAGGACCTTTCTTGCTTCTTGCATCTCAATACAGACCTGAATTGCAATGTACTTTCCTCTTAGGACTGTCTTTGCTACATTCCAAACGGTTTAGACTGTCATGTTTTTATTTTCATTTGCTTCCATGTATTTCTTTATTTTTTTTAATGCATGGTTAACTCACTCATTCTTAGTAGGATGTTCTTTAACCTCCATGTATTTGAGAGCTTTCCAAATTTTCTCTTGTGGTTGATTTCAAGTTTCATACTTTGTGATCTGAATTGTGCATGGTCTTATCTCAGTGTTTTTGTGCCTGTTGAAGGCTGATTTGTGACCCAGTATGTGATCTGTTCTGGAGAATGTTCCATGTGCACTCCAGAAGAATGTGTGTTCCACTACTTTGGATGAAATGTTCTGTATATATCTGTATATATCTGTTAAGTCCATCTGATCCAGTGTGTCTTTCAAACCCATTGTTTCCTTGTTGATTTTATCCTTAGGACATATGTCCATTGTTATAAGTGGGGTATTAAATTGCCCTACTATTATGGTATTATTAATAAGTTTCTTTATGTTTATGGTTAATATATTTGGGTGCTCTCAAGTTGAAGGTATAAATATTTATAGTTGTTATATCTTCTTGATGGATAGACCCCTTAATTATGATATAATGCCCTTCTTCATCTCTTTAAAAAGTCTTTGTTTTAAAATCTAGTTTCTCTGATATAAGAATGGCTATTCTGGCTTTCTTTGGACATCCATAAGCATGATAGATGCTTCTCCATCCCCTCACTTTCAATCTGCATGTGTCTTTAGGTCTAAAATGAGTCTCTTGGGGCGCCTGGGTGGCTCAGTTGGTTAAGTGTCTGACTTTGGCTCAGGTCATGATCTCATGGTTCATGGGTTCGAGCCCTGCGTCGGGCTCTGTGCTGACAGCTCAGAGCCTGGAGTCTGCTTCGGATTCTGTGTCTCCCTCTCTCTCTGCCCCTCCCCTGCTCACACTGTCTCTCTCTGTCTCTCAAAATAAATAAGTGTAAAAACAAATTTTACATGAGTCTTTTGTAGGCAGCATAGAGATGCATTTTTTAAATCCATTCTGATACCTTGTGTGTTTTGATTCGGGCATTTAGTCCATTTACATTCAGATAGATTATTGAAAGATTAGAATTTAGTGCCATTGTGTTATCTGTAGATTTGATGATTCTGGTGATGTTCTCTGGTCCTTTGTAGTCTTTGTTGCTTTTTTGTTGTTGTTGTTGTTTTTTTTGTGTTTTTGTTTGTTTGTTTGTTTGTTTGTTTGTTTGTTTGTTTTTCCTTCCACTCAGTCCCCCTTAAAGTTTCTCACAGGGCTGGTTTAATGATCACAAACTCCTTTCTTTTTCTTTGTCTGGGAAACTCTATCTCTCCTTCTATTCTGACTGACGACCTTGCTGGATAAAGAATTTCTTTTATTCAGCACATTGAATATTTCCTGCCACTCCCTTCTGCCTGTCAAGTTTCAGTGGACAGGTCTGCTAGTAATGTTATGTGTTTACCCTTACAGGTTAAGGACATTTTGTCCTGAACTCCTTTCAGAATTCTCTGTGTATCTTTGTTCTTTGCAAGTTTCACTATGATATGTCATGGTGTTAAACTGTTCTTGTTGATTTTAAGGGAGTTCTCTGTGCCTTTTGAATTTGAATGCCTGTTTCCTTCCACAGATGAGGGAAGTTCTCAGCTATAATTTGTTCAAATAAGCCTTCTGCCCCTTTTCCTCACTCTTCTTCTTCTGGGAGTCCCATGATACAGATATTGCTTCATTGTAAGGAATCATTAAGTTCTCTAATAGTGTCCTTTCCCTTTTCTTTTCAACTTCATTATTTTCCATAATTTTATCTTCTATATCACCTATTCTCTTCTCGGCTTCTTTAATCGTCATTATGACTCTATCCAGTCAGTTTTACATCTCACTTGCCGCAATTTTTATTTCAGCCTGACTAGTTTTTAGGTCTTTGATCTCGGCAGCAAGGGTTTCTTCTGCGTCTTCTATGCTTTTTTCAAGCCCGGCTAGTATTCTTAGGACTGTTATTCTAAATACTTGTTCAGACATCTTGCTTATATCTGCTTTGAGCAAGTCCCTGGCTGTGATTTCATCTTGACTTTTGTTTTGGGGAGTATTCTTCTGTCTTACTATTTTGGCCGAGTTTCTGTCTTTTGCATATTTTAATAGCTTGTTAGGTTTCCTGTACCTGAGAGTACTGCTAAATTAAAAAGGGGTCATACACTGTCTAGGGCTTAGCACTTCAGGAGTGTTTCTGGTGTATGTTGTGTGCACTCTGTTCTTGTGTTTTGGCTGCTCTTTCCCACTGGTCAGTCCTCTGCAGAGCTCCTCCTTGGTTGCAGTGGGGAGTGTTTACACCTTTAGCTAGGTATGCTTTGATTTGTTTCTTGATGTTAGCCTGTAAAAATGGTGGGGAGGGGGGAATGCCTGACCCCCAAAAAATAGAAAAGGAAAGGGAACAACAAAAACAAAACACAAACGGAGGAAGGGAAAAATAAAAGAAAAAACAGAGAAAGAAAAGAATAAAAAAAAACCTGATGCAGAAAAAGAGAAGAGGAAATGAAAACAAGAAACTATGAGTCTGATACCAAAAGAAAAAAAAGAAGGAAGAAAAATAGTAAATAATAATAATAATAATAAAAAATAAGCCTGGTCCTCTTTCCCCCATAACCGCAGGTATTGTTTGAAGTACTCGATTTTCAGTACTCTTTGTGCATGGTGGATGTTGACTCTGCTGGTCTTCTGGAGGAGCATTGGCTCACAGGTGGTCCGGCCCCAGTGAATAAGCAGTTGCCAGGCATGGGAGGCAGGGTTGGGTGTAGGCATGTCCTGCCTCCACTGGGGGTTGCTGTGTTGTTCTCCAAAGTCCTGCCATGTTGATGTTCCGGGGTGGGGGGGCGGGTGGAAATAGCGCCACCTTAATCTCTTGTCCCCAGACAGGGGATCTCACACCTGCATTGTTCAGACAGCCTTCACAGAGTAGTATGCGCGTTCAGTAGTAAGTTCCCCCCGTTGTCACAACTCTCTTGCATTTTTTCTTTGGCGTGCAGCTGGGGTACAAAACCTGAACTAACTCTCTCTCTCATATATGTATATATGCATACATATATGCATATATATGTGTATATGCATATGTATATATACATATGCATGTGTATATGTATATATACATATGTATATGTATATGCACATATATGCATATACATATGTATATAACACATGCATATATACATATGCATATATGCATTAGTATATATACATATGCACATATGCATATACACATACATATGTATATATGTATTTTTATTTAGAGCTTCTTTATTTCAGTGATGTTTTTAAAACAAAAACTTAACGTTTATATATTTTTGAGAGACAGAGACAGAGCGCGAGGGGGGGAGGAGCAGAGAGACGGAGACAGAGTCCAAAGCAGGCTCTAGGCTCTGAGCTGTCAAAACAGAGCCCAATGTGGGGCTTGAACTCACGAAGTGAGAGATGATGACCTGAGCCAAAGTTGGATACTCAGCTGACTGAGCCACCCAGGCACCCCTCTTTCAATGATGTTTCATGGTTTTTGGTGCACAGGTCTTTTGCCAGATGTTTTTCTTTTTTTTTTTTCTTATTCTTTTTTTAATAATTTATTTGTCAAATTGGCTAGTAGTGTGTAAAGTATGCTTTTGGTTTTTGGGTAGATTCCCATGGTTCATCGCTTACATAAAGCACGCAGTGCTCATCCCAACAAGTGTCCTCCTCTATGCCCATCACCCATTTTCCTCTCTTCCCACCCACCCCCCCCCAACCACCATTAACCCTCAGTTTGTTCTCTGTATTTAAGAGTCTCTTATGGTTTGCCTCCCTCTCTCTCTGTTTGTAACTATTTTTTCCCCTTCCCTTCCCCCATCATCTTCTGAAAAGGAAATAATCAACAAAACTAAAAGGCAACCGATGGAACAGGAAAAGATATTTGCAAATGACATATCAGGTAAAGGGGTAGTATCCAAAATCTATGAGGAATTTACCAAACTCAACACCCAAAAAACAAATGATCCAGTGAAGAAATGGGCAGAAGACATGAATAGACATTTTTCAAAACCTGAACTCTTAAAGGACCCAGCACCACACAGATCCACTCCCCTCCTTCAGAGTAGAGCCTCTGCAGGTTGTGTCTGAAGCCTTCTGTCCTAGAAAAACAGTGTGTGGAATCTGTCACGTAGCACTGCTAAAAGCAGCAAAGGTTATATTCCTTACGTGTACCTCTGTCCCCTACTGATGAAAGGCCTTTGGCTGGTGCCCGTAGGGTCTTTTGTCCTTGGGGAGGCAATATGCCCCATTCCAAAGGCATTCCAGGAAAGGGAATGTTCTCTCCCAGTGTGCCCAGAGATCTCTACAATACACTATACACTCAGGGGCCAGCTCCCTCTTCCTCAGGGGTGCACGTCACAGCTCACCCTGGAGAAAGTCATGCACTTCCAAAACCTCAGAGTTCGAGCTCCAAATGCTGTTTGCAACAAAACAAGTCCCCCTCCCCCCCCAAAAAAACCCAAAAAAACAAAACAAAAAAAAATCTTGTGACACTCAGTACTTCTTGCTGCTCATTCTGCAGTCCAAAGGGGTTTTCCTCTTGTATGAATTCGATGCTACACTTTCTCAACCCCTCTCTCTTTCCTTCCCTTTTGTTTCTTCATTGAAATGGTCCCCTTCCCCTCAGCAGCACCACCATTTATCTCTCCCCCAGTTCACTTCTATGCACCTCACATCTGCCATGCTGTCTCCTTCCAGCTGTGGAGATCATTCCATCAGTCTGAAGATCAATTTCCTGGGTGTTCCAAGTGATCTGACCTCAGTATAGCTGTGTTTGAGGGACAAGGAAAACTCAGGGTCTCCCTACTTCTCTGCCATATGAATTCTTTTTTGCAATGATGTTTATTTAATTACTTTTTTAAAAGTTTTTTTTTAATTTAAATTGCTGTCAGTTAACATACAGTGTAATATTTATTTCAGGTGTACCATATAGCCATTCAACACTTGGATACAACAGCTGGTGCTCAGCACAGCAAGTGCCCTCCTTAATCCCCATCACCTCTTTTACCCATCCCCCCACCTACCTCCCCTCTGGTAACCATCAGTTTGTTCTCTATAGTTAAGAGCCTGTTTCTTGTTTCGCTGCCCTCTCTCCTTCCCCCACCCCTCTGCTTTTTTGTTTTGTTCCTTATTTTCTACATGTGAGTGAAATCATATGATATTTGTCTTTCTCTGACTGACTTATTTTGCTTAGCATAATACCCTCTAACTCTATCCATGTTGCAAATGACAAAATTTCATTCATCTTTATGGCTGATGCTCCGTTATATACCTGTGCCACATCTTCTTTAACATTTCATCAATCGATGGACATATATAATGTTTCCATAATTTGACAATTGTGGATAATCCTGCTATAAACACTGGGGTACATGTATCCATTTGAAATAGTATTTTTGCACTATTTGGGTAAATACCTAGTAGTGCACTTGCTGGATCCTGGGGTATTTCTATTTGTAACTTTTTGAGGAATCTGCCTACTGTTTTCCACAGTGGCTGCACCAGTTTGCATTTCTATCGGTAGAACAAGAGGGTTATCCTTTCTCCACATCCTCGCCAATACCTGTTGTTTATGGTGCTGTCGATTTTAGCCCGTCTGACAGGTGTGAGGTGATGTCTCCTTGTAGTTTTGATTGGTATTTCCCTTATCATCAGTGGTGATCAGCACCTTTTCATATGTCTGTTGGCCATGTGGATATCTTCTTTGGAAAAAAAAATGTCTATTTATGTAATCTGCCCTTTTTTAATTGGGTTGTTTGTTTTGGGGGTATGGAGTTTTATAAACACTTAATATATTTTGGATCTTAACCCTTTTCAGATAGGTCATTTAAAAAAACCTTTTCCCATTCTGTAGGTTGCATTTTAGTTTTGTTGATGGTTTCCTTCACTGTGCATAGGCTTTTTATTTTGATATAGTCCCAATAGTTTATTTTTGCTTTTGTTTCCCTTGCCTCCAAAGACACATCTAGAAAGAAGTTTCTATGGCCAATGTGAAGGAGGTTACTTCCTGGGTTTTCCTGTAGGATTTTTATGATTTCAAGTCTCACATTTAGGTCTTTAATCCATTTTGAGTTTATTTTTGTGTATGGTGAAAGAAAGTGGTCCAATTTCATTCTTTGGCATGTTGTCCTGTTTTCCCAGCATTATTTGATAAAGAGACTGCTATTTTCCCCCATTATATATTCTTTATTTGTTTAAGAATGACCATACAGTTGTGGGTCCATTTCTGTGTTTTCTAGTCTATTAATCTACGTGTCTTTTTTTGTTTGTGCCACTACCATACTGATCAGATCACTACTGCTTTGTAATATAACTTGAAGTCCAGAATTGTGATGCCTCCAGTTTGCTGTTCTTTTTGAAGATTTATTTGGCTTCTCAGGTTCTTTTGTGGTTCTATAGAAAGTTTAGAATTGTGTTCCAGCTCTGTGAAAAATGCTGTTGGGATTTTGATAGGGATTGCATTAAATGTATAGATTGCTTTGTGTAGTAAAGACATTTTAACAATAATTATTTTTCCACTCCATGATCATGGAATATTTTTCCATTTCTTTGTGTCCCCTTCCATTTCTTTCATCAGGGTTTTATGGTTTTCAGAATACAGGTCTTTCACCTCATTGATAAGGTTTATTCCTAGGTATCATAGGGTTCTGGTGCAATTATAAATGAGATTGATTCCTTAGTTTCTCTTTCTACTGCTTCATTATTTGTGTAGAGAAATGCCACAGATTTGTTTGTTGATTTTGTATCCTATAACGTTACTGAATTCATGTATCAGTTTGAACAGTTTTTTGATGGACTCTTTCATGTTTTCTACATAGAGCATTCTGTCATTTGCAAGTAGTAAAATTTTTACTTGTTCCTTGCTGATTTACAGGCCTTATCCATGATCAAGTGTGATTTATTCCTGGGTTGAAAGGGTGGTTCAACATTTGCAAATCAATCAACATGATACGCAACATTAATAAAAGAAAGGATAAGAAATGTATGACAATTTTAATAGATGTTGAAAAAGAATTTGACATAGTACAACATCCACTCATAATACCAACCCTCAACAAAGTAGGTTTAGAGAAAACCTACTTCAACCTAATAAAGGTCATATATGAAAAATCGACAGCTCATATCATCCTCAATGGGAATAAACTGAGAGCTCTTTCTCCAGAGTCATGAACAAGACAGGGATGTCCACTCTCAACACTTTTATTTACCATAGTACTAGAAATCCTAGCCACAGCAATCAGGCACCATAATGGGCAATGATATTAAACATTTTTCCCCCATTGGTTCATGGAAGTTTGTTTATACTCTCAGTTCCTAGTCAAGTATTTTCCCTGATTTTAAAAAGAATTACATTTTTTTCTCTCATTGATTTATGGAATATTCTAAATATGGCTATGTAATAATAAAACCGAATTATGAACACCTCTCCTTGTCCATGGTTTAACTTCCTTTTCTTAATGTCAGTTGTCAATGAACAAAAGTTTTTACTTTTAATTGGGTCCAAAACATTAGATATTTTTTTATGCTTAAAACTTCTTAAAAACATTTTAGTGACCTAGATTTCATGAATATACTTTATATTTTTCTAGAAGCATTATTTTTTTTCCACAAAAAATAGTAACACATTTTCTCTTATATATGCATTTGCAATATATTAGTAAACCTGGTTCATATTTTTCCATGATTGACTATTTAATTTTGCAGTGGTGTCTTTGTTGTAAATCATACTATTGGACATAAGCATGAGCTTGTCTCACAATTTTACTTTGTATTCTTGTATATGTCTCTGTATTTGAACTAGTAACATACTGTGTTTATTACTGAAAATTTTAAGTAAGTTTGACGTATTTAGTATAAGTTTACATCTTTCATTTAAGATGGCTTAGCTATTCTAGATCATCACATTTCTACACAAATTTTATAATCTGATTGACAATTTCCAGGAAACATGTCTGTTAGGGTTTTGATTAGGATGGCACTACAGCTATATTTCATTTGGGGGGAAATGAGCTAGTTGGAAATAATGAATCTGAAAGGCTGTCAATACAATTTCTTCATTAGTATTTACTTTCTCTTACCGGTATTTTCTAATTTTAACTGAGATAATCTTTCACATATATCAAGATATTTATGACTAAGTATATTGAATTGCTTGATGCTATCATAAAAGATGTTTTTCATATTTATACTCCAAATATTTGTTTCTGGTATATAAGGAGACATTTAAAAAATGCATACTGATCTTCCCAGCATCTTACTGAGTTCAATTATTATTCTAAAGTTATTTTTAAAAGATTATTTTGGGGATGCCTGGGTGGCTCAGTCATTTAGGTGTCCAACTCTTGATTTTGGTTTTGGTCATGATCTCATGGTTGGTGGGATTGAGCCCTTGTGTCAGGCTCCGTGTCAGGTGCAGAGCCTGCATGGGATTCTCACTCTGCTTTTCTCTGCCTCTCTCTGTCTCTATCTATTTATCTGTCTCTGCCTCTCAAAATAAATTAATTAATTAAAAAAAGATGATTTTGGATTTGCTAACTATACAATCATGTCCTGTTTAGATTGAGATTTCTTTCTTTCTAACTCTTATATGTTATTATGAGTCGTCATTTTAAATTTACTTTGCATCAAAAATGCCCTTTTCTTCTCTGAATATTTGCTCAAAGTTCTGTTTTGCCCATTTTTTTTTTTAATTTTTTTTCAACGTTTGTTTATTTTTGGGACAGAGAGAGACAGAGCATGAACGTGGGAGGGGCAGGGAGAGAGAGAGACACAGAATTGGAAACAGGCTCCAGGCTCTGAGCCATCAGCCCAGAGCCCGACGCGGGGCTCGAACTCACGAACCGCAAGATCGTGACCTGGCTGAAGTCGGACGCTTAACCGACTGCGCCACCCAGGCGCCCCTGTTTTGCCCATTTTAATACAGTAGCACAGCCTATTGGCAGGCTAGCTTTGTATAGCAATCTTTTCTATCCACTTTGAACCAATCCATGTCCTTATTTAGAATATGTTTTTGTACACAGCATATATTTGTTAGTTATATGAATTCAGTCTGTTTACACTCTTTAACTGTGTATTTAATGCTTTTGCATTCAAGGTAATTACTGATACCTTTGCTGGAGTTCCTCTGATCATTATCTTGTACCTTCTCTATCATTTATCTATTAACAAGTGGTTGTACATTCATATTTATGAAAGTGCTGTAAGGACTTTGTATATTTGCCTGGAGCATTTTCTCTAGAGGGGATGGCAAGAGAGCTAAGCATGAGTCCAAGGACTGCAAAATACCTAAACGCAAATGGCTTTACACGGACACACCACGCCTCTATTATTTGTCCTGGTTGAACTACTGTGTGTTCAATTTTGAAGTGTAGAACTTGTCATTTTTTTCCCTCTTTTGTTCTGGTGATAAACATCTGTATGTAGACCATTTTCTCTACGGGAGTGGTAGAAAAGGGAGAGAATATCAGCTGTTTTTTATATATAGACTTTCAGTGCTTACACTAATCTCTGCCACATTCCTACTCTTGCTCTCTCTGATAACCTAAGTACTCCAGTCTAAGGTTCTCTTAGGTAGGAGACTTGAATGCAAATTCATCAAGATATGTGGCCTTTCCCAGCCTTACTCATTTGTCAAACTTTTGATTGATGAATATGTACTTTTTGATTTGCATGTTTTATTTAAATATTTTTTTATATCTTTGGCTGTCAAATATCCCTACACCAAATATTTATTGAGAACCTTCAATGAACCAGACACTGAAGACATTGAGCATAAAATAATACACAACTTCTGATACTGAGCTTACATTATAACAGATGGGTAGATGACACATTAGTAAACAAGGAAATAACACAAATTTAAATAATCATATATATGAAAATATGGGGAAGTATGGTGGGTACTGTGAAGAAAAGTAAAGCTTGTTGAGTGTATAGAGTAAAAGTAGGTCCATTTCTGATGTGGTCGTCAGAGATTTCTTTGGCAAATTAACTTTTGAACAGAAACTATAATGAAATAGTGCTGTAAGAAACCTTAAGTTCATAAGAATTTAGCTATTGTATCGCTCCATAAGTTACCCTTCATTAAAGACCAAGGACAGTGGAGATACGTCAAGAATTCGTGAAAGAGGTCTGTCGCAGAAAATCATAATCCTTTTTAATCACATCATGGAATAGGTCTATTATACCTACTCTAATATTCAAAGTTATACTTTTTCAATATTCAGGCCAAATGATTTAGGTAATTTTACACATGCTTAAGAAGAAAAATGTATAATATAACTTAGTATATTTACCCTTAGTTTCCATATTGTCTGACAGAATTTTTTTAAATTAGTAATCTTATTAGAATAATTTTCTTTCTATAGGGCTTTTTGATGATTGTTTCCATAGACATTTTAGATATTCTTACTCTACCTCAACATATTTTAATTTGAAGGTATTAAAAGACATATTACTTGATTCATTAATAAAATGACATGAAGCAAATAATATATATGATGAATAGTGAATATTATATAAAAGTGGCCAATGTGTGTATATTGTTTTAGAAATTGATAGTTTGTAGTATGGTTGCTACATAAAAGGATTTTATGATGGCCCAACTCAATCTGACAGCGGTTTGATGTACTGTTTCTTAAATCATTATGCTCTCTCAGAAAGCAGTAATTTAAAAATGTTTCCTTACTTCACCCATTCAGCAGAATTCGATGCCATTGCGTATTTCATAGGCTGTCTCAGAGGCCATTTCAGTCTTTAGTAGTTTTTGCTTTCTTTTATACTTTGTGTTTCCAAATCTTTGGAGATAATCTTTTCAGTCCCTAACAAGTGTCCTATCATGTCAAATTTTAAAACTCACCATGGGCTAATAAAATATTAATAACATACGTGTTTTGTAATTATGTAAAACTCATTTGGAATATTCTATCAGTTGCAGACTTCTGATATATTAGGCTGACTTCTTTGAAAAAAAAAAAAGGCCGTGTATCGGTAGATGTATATAATACACTACATTTGTTTTTGTTTTCTAAAATTAAAATAATGAATGTAAGTTAGTTTTAATTCTATCCCTTCCAGGTCTAGAAGTAGTTAGTTGGAATAAACAATGAAAATAATTTTGGTAATAACTATTTCTTCAGAGTGCTAATTATCATCATTAATTTGCCTTTCTCTGAGATTCCTCCTATTGTAATAAAAGTGTTTCAGAAACTAGGGGTTTTATAAGTGAATGACTTGATATTTAAACAGTAATCCATATAGTATGACATGAAGATCTTTCACCAAAATTAAAACAGAAAGAAAACATTAATTCAGTTACTTTGAAGGTTAGTAGACAAAGAACCCAACATATTTTATAAGAGTAACAAGGCAAATTTTGTGGGTGTAAACTATAATGTGAAGAAATGGCAATTCATTTCCACAGAGGTGATGGGGGTCTTTTAAAAGCTATTATAGATTTCTATATGGATGATAGGTATTACAGAGCAAAACATAATTCTGTGCTTGATTTATAATGAATCTAATCCCAGTCTCTGGGCCTGAGATCTCAGGAGATTTAACAAATAGCAAATGCAGGGAAGATATGACAATGAGAAGAAATGTAAGGGGATAACTCATAACTTTTGAAATCTACGCTCTTGAAAAAAATATGTGCATCATTTAAAATCCTCAAAATGGAAAGCTAGTAGATGCTGATACACATAAGAAAACTTGTTGAGACAAAGTTTATAGACTATAAAAGTATAAAAACAAACTTGAGTAAGTGCATTTAGTCATACTATTAGTTGCTCTAAAACTAATCGTGAAAGCTGTTGAACAAAACTCAGGAAAGGCAAAAATTGCATAGATGTTTTAATTGCTATTTCCTCATTTTAGATTACTTTCATATGAGATGATATTAATAAGCAGCAATGGCATTGAAAAGAATAAGTGAGAATTAAAAAATTTTATCCTGGGTATTTAATAACATGTTCAATAAGTTAGATGCACAGGGTCTACTCAGAATTAAACTGAACTAGGGGCGCCTGGGTGGCGCAGTCGGTTAAGCGTCCGACTTCAGCCAGGTCACGATCTCGCGGTCCGTGAGTTCGAGCCCCGC
Organism: Prionailurus bengalensis; assembly: GCF_016509475.1. Taxonomy (NCBI): domain Eukaryota; kingdom Metazoa; phylum Chordata; class Mammalia; order Carnivora; family Felidae; genus Prionailurus; species Prionailurus bengalensis. The sequence continues at coordinate 119,318,165 of NC_057350.1, forward strand.
GTCAGGCTCTGGGCTGATGGCTCAGAGCCTGGAGCCTGCTTCCGATTCTGTGTCTCCCTCTCTCTCTGCCCCTCCCCCGTTCATGCTCTGTCTCTCTCTGTCCCAAAAATAAATAAACGTTGAAAAAAAATTCAAAAAAAGAATTAAACTGAACTAAAATGATTCTAAGATTTAAGTTCATAGCAATTTTTAAATATGTAAATGAATAGGATAGGTATAAGACAGTAATGATTAATTTCAATATTAAAGGTAATGAATCTGGAGAATTTGGAATTATGGATATGTATAGTTGAGAAAGATTATGTGAGCATTTGGAAAAATGGAAACAAGTAACACATTTATAGACATTATTGTATGTACTCCAGAATATATTTCACGTATACATTTTTCACTTTCGTATGAAGCCATTACTGTGATAGGCATACAGTGGGGTTTTTTTTTGTTTGTTTGTTTCTTTTTGTTTGTTTTCCAGTTAAAATCGTACCCCTTGTTTTGGCCAGTTGCTGTTTTTCACTCAAGTTACTGATCACCAGTATGGATGCATGACCTAGTAAGTAGAAATGGGCATATGCCCAAAACTGAGGAATTTTGATTGACGAAGGCAGGAGATGGTCCCATACTTGTATTTGCCCACATTCTAGAATTACCCCTGAAAAGTGCTCCCCATTGTGTGCTCTTCAAAATGAAGAAAGCACATGTGCAGTGCAAGGAAATAAATACAAAAAAATGGAGAATCTGAGATGGGTTGTGAGGGGAAAGAACTAACTTCTCAATTTTCTCATTTTGAAAACCACTCCTACTTGCTCCATTTAGTACAACCAATAATTCTCTTTTGGTTTAAATTATTTTAAAGTGAGATTCTGTCATTTGTTAAAGAATGAGTACAAACAGTGACTTAAACAGCCTACTCGCATGCCAGGCAGGGCTGCTACTTTGCTTGTTAACTTTTGCCTTTGCAGTGTTTTCTGGCACTATATATATTTTTTTCAGTTTCATGTACACTATAAAGATGTATAATGGTTGCACTTTCAATGGGAGGAGCCAAATATTCAACAGTTAAAAGATGACCCCTACAAGCAGTCTGTATTATAAGATACAGTGTTGTTATCTTCCTAGCATTGATGTCGGTAACCCTGATATCTTTTTTTATTAAAATTTTTTGGGCATATGTTCATTTTTGAGAGAGAGTGCAAGGAGGGGATGGGGGGGGGAGCAGAGAGAGAGGGAGACACAGAATCGGAAGCAGGCTCCAGGCTCTGAGCTGTCAGCACAGCTGACATCCTGGCCTGAGCTGAACTCGGTCGGGTCGCTCAACCGACTGAGCCACCCAGGCACCCCAGTAACCTTGATATCTTGAGACAGACCATCCTCAGAGCTCAGATGAGATTTCTGGCACCATATCTTGTGAACGTTCTCCTATTCTCAGACTCTGAGGAGCTTAAGATACAGGTTGTAGTGTTAATTTGCAAATGTATGAATCAACAACTTGTTTTGGATCAGAACTATGAACTGTTTTTATACATGGGTATTCATAAAAATTGTCATCTGTTGAGTATCAAAGAGTTTCTATTGTATATTCAAATACAGTACAGATAGTCCTTGAGAACCTGCTGTATTTCAAGCACTGTCCAAAGCACTGGAGATAGGAACATTATTTAGATATAATAACTATCTTCAAACTCTTAGATGACGGAGGGGAAAGAAAGGCACAGAGATAATGATTACATAATGCCATAATTTTCCCAATAAAAATACACATTTACTGCAATAAATGTGAGACAGAGAGGCAGAAGAAAGAAAGAGAAAAACAAAGACCACTTCAATGAATTTTTGCACACACCTAGCAGGCTACTTGGGTTCAGTGGCTAAAGGAATGGCAAATAGGGCACGGTCTCCTTTGATCTACCAGGGTTGGTGCACATGCCCCATCTTTTTAGGTCAATTCCTAATTATTCACACTTTGAATTGAAAGATCATGGTCTACAGATTCACAAGCACATGGATTTGAATGTCAGCTTTACCAATGATTCTTAAAGTTACTTCACTTTGCTAAGACTCAGTTTTCTCATCTCTACTATGGGCAGAGGTAGTGTTTACTATGAAGCTATAGAAGGTTATGCCTGTCATTTGCTGTATATAGAATGAAATCTTGCCTGTATACAGAATGAAAAACATACAAAATAAACTGTATGAACTTTAGGTCCTGTAAAACCTAGATCTTCAGGTCTATAATAGAATCCTTAAGTATATTAATTGATATTGTATTATATATATGTAATACAATAAATATAAGTGAATAAATATTTACTCTGAGGCTTGAATGGAAACCGTGAAATGATTCTAGTGCAGGACTTGATAAACAGTAAATAGAGTTAATAACATATTCTCATCTCCATTTTAAGGTAGACTTGTTCCTCAGTGGTTATAAGTATCTATCAATAGATACTATAACATAAGATAACTGTTTTGTGAAGCTTTATAGACAAGTTAAAGTAACTAATCTTAATTTTTAAGACTTTGCTTCACAGAGAGATAATTTGACCCCATCCTTTTCTGACCTTGTGTGAAACATGCTTCCTAACAAACATTTCTCTTGTTGCTCAGGACCTCTGAAAACACTCTTAATCCCAGCTCTCTCACTCACTATTCCCCTCATGTCAGTTATAAATTGTCCCAGACACATCTTTCCTTGTGTTTATGTAGTATTCTGCTGGTCTTAGAATATATTACACTTAAACTGTGGTGCGACATAACAAATAATGCTCATAAAATTTCAGGTGGTTTGCAATTTTATGCATCTGGTACACATGCTTCAAAAACACAAAAGAACATGCTCAGCAAATCTTGTGCTTGAAAACTAGAATTATGATGGCATTTCTTACATGCATTGCTGAATAGAAAAGTACATTCTGCCCTCCTTGTAAAGTATCTTTAATATTAAATCAAACACTGTGTGTTTTCCTTACATTTTGTATTTCCATATTTCAGATCTCTACAACATCCAAGTGTGAAATTGGGACAACTTCTCTGCTTTTTAATTTTTTTAATGTTTTATTTTATTTTTGAGAGAGAGAAAGAGAGAGCGTGAGCAGGGGAGGGGCAGAGAGAGAGAGACACAGAATCCAAAACAGGCTCCAGGCTCTGAGCTGTCAGCACAGAGCCCAACATGGGCCTCAAACTCACAAGTGGCAAGACCATGACCTGAGCTGAAGTCGGACGCTCAACTGACTGAGCCACCAGGGCACCCCACTTGTTTATTTTCTTACATCTATACCCTGAAAGGAACAGCTCCATGTAACTAAATCTTGAATGCTAGAATCTGCATTGTTGTCTATCTTACAGATTCTGTTATTTTTCCAAAATTGCTTTTTTTATTACTTGGTTTCTCCCACATTCTACCAACCAACAAAAATGCTGATTCTAATTTAGAGAGAATCAGAAAATATTATAATTAAGTATACTGGAAATCTATCGAAAGCAAATGTGAGCAAAACTACCACTTATTCAGATGACAGGACATTTGCATATATCAAATTCAAAGACATATTAGTACTAGTTTGCTGATACTGATTTTGATTGCTGGCACTTCACAGATTGGAGGTTACACCTGGAAAAGGGTTTTCCTTAAGAAACCAAATGCAAACACTGAGTCAGACACAATGGTTAAGTAGAACATTGGTTGCTCCTTTGGAGAGATGATGAGAATGTTCTTAGTGGGGAAATGGATACTGGTGACGAGGAAATCATCCTGTCTGAACTAGCGAGGTATTCATCAAAGCTCTTTCTCTCTTATATTCCTGGCATGTAGACTATATTTTCTAGCCTCCTACACAGATAGTTATGGTCATGTTATGGGGTTCTTGCCAGTGGAAAAGAATGGAAGGACCGTGTACCACGTTGGGTCTTGCCTTTGAAAAGCTTCCAAGTGTGTTTCGCCAGCTTCCTCCCTTTCTGCTAGCTGGATGGTTGGTGACCAAAAAAAGCCAGGAAGTTGTGCCATATTGCAGATGGCACAGACTCCATCAGCCCGAGACCCCAAACGCCTACAGAGCATTATCCTCTTCCTGCCCCTCACCCTCACCAAAAAAGCTCTGTGGACTATTTATATGATTTAGCAATAAAAAAAACACTTGTTGACAGCTACTGAGTTTGGTGGTTGTTAGAGCAGCCAGACTTAGGCTTATGTACACATCGTTTTGCTTGCTTCATTATGCAAATATTTTTCATGTTAGGGCCTCAGAACTGCATAGCACAAAGTAAAAATTCCAACACTATTATTTACTTCCTGTTACGTGTTTAAGAATTAGCAACTCTTATGTTGACAATTATAGTATGGCCGTATGCTATGTTGGGGAAAAATCAGTCTCTGGATAAGACCGATCTGGACTTAAATCCCAGCTTACATGATTGTTGAATAATTGCTGCAATGATCCTTACTATGAGAGTCTCTCTAAACCCCTAAAAGGCTGTTTTGAGGGCTAGACTGTGACTCATCTGAAGCATAAGTCAAATACAAGTGCTAAAAAATATTAACCATTCCAACTATCAGTTTTTGCACAGCAGTTAATTTTCTAGGGAGCAGGGATATAGTTAAGTGGGCAGACCCAACATGCCTATTAAAATAGAATGACATATAATGAAATACATAAGGGGGGGTGCACAAATGGCATGGGGACTCTGAAAATACGATCATTAATGAACCCACACTAAGAGTCAGAGAACATTTCACATAAAAGATTATGATAGAGATGGCTTGTGTGATGTGTATGACCATAACAGGCATTAGGGAGAACAAGTGCTTCCTGTATAGTTTTTGTAAGAATTTTTTATAAATAGTATCTCATTCGTTTTTATAGTATCCTGCTACTTTAAGACATAAAGAGAACTGAGACAATTCAATATAATGGAGCACACCTGTGCATATTAAAAATTTCCATCTTAAGGTAAAAGTTCAGTTCTAAGTCAAATCAAAGCATTCCTATTATATACAGTTCTCGGGGCTTGCAGCCTGCTAAGGGAAGCATCCCAGGGGCAAATTGCCCTCCCAGTGATTAGAAAATGAAATGCAACTTTTAATCTTTGATTTTCCCACACCACTGCTCATGTTAATGTTCTGTTTAGGCATTCCTGCTGAGCCGTATCAGTGCACAAACACCCTGAAAAATCCCAGGTTGACAATTAATCATTGGGAAAGAGTCAGCTTAAGTAGAAAAAAAGGGACAGCTTTAGTAGTAGGAGATTAAAGAGTGCCATAATCAACCAGATTTTTCTTAAATTGATTTCTTAATGTAGCATGACCTGACTTAGTCTTTTAAAAAGTAATCAAACAACCACTTAGGCCGATATGTTCATGCCATTCTGATATTTAGATTTCCAGTTATAAAATAAATACATGGATTTTTAAAAGGCAATTATTCTAATGAATAATGTGATCAACCAGAGAAAAGCACTGTGTACATTTTGGAGTACTTTATTTATTTTAGCAATTTTATTGTGCTATTGTCATACATAATCATGAAAAGTTAAAAAGAAATTGTCTATGAATTTGAGAACTGCTTTAGAAGAAACAAAATTTTGGAATCCTACTTTCTAGGTTTCATTTGAAAGGAAAATAAAAACACATACTCCTGAAATTAAAAGAGTAAAACTTAAACAATGAAAGAAATGAGCACTTAACCAAGGATCAAAAAATTTAAGAGGCAGTTGAGTAGTAAAAGATGACCTCTTTTATACTCTTCCTACAATTTAGAGGACAGGAGATAATTCACATGTGTCAGAACTCATATCAACATAAAGAAGAACAACAGAGAAAGAATGAAGAACAAAAAAATATTTTTCATATCCTTAATGTGATAATTATTTGTTCAAAGCAATGATAACAATATATTGGGTAATTAGGGTATATGGATAAGTGAAATGAATTGTGGAAGTGTTATTTTAAATGAGATGAAAGAATTAGGAATACACTGTTACGGGTTAAATACACTAGCCATGAAGTAATACAGTGTTATGTGAAAGTGGACTTAGTTTAGTTATAAATGTGTATTCCAAACTGAAGTACCCAGTATTTTTTTTTTTAAGAAGGACAATTGATATGCTAGGAAGGAAGAGAAAATAGAATCAAATGAATGCTTATTTAAAACCAGAGAAAGCATGGGGTGCCTGGGTGGCTCAGTTGGTTGAGCATCCAACTCTTGATTTCAGCTGAGGTCATGATACCAGGGTCATAGGATTGAGACACACGTTGGACTCTGTGCTAAGTGTGGAGCCTGCTTAGGATTCTTTCTCTGTCTCCCTCTGCCCCGTTCCCCTGCTTATGCTCACGCATGCACTCTCTCTCTCTCACAAAAAAATTAAAGTGAATAAAATCAGAGAAGGCAGAAAGAAGAAAGTTTTAAAAAAGAAATAACAAGTGCCACAAGTAGAAAACAGTTACAAACATGGTAAATATTAGTCCAACTATATCAATAATGACTTTTCAATGAAAGTGGTCTCAATATAGCAAATACGGAGACTGTCAGAGTAAATTAAAAAAAAAAAACAACAACAACCCAACTCTGTTTTCTAAAAGAGAGCCACTTATATGAAAACACTGACAAATTAAAGGTAAATGGATGGAGAAAAATACACCATGCTAACACTGATCAAGAGGAAGCTGGAGTAATTATATTAATTTCCAACAGAGCAGGAATTCAAGGAAAATAATCAGGAATAGGAAGGAGAATTGCATGATGACAAAGCGGGGCAATTCTCCAACAATATATAATAATGTGTACATACCTAACAGCAGAGAATCAACAAAATGACATGAAAACTGATAGAACTGCAAGAAGAAACAGGTGAATCTATGGTTACATTTAGAGATTTCAATACAACTCTATCCAACATGAACAGATCTAGGCAGAAAATTAGTAGGGATATAGTTGAATTGAATAGTCCAATCAATCAACTGAATCTAATTATATTTATAGAATATATTATCTAACAATAGCAGAATTACCTTGTCTCCAAGGTCATATGGAAGATTAACCTACATAGAATAGTCTGGGCCATAAAACACAACTTAAAATTTGTAAAGAATAGAAATAATTCTGGATATATGTTCAGACCACAACAAAACTAAATTCTTAAAATTTAAGTAATTTAAACTCTTTAAACTAGAAATCAATAACCGATATATTTGGAAAATCCTAAAGCAGCACACATCTAAATATCACATGGGTCAAAGAAGTGATCTCAAGACAAAATTGAAAAATATTTTGGGGCACCTGGGTGGCTCCTTCAATAAAGTGTCTGACTCTTGAGTTCAGCTCAGGTCATGATCTCACAGTTCTTGAGTTTGTGAGTTTCAGCCCCACATCTGGCTCTGCGTTGTCAGTGCGGAGCCTTCTTGGGATTCAATCCCTCTCCCTCTCCCTTTCTCTCTCTCTCTCTCTCTCTCTCTCTGTCTGTCTTAAAGCGAATAAATCAACTTAAAAAATGAAAAATAAATATTTTGAAATAAAAATGAAACTACTTAAAAGTTGTGGGTCAGTTAGAAGTAAATTTAGAGCATTGTATGCATATATTGCAAAAGAAGAAACATCTAAATAATCTAAGCTTCAACTTGAGGGAACTAGAAAAAGAAGGGGAATATAATTTTAACCCAGGGAGAAGAAAATAAATAATTATAGCAGAAATCAATGAAACTGAAAATAAGAAATCGGAAGAGGAAGTCAACGACACAAAAAGCTGGTTCTTTGGAAATACCAGTAATTAGAGCATATGGATAGAGTAAGAGTTTCTGTCCACAAATTTGATAATGTAAATAATGGATCAATTCCTTTCAAAACATGAATAGGCATATTTCTATTAATGAAATTCATAGAATTAAAAAAAATTCCATTATAATTAATGTACAGTGTTGTATTAGGTTTAGGTATAAAATAAAGTGATTAAACACTTCTCTGCATTATTCAGGGTTTACCACAACTGTACTATTAAACCCCTTATCTTTTTCACCCATCCCCCCCACCCAACTCCCCTCTAAAAACTACCAGCTGGTTTTCTATATTTAAGTCTTTTTTGTTTGTCTCTTTTTTTCTGTATTCATCTGTATTATTTCTTAAATTCCACACATGACTGAAATCATATGGTATTTGTCTTTCCTGATGGACTTATGTCACTTAGCATCATACCCTCTAGATTCACCCTTGTTGAAAATAGCAAGATTTTATGCTTTTTTATGACTAATATTCCATTGTATATATTTTATATAATGTATATATATATATAGTATGTGTGTGTGTGTGTATATATATATATATATATATATATAATATGTTTATATATAATGCACACACACACACACACACACACAACATGTTCTTTATTCAACTATTGATGGACATCAGTTGCTTCCATATTTGGGCTATTGTAAATAATACTGCAATAAACATCGTGGTGCATAGATGTTTTCAAATTAGCATTTTGGTATTATTTGGGTAAATATGCAGTAGTAGAATTACTAGATAATATGATTATTCTATTTTTAATTGTTTTGAGGAATCTCTATACTGTTTTCCACTATAGCCGTAACAGATTGCCTTCCCACCAAAGGTGCGTGAGGGGTCCTTTTTCTCCACCTCCTCATAAACTGTTGTTGTTTCTTCTGTTTTTTTCTTTTATACAGGTGTGAGATGACATTTCATTGTGGTTTTCAATTTGCATTTCTCTGATGATTAGTGATGTTGAGCATCTTTGCGAGTTTCTGTTGGCCTTCTGTGTATCTACTTTGAAGATAGGTCTGTTCATGTCTTTTGCCCATTTTTAATTGGATTTTTACTATTGTATAAGTTCTTTATATATTTTCGATATGTCATTTGCAAAAATCTTCTATGTAGTAGGTTGTCTTTTGTCGATTGTTTCCTTTGCTCCGTAGAAGTTTTTTTTTTTTAATTTTGTGTAGTCTTAGTAGTTTATTTTTGCTTTTGTTTCCTTGCCTCAGGAGATATGTCTAGAAAAATATTGCTACTGTTCATGTCAGAAAAAATGCTGCCTGTACTTTCTTCTAGGATTTTTATGGTTTCAGGTCTCATGCTTAGTTCTTAAATCCAATTTGGGTTTATTTTTTCTGTATGGTATAAGAAAGCAATGCCATCTCATTCTTTTGCATGTATTTGTCCAGCTTCCTTACCACTGTTAGTTGAAGAGGCTGTCTTGCTTCCATTGCATATTCTTCCCTCTTAGGTCAAAGATTAACTGACCATATACTCACGGGTTTATTTCTGGGCTCTCTATTTTGTTTTATTGGCCTATGTATCTATTTTTGAGGCATGACCATACTGTTTTGATTATTACAGCTGTGTAGTACATCTTAAAATCTGGGATTGTGATACCTAAAGTTCTTTTTCAAGATGCTTTGGCTATTCAGGGTCTTGTGTGTGTCCACATAAATTTTAGGGTAATTTGTTACAGTTCTGTGAAAATTGTTGTTGGTATGTTGATAGGGATTGTATTAAATCTGTAGATTGCTTTGCATAGTTGAGACACTTTAACAATATTTTCCCAATCCATGAGCCTGAAATATCCTTTCATTTGTTTGTGTCATCTTCAATTTCTTTAATCAGTGTTTTAGAGTTTTCAGATTATGGGTCTTTCACATCCTTGGTGAAATTTATTCCTGGGTTATTTTTATTATTTTTGGTGTGTGTAAATGGGATTGTTGTCTTAATTTCACTTTCTGCTGCTTCACTGTTACTGTACAGAAATGTAAATAATTTCTGTACATTGATTTTGTATCTTGTGACTTTACTGAATTCATTTATCAGTTCTAGTAGTGTTTTTGGTGGAGTTTTCAAAATTTTCTAAATAGAGTATCATGCCATTTGCACATATTGCAAGTTTTACTTCTTCCTTACCAGTTTGAATGCCTTTTATATCTTATCTAATGGCTATGGCTAGGGTACCTGTACTAAGTTGAATAACAGTGATGAGAATAGATCTCCCTGTCTTATTCCTTATATTACGGGATAAGCTCTCAGTGTTTTACCATTAACTGTGATATTAGCTATGGGTTTTTCATGTATGGTCTTTATTATATTGAAGTATGTTCCCTCTCAACCAACTTTGTTGAGGGTTTTTATCATAACTAGATGTTGTACTTTGTCAAATGCGTTTTTTTGTCTCTGTTGAAATAATCATTTTTTTAACCTTTCTCCTGCTGATGAGATGTATCATGTTGATTGATTTGCACATATTGAACCGTGCTAGCATCTCAAAGATAAATCCCATTAGATGGTGGCGAATGATTTTTTTAAATGTTTTGTTGGATTTGGTTTCCTAATATTTTGTTGGGGATTTTTGCATTTATACCCATCAGAGAGATATTGGCCTGTAGTTTTCTTTGTAGAATCTTTACCTGAATTGTGTATCAGGGTATTGCTGGCCTCATAGAACAATGTGGAAATTATCCTTCCTCTTCTATTTTTGAATCGTTTGAGAAGAATAGATATTAATTCTCCTTTAAATGTTTGGTAGAATTTGCTTGTGAAGCCATCTGGTCCTGGAATTTTGTTTGTTGGGAGTTTTTTCAATACTGATTCAATTTCATTGTTGGTCTGTTCAAATTTTCAATTTCTTCCTAATTTAGTTTTGGGAGGTTATATGTCTCTAGGAATTTATCCACTTATTCTAGATTGTCCAACTTACTGACATACAAGTTTTCATACTATGGGCACCTGGCTGACTCAATTTGTGGAGTATGTGACCCCTGATCTCAGGGTTGTGGGTTTGATCCCCATGTTGGGTGTAGGGATTACTTAAAAAAATAAAATCTTTAAAAAAGTTGTAATATTTTCTTACATTCTTTTGTATTTCTGTGGTATCATTTGTTACCTATCCTTTAATTTCTGATTTTGTTTATTTGTGTTTCTTCTCTCTCTCTCTCTCTCTCTCTCTCTCTCTCTCTCTCTCATTGAGTTTGGCTAAAGTTTAATTAATTTTGTTGATCTTTTCAAAGAACCAGTTCCTGATTTCATCAATCTGTTCTACTGTTATTTTAGCTTCTATTTTGTTATTTTCTGCTCTAATCTTTATTATTTTCTTCCTTCTACTATTTTGGGGTTTTAGCTCCTAGGTTGTTTATGTGAGATTTCTTGTTTCTTCAAGTAGGCCTATTTAGCTATTAACTTCCCTCTTAGAACAGCTTTTGCTGCATCCCAAAGATTTGGACTGTTGTGTTTTCTTGTTCTTTGTCTCCATGTATATTTTAATTTCCTCTTTGATTTCTCAGTGAACCCATTCATTGTTTATTAGCATGTTACATATCCTTTTTGTATTTGTTTTCCTTCCAGATTTGTTTCTTGCAGTTGATTTCTAGTTTCATAGCATTTTGGTCAGAAAAGATGCATGGTATTATTTCTTTTTGAATTTTATGAGATTTCTTTTGTGCCCTACCATATGACCTATTCTGGAGAATGTTTCATGTGCACTTGAAAGGAATGTGCATTCCACTGTTTGAAGATGGAGTGTTCTGAATATATCTGTTAGATCCATCTGGTCCAATGTGTCATTCAAAACCACTGTTTTTGTTGTTGTTGTTGATGATGATGATTTTCTTTTTAGATGATGTACCCCTTAATGTAAGTAGAGTAGTAAAGCCCCCCCCACTATTGTGTTACTTTCAATTACTGACTTTGTGTTTATTATTAGCTGCTTTGTGTATTTAGTGCTCCCATGTCATGTGCACAAACATTAACTATTCTTACATCTTCTTGTTGGATCATTCCCTTTATGATTATGTGGTGTCTTTTTTGTTTCTTAAGGTCTTGGTTTTCATGTACATTTTGTCTAATATATGTATTCCTATCTTGCTCTGTTTTCACTTCAATTTTCAAGAGAAATGCTTTTCCATCCCTTCCCTTTTAATCTGCATGTGTCCTTAGATCTGAAATGAGTCTCTTGTAAGCAGCATATGGATGGATCTTGCTTTTTAAATCCATTTAGTTACCCTATCTTTTGATTGGAGAATTGAGTCCATTTACCTTCAAAGTAATTATTGACACATGTTTGTATTGCCATTTTGTTAATTAATGGTTGCTTTTGTAGTTCTTCCTGTTCCCTTTTTCTCTTCTTTCTTTTCTCACAGTTTGCTGGATTTCTTTACTGGTATATTTGGATTTATTTCCCTTTATGTTTTGCTGGTTTTTGATTTGTGGTTGCAATTAGGTTTATATAAATATATTCTGCATATAGCAGTATATATTAAGTTGATGGTTGCTTAAGTTTTTTTTTCTAATTTTTTTTATGTTTATTTTTGAGAGAGAGAGAAAGAGAGAGTGAGACAGATTATGAGTGGGGGAAGGGCAGAGAGAGAGGGAGACACAGAATCTAAAGCAGGCTACGGTCTCTGAGCTGTCAGCACAGAGCACAATGTGAGGCTTGAACTCATAAGCCATGTGATCATGAAATGAACCAAAGTTAGAAGCATAACTGACTGAGCCACTCAGGTTACCCAATGATTGCTTCAGTTTGAACCCATTCTGAAAGCACTAAATTAGTACTTCTTCTCCCTCCCACACACATTGTAGTTATGTGGTGTCATGGTTTGTCTCTTTAATTTATTAATCTCTTAACTGATTGTTATAGGTATCTTTTATTTTACTGCTTTAGTCCTTTCTACTTTTCCTACTCCTGCTTATGGCCTTTCTTTTCCACTCAGAATCCCCTTTCACATTTTTGTAATGCTGGTTTAATGGTGATGAATTCCTTTAAATTTGATTTTTCTGGAAAACACTTTATTGTTCCTTCCCTTCTGAATGATAGCCTTGGTGAATAGAATATTCTTGTTGGCAGTTTTTTTTTTCTTTCATTACTTGGAATATATCATTCCGCTTACTTTGGGCCAGCAAAGTTTCTGCTGAAAAATCAGCTAATAGCACTAGGGGGTTTCCATTGTATGTAATCGTTATCTTTTCTCTTAATGGTTTTCTAATTCTGTCTTTATCACTACTTTTTGTCATTTTAATTTGTGTCTGGGTATGGACCTTCTTGGGTTGCTTTGTTGGGGACTTTCTGTGCCTCCTAGATAGGGATTTCTGGTTCCTTCCTCAATTTTAGGAAGTTTTCAGCTATTATTTTTTCAAACAAATTTTCTTCCTTCTTTGACTTCTCTTTCTGGGACCCCTATACTACAAATGGTATTATTCTTGATGGTGTTACTGATTTCTCTTAACCTATACCTATTTTTCTCTTAGCCTGTTCTCTTTTTTCCTTTTCTTACTCATCTTGATTGTTTTCCGTTACTCTGTGCTCTTGATTGCTGATGTGTTGCTCTGCTTCCTCTAATATTTATTCCTTCTAGTGTATTTTCAAATATAGTTGTTGATTACTTCATCTCTAATTTCTTCTTTTTATGTTTTCTCTTTGTTGATGGTCTTACTGAGGTCTTACACTCTCTTCTCAACTCCAGTGAGTATCTTTATAAAGATTACCTTAAATTCTTTATTGGGTATATTACTTAATTTTGATTTGTTTAGCTCTCTTGTTGTGATTTTGTTACCTTTCATTTGGGACCTTGCCCTCCTCATTTTGTCTTATATTTTGTGGTTGTTTCTGTGTGTCATGAAAGTCAGTTATATCTTTTGCTCTTGAAAGTAGTGGCCTTAAGAAGGAGAGGTTCTGTGGCGCCCTGTAGTTAATTGTACCATGTTCACCAGAAACTGGCACTTCATGAGTGTCTTGTATGTGTGTGTGTGTGTGGTTTTTTTTTTTTTTTTGATAATGAATGCTTTATTTTATTTTTTAATGAAATACCCCCTTTATTATTTTTTCTTTTTTTAATATGAAATTTATTGTCAAATTGATTTCCATACAACACCCAGAGCTCATCCCAACAGGTGCCCTCCTCAGTACCCATCACCCACCCACCCCTCCCTCCCATTCCCCATCAACCCTCAGTTTGTTCTCAGTTTTTAAGAGTCTTTTATGGATTGGCTCCCTCCCTCTCTATTTTTTCCTCCCCCACACCCCACCCCATGGTCTTCTGTTAAGTTTCTCAGGATCCGCATAAAAGTGAAAACATGTGGTATCTGTCTTTATCTGTATGACTTATTTAGCTTAGCATAACAATCTCCAGTTCCTTCCACGTTGCTACAAAAGGCCATATTTCATTCTTTATCATTGTTATGTAGTATTCCATTGTGTATATAGACCACAATTTCTTTATCCATTCATCAGTTGATGAACTTTTAGGCTCTTTCCATAATTTGGCTATTGTTGTTGAAAGTGCTGCTATAAACATTGGGGTACAAGTGCCCCTATGCATCAGCACTCCTGTATCCCTTGGGTAAATTCCTAGCAGTGCTATTGCTGGGTCATAGGGTAGATCTATTTTTTAATTTTCTGAGGAACCTCCACACTGTTTTCCAGAGAGGCTTCACCAGTTTGCATCCCCACCAACAGTGCAAGAGTGTTCCTGTTTCCCCACATCCTCTCCAGCATGTATAGCCTCCTGATTTGTTCATTTTAACCACTCTGACTGGTGTGAGGTGGTATTTGAGTGTGGTTTTGATTTGTATTTCCCTGATGAGGAGTGACATTGAGCATCTTTTCATGTGCCTGTTGGCCATCTGGATGTCTTCTTTAGAGAAGTGTCTATTCATGTTTTCTGCCCATTTCTTCACTGGGTTATTTGTTTTTCGGGTGTGGAGTTTGGTGAGCTCTTTATAGATTTTGGATACTAGCCCTTTGTCCGATATGTCATTTGCAACTATCTTTTCCCATTCTGTTGGTTGCCTTTTATTTTTGTTGATTGTTTCCTTTGCTGTGCAGAAGCTTTTTATCTTGATGAAGTCCCAATAGTTCATTTTAGCTCTTTAATTCCCTTGCCTTTGGAGATGTATCAAGTAAGAAATGGCTGCGGCTGAGGTCGGAGAGGTTTTTTCCTGCTTTCTCCTTTAGGGTTTTTATGGTTTCCTGTCTCACATTCAGGTCCTATATCCATTTTGAGTTTATTTCGTGAATGGTGTAAGAAAGTCATCTAGTTTCATTCTTCTTCATGTTGCTGTCGAGTTCTCCTGGAACCATTTGTTAAAAAGACTGTCTTTTTTCCATTGGATATTCTCTCCTGCTTTGCCAAACATAAGTTGTCCATACTTTTGTGGGTCCAATTCTAGATTCTCTATTCTATTCCATTGGTCTATGTGTCTGTTTTTGTGCCAATACCATGCTGTCTTGATGATGACAGCTTTGTAGTAGAGGCTACAGTCTGGGATTGTGATGCCTCCTGCTTTGGTCTTCTTCTTCAATATTACTTTGGCTATTCAGGGTCTTTTGTGGTTCCATACAAATTTTAGGATTGCTTGTTCTAGCTTTGAGAAGAATGCTGGCGTGATTTTGATTGGGATTGCATTGAGTGTGTAGATAGCTTTGGGTAGTATTGACATTTTAACAATATTTTTTCTTCCAATCCGTGAGCATAGAATGTTTTTCCATTTCTTTATATCTTCTTCAATTTCTTTCATTAGCTTTCTATAGTTTTTAGCATACAGATCTTTTACATCTTCGGTTAGGTTTATTCCTAGGTATTTTATGATTCTTAGTGCAGTTGTGAATGGGATCAGTTTCTTTATTTGTCTTTCTGTTGCTTCTTTATTAGTGTATAAGAATGGAACTGATTTTTGTACATTGATTTTGAATCCTGTGACTTTGCTGAATTCATGTATCAGTTCTAGCACACTTTTGGTGGAGACTATTGGGGTTTCCTTGTATAATATCATGTCATCTGTAAAAAGTGAAAGCTTGACTTTATTTTTGCCAATTTCGATGCCTTTGATTTCCTTTTGTTTTCTGATTGCTGATGCTAGAACTTCCAACACTATGTTAAACAAGAGATGAGAGTGGGCATCCCTGTCGTGTTCCTGATCTCAGGGGGAAAGCTCTCAGTTTTTCCCCATTGCGGATGATATTAGCTGTGGGCTTTCATAAATGGCTTTTATGATCTTTAATTATGTTCCTTCTATCCCGACTTTCTCGAGGGCTTTTATTAAGAAAATCTGCTGAAGTTTGTCAAATGCTTTCTCTGCGTCGATTGACAGGATCATATACTTCTTATCTTTTCTTTTATTAATGTGATGTATCACATTGATTGATTTGTGAATGTTGAACCAGCCCTGCAGCCCAGGAATGAGTCCCCCTTGATCATGGTGTATAATTCTTTTTATATGCTGTTGAATTCAATTTGCTAGTATCTTACTGAGAATTTTTTCATCCATATTCATCAGGGATATTGGCCTGTAGTTCTCTTTTTTTTTGCTGGATTTCTGTCTGGTTTAGGAATCAAAGTAATGCTGGCTTCATAGAATGAGTCTGGAAGTTTTCCTTCCCTTTCTATTTTTTGGAATAGCTTGAGAAGGATAGGTATTATCTCTGCTTTAAACATCTGGTAGAATTCCCCAGGGAAGCCATCTGGTCCTGGACTCTTATCTGTTGAGAGATTTTTGATGACTGATTCAATTTCTCTGCTGGTTATGGGTATGTTCAAGTTTTCTATTTCTTCCTGTTTGAGTTTTGGATGTGTGTGGGTGCTTAGGAACTTGTCCATTTCTTCCAGGTTGTCCAGTTTGTTGGCATATAATTTTTCATAGTATTCCCTGATAATTGCTTGTATCTCTGAGGGACTGGTTGTAATAATTCCATTTTCATTCATGATTTTATCTATTTGGGTCCTCTCCCTTTTCTTTTTGAGAAGCCTGGCTAGAGGTTTGTCAATTTTGTTTATTTTTTCAAAAAACCAACTCTTGGTTTCGTTGATCTGTTCTACAGTTTTTTTAGATTCTATATTGTTTATTTCTGCTCTGATCTTTATTATTTCTCTTCTTCTGCTGGGTTTAGGCTGCCTTTGCTGTTCTGCTTCTATTTCCTTTAGGTGTGCTGTTAGATTTTGTATTTGGGATTTTTCTTGTTTCTTGAGATAGGCCTGGATTGCAATGTATTTTCCTCTCAGGACTGCCTTTGCTGCATCCCAAAGCATTTGGATTGTTGTATTTTAATCTTCATTTGTTTCCATACATTTTTTTAATTTCTTCTCTAATTGCCTGGTTGACCCATTCATTCTTTAGTAGGGTGTTCTTTAACCTCCATGCTTTTGGAGGTTTTCCAGACTTTTTCCTGTGGTTGATTTCAAGTTTCATAGCATTGTGGTCTGAAAGTGTGCAAGGTATAATCTTAATTCTTTTATACTTATGAAGGGCTGTTTTGTGACCCAGCATGTAATCTATCTTGGAGAAGGTTCCGTGTGCACTCGAGAAGAAAGTATATTCTGTTGCTTTGGGATGCAGATTCGTAAATATATATGTCAAGTCCATCTGATCCAATGTATCATTCAGGGCACTTGTTTCTTTATTGATCTTGTGTCTAGATGAACTATCCATTACTGTAAGTGGGGTATTAAAGTCTCCTACAATTACCACATTCTTATCAATAAGGTTGCTTATGTTTGTGATTGTTTTGTATATTTGGGGGCTCCTAAAATCAGTGCATAGTTCTAATTGTTAGCTCTTCCCGATGGATAGACCCTGTAATTATTATATACTGCCCTTCTTCATCTCTTGTTACAACCTTTAATTAAAGTCTAGTTTGTCTGATAGAAGTATGGCTACTCCAACTTTATTTTGACTTCCAGTAGCATGATAGTTATCCATCCCCTCACTTTCAATCTGAAGATGTCCTCAGGTCTAAAATGAGTCTCTTGTAGACAGCAAATAGATGGGCCTTGTTTTGTTTTTTCTTTTTTTGTTGTTGTTGTTTTTTCTTTTTTTTTTTGTTTTTTTGTTTTTTTTTTTTTTTTAATCCATTCTGATACCCTATGTCTTTTGGTTGGAGCATTTAGTCCATTTACATTCAGTGTTACTATAGAAAGATATGGGTTTAGAGTCATTGTGATATCTCTAGGTTTCATGCTTGTAGTGATGTCTCTGGTACTTTGTGGTTCTTGGAACATTTCATTCACAGAATCCCCCTTAGGATCTCTTGTAGGGCTGGTTTAGTGGTGATGAATTCCCTCAGCTTTTGTTTGTTTGGGAAGACCTTTATCTGTCCTATTCTGAATGACAGACTTGCTGGATAAAAGATTCTTGGCTGCATATTTTTCCTGTTCATCACTTTGAAGATTTCCTGCCATTCCTGTCTAGCCTGCCAAGTTTCAGTAGATATGTCTGCCACTAGTCCTATGGGTCTCCCATTGTATGTTAGAACCTGTTTATCCCTAGATGCTTTCAGAATTTTCCCTTTATCCTTGTATTTTTCCAGTTTCACTATGATATGTCATGCAGAAGATCGATTCAAGTTACGTCTGAAGGGAGTTCTCTGTGCCTCTTGGACTCCAATGGCTTTTTCCTTCCCCAGATCAGGGAAGTTTCAGCTATTATTTCTTCAAGTACACATTCAGCCCCTTTCTCTCTCTCTTCCTCTTCTAGAATTCCTATTATACGGATATTGTTCCAATTGATTTCATCACTTAGTTCTCTAATTCTCCCTTTATACTCCTGAATTTTTTAATCTTTCTTCTTCTCAGCTTCCTCTTTTTCCATAATTTTATTTTCTAATTGACTTATTCTCTCCTCTGCCTCTTCAATCCATGCTGTAGTCACCTCCATTTTATTTTTCACCTCATTTATTGCATTTTTTAGCTCCTCGTGACTATTTCTTAGTCCCTTGATCTCTGTAGCAATAGCTTCTCTGCTCTCTCTATACTTTTTTCAAGCCCAGCGATTGATTTTATGACTATTATTCTAAATTCTTGTTCCGTTATATTACTTAAATCATTTTTGATGAATTTGTTAGCTGTGGCTACTTCCTGGAGTTTCTTTTGAGGAGAATTCTTCCGTTTCGTCATTTTGGATAGTCCCTGGAGTGGCGCGGAACTCTGGGGCACTTACCCTGTGCTGTCTGAGTAACTTGTGTTGGTGGTAAGGGCCACAGCCAGACCCGATGTCTGTTCCCACCCCACCACTGGTGCCACTGTCAGACTGATGTGTACCTTATCTTCCCCTCTCCCACGGGCAGGACTCACTGTGGAGTGGTGTGGCCCCTATCTGGGCTACTTGCACACTGCCAGGCTTGTGGTGTTTCTTCAATGGGATCTGGCGAATTAGCTGGGGTGGATCTGCAAGGTGCACAGGGGTGGGAGGGGTAGGCTTAGTCTGCTTCGCCTTTGGTGGTTCCCTGCAGGAGGGGCCCCGCAGCACCTGGAGGGAGGCAGGCCCATTGGAGGGATGGATGCACAGAACCACAGTGTTGGGCGTTTGTTGGGGCAACGAAGTTCTGTGAAGGGAACTGTTTCCCTTTGGGATTTCTGCTGGGGGTGGGAGAGGGGGATGGCACTTGCCAGTGCCTTTGTCCCCTGCCGAGCTGAGCTCTGTCTTCCAGGGCTCAGCAAGTCTCCCTTCCGGTGTTCTCTCGCCCTCCCCACTCTCCAAGAGCAGAGCAGTTGACTTTTAACATTCCAGATGTTAAGTCCCGCTGTCTGTCAGAACTCACTCCTTCTGGCCCCTCCGCTTTGGCAAGCCAGACTCGGGGGCTCTGCCTTGCTGGGAGGGCTGCTCCTCTACCACCCCAGCTCCCTCTGGCCAGTCCGTGTAGCGCGCACCACCCCTCCCCCACTTCTGCTAGTCTTCTGGCAGTTTTCTGGGTTATTTAGGCAGGTATGGGTGGAATCTAAGTGATCAGCAGGACGTGGTGAGCTCAGCGTTCTCCTATGCCACCATCTTTTCTTGTATGTGTGTTGTGTGTGCTCTATTATGGCTTAACCATGTTTGCCTGCAGTCCAATTGTCTGAAATGACTCTCTTTGGTGGGCAGGATTTGGTCTGTGTGTTGTTAGTGGGCTAGTCTAGGGCCAACATCAGCTTGAGTTCCAGGTGTTTGCCTAAGCTATGATGGCACTCAACTATAGCATGCTCTCCCTGTGTTGGCCCTTGAGAGGCTTTCATTTGTGAGCTGGGCCTGCAGTCACACCAGATGTCTGTCCCCAGCCCACTGCTGGGGTAATAGTTAGACTGGTATGTATGGTTACTTTCCCCACTCCCTGGGGCAGGAGTTACTTTGGGGAGGTGCTGGCCCCTGTCAGGGCTTCTTGTACACTGCTACACTTAAAGCTGTGCTTTGCATGGACTACTGCCCAGGCTGAGTGGTTCCACATGAGAATGGAGGTGGGGCGGTGTAGGAAGGACAAGGTTCATTGTTAGAAGCTAGATAGTGTTTGTGCTACAGTAGTTCCCACATGTGTCTGTGTATTTAAGCAGGGTGGGAAATAGTGCCTGCCAGCTTTTTGTTCTTGGATAAATCTTCCAAAGATGCCCCTCCATCACAAGCTCTAATATTAGTAAAAAAACCTTCATCTAGTAAAGCCCAGGCATTTTTCAAACTGCTGCTTCTATGCTGTACCTCAGCAGGATGGTTTTTATGACTCAATTTCCTCCTGCCCTCTGGCTCCCCCAGAGTGCAGCCTGCTGATATTTAAAGTTCCAGGTGTTAAGCCTAAGTGATTGTATAGCTCATCAAAGTAACCCCTCTGATAGTCAAACCAAAATGTTAAGATTCATCTTCCCAGTGTAAGTGTCCTGTGCCTGGGATGCCCATT
This sequence comes from Prionailurus bengalensis, assembly GCF_016509475.1. Classification (NCBI taxonomy): domain Eukaryota; kingdom Metazoa; phylum Chordata; class Mammalia; order Carnivora; family Felidae; genus Prionailurus; species Prionailurus bengalensis. The sequence goes on from NC_057350.1 coordinate 119,338,784, forward strand.
GTGGTGTCTGCTTCTTATAACCTCCCTCCCATGGACAGTCCCCCTGGTCAATTTTGCTCTCAGCTATGTTTCCATGTTTCCTACCCTTTTTGATATGTTCTCTTCTCTATATTTAGCCATGGAGAGTCTGTTCTGCCAGTCATTGGGTCATTTTCTGGTCTATTTACACTGATATGGGTTTTATCCAGGATTATAGGCGAGCCTATGATCCTCCTACTCTGCCATCTTCCTTGACAGTTCTGAAATTGGTAGATGTTAATAAAGTTTATAATGAAATCTTCCCAAACTGAAAGCAATGTTCCCAGATGGTTTTCCTGGTAAATTCTAACAAACATTTGAGGATGAAATTGTTCTCATCCTCTACAGTCTTTTGCAATAATAGAAGCACAGAAAATACTTCCTAACTCACCTATGTGGTCAGAATTACACTAAGACAAAAACAAAATTAAGGAATTATAAGAGAGGGGTGCCTGGGTGTCTCAGTTGGTTAAGCATCCCACTCTTGATTTCATCTCATGTCATGATGTTGTGGTTCATGAGATTGAGCCCTCCATCAGACTCTGTGCTTACAGTGCAGGGTCTACTTGGGATCCTCTGTTTTTCCCTTTCTTTCTGCCCATTCCCCACTCATTCTCTCTCTCTCTAAAAATAAGCAAAAACATAAATAGATAACATTTAAAAAGCATTACGAGAAAAGCTACAGATCAGTATATCTCATAAACGTAAATGTAAAAATCCTTAATAAAGTATCAGCAAATCAAATATAAAAATGTATAAAAAGTATTAAATACCAGAACCAACTGGGATTTGTTCCATATATGCAAGGCTGATTCAACATAGGAAATTCAGGGGCGCCTGGGTGGCGCAGTCGGTTAAGTGTCCGACTTCAGCCAGGTCACGATCTCGCGGTCCGTGAGTTCGAGCCCCGCGTCGGGCTCTGGGCTGACGGCTCAGAGCCTGGAGCCTGCTTCCAATTCTGTGTCTCCCTCTCTCTCTGCCCCTCCCCCATTCATGCTTTGTCTCTCTCTGTCCCAAAAATAAATAAACGTTGGAAAAAAAAATTAAAAAAAAAAACACATAGGAAATTCAATTAATATAATTCACCAGATGAACAGGTTAAAGAAGAAACATCATATGATCACTTTGATGAATTTAGGGGAAAATAAAAGTTACAAAACCCCAACATTATTTCATCCTAAAACTCTTGGCAAATTAGAGGATGACTTCCTCAACTTGGTAGATAGCATGTACAAATGATCTGTATTTACTCTTACAGGTAATGGGTTGTAACTAGATACTTTCCTCTGTAACATTAGAAATAGGGCAAGATGCCTCCTCACACTACAGTATTCAACATTGTCCTATAAATCCTAGCTAATGTAATAGAAAAAGAAAAGGTACTCAGATTGATAAGAAGAAAAAGAATTTTTTGTTTGTAAAAGAGGTGATTGCCTATGTAAAATCTCAAAGAATTAATAAACCAACAACAACAAAAACTCCTTTAAGCAATAATTATAATAATGTTACAGGAAATAAGGTTAATATATAAAAGCTAATTTCTTTCTTATATACTAGCAATAAACAATTAGAACTTGAAATTAAAAACACCAAAAGACAGTGAAATAATTAGAAATGAATCTAACACAATATGTGCTATAAATGTGTGAAGAAAACTATAAAACACCAATTAAAAAATTAAATAGGTGGGCGAAATGGAATGAGATTAAGAGACTCAAAATTATAATGATGTATGATCTTCCTAGCTTGATCTATAATTCAGTGCAGTCCTGACCAAAATCCCAGAAAATTATTTTGTGGATGTCGACATATTTTTAAGTGAAAGAAGCCAGTATGAAAAGGCTACATACTCTCTGATTCCAATTATATAATGTTTTGGAAAAGATAAAACTATATAGATAGTATAAAGTCAGTGGTTGTTACAGGCTCAGGGAGAGGAGAAAGCGCTGGATTGTGAAGTATTAGGGATCTTTACAGTGATGTAACTATTCTGTATGATACGTAATATTGCATCTGTCAAAACACATAACTGTACAACACAAAAAATGAACGTTAATGTAAACTATGGACTTTGGTTAATGCTCATGTATCAATATTGATTCATTAATTATAACTAATGAATCATACTAATGAAAGATCATAGAAAGTATGCTGAGGGTGGGAAGTATATAACAAGCTCTGTACTATCCAATTATTTTGTAAATCTAAAACTTTACTAAAAAATAAACTCTATCCTCTTGTTCTTAAAGTGTATTTATTTTGAGAGACAGTGAGGGGAAGGGGCAGAGAGAGAGAGGGAGAAATTGAGAATTCCAAGCTCCATGTCACAACTGCGAGATCATGACCTGAGCTGAAATCAAGAGTCGTACACTTAACCAACTGAGCCACTCATATTTTGTCAGCTTAATTCAAAAAGAAAAGTGCAACACATTGCTACTAAGAGTAAAATCTATTTAAAGGATGAAATAAATCACTGACTTGAGCAGTTAAAGAATTTAAAAGTGGGTAGAAATGTCAGACATTACCTTGTTTATTCTGCACTCCCGTCTTAGAAATGAGAAAACAAATTCAGATTTTTCTGTCATAAAAGAGGCCCTATTTCAGGAAGAAACATGAGGCTGACTTCACCACAAAGAGACCCTACTATGGCAATTTTTTGATGGCTGCAAAACTGGTTCTGAATTTTATTAAAATCCATGATGTATATTCACCTTCTCTGAATATACATTTCCAACATGCAGGAGGCCTCCCAAGTTTTCTCAAGAGCAAAAGATACATACTGGCCTTTTATTAAGGGACGCCATCTTGTGCTCCACACTCATATACCATCTTTTACCAACTTCAATTTGAACAGGACTTCTACACCTATGCTAACTATTAGAATAAAAGACTTCTTCCTTAAATTATCCTAGAGAACATGCTGTGGTTAATAGGAGGATTGCAAAATTTTTTTCACCTCTAAATTAGAAATATTTACACATATGATGTAATTGCATTGAAGATCAACTAAGAATGCATGTAAACTGTCAAGCTCAGAGGTGTGTCACATTCTAGTACCATTATTGAGCACATAGTTTGTACTTGAACTTGTATATTTAACCTTAAAATCACCCTTTGGTATAAGTATTGTTTTTATAAGTATTTGCTACATGAGGAAATTGAGGCTGATTTACTCAAAATTACTTAGCTGGTAAAGAAGCTAAGATCCAAAACCAGTTATGGAAGATTTCTAAGACTTTGGTCTTTTTACTACATAGGTCATCAACAAATATTTTCACTCCTCAAGTTCTATACCATTTGAAGCCTTGATATCATCATCATAAATGAAATTAATAATATCTGACTTTTATCATTATTATTTCCCATATGATGGTTGGAACTTTGAAAAATCCATGCAATCATAATTTCAGAATAAAACTCAGGAGCACATTTGTTATTAATGATTAAGGATATCTCTGTATTTGAGACAAGGAAGAGACAAGGAAGTTCTCTCAGGCTCCTTTTGTAGCGGCACTAATGACATGCATGCGGGTTCCCCCATCATGACCTCATCATTTCCCCTAGGCCTCATCTAGAAACACTGTCACATTGAGGATTAGGTCTCCACATGAATTTTGGGAGGACACAAACAAACCATAGTGATCCTGTAACTTACTTGCTGTAAGATCCTATGGGAATTAATATACGAAATAATTTTATAAACCATATATAATATCATGGAATGTTCCTCTATTGTACATCTACTATCTCTTATTCACCCATTGGACAAATTACCTCAGTGACCCATACTGAGGTAATAATAGTCATAGAAGGTGCAACTCTAGCCATATTATTAAAGAAATTAGGATTGACTGTTTCTCTGTTTGGAAGATTAAGAAAATAACAATGTTCTATTATCATATTTACATATAGTCCTCTAAAAATTGAGCTTTTAATCTGTAAAGAGTAATAATAATTCTGTATATTTGAAACACAAATATGTGCTTATGAGACTTTAGGTGGAAAATCTCAATCAATGATAGAGCTAAAGATTTCTTAGATTCCCCCAAAGGTTATTTGTGGAGGAGAGTCAATCACTAGCATTTTGATTAAAGGTATCTCTACAATATCCATTCTGAAGAATAATTTTGTAAATATTAAAGTGATAGAATTATTGTTTCTGTCAATGAGGGCATATATTTTTGAGAGAATTATCAAGAATTATCAGAGAATATCACTAAACTTCTTTTAATCTATTCATTTCCTATTAGTGGTGTAACACACAGTAAGTTAAAACAATACAAGTTTATTATCCTAGACGTCTGAGAGTCAGAACTCTGAAGTGGGTATCACTCGGCTATAATCAAGGGGTCACTTTCCCCAGGAAGAAATCTGTTTCCCTGCCTTTTCTCACTTTTGGATGATGCCTACCTTCCTTGGCTGATAGACCCATCATAAATCTTCAAAACCAGAGCCATGTCACCTTCCAATTTCTCCATTTCTTCCTCTGATCCTCTTGTGCCCTTCTCGTGAGGACCTTTGTGATTACATCATAGGACCCATCCCAATTATCCAGGCTGATTTCTCTATTTCATGGTTCTTAACTTCCTTAGATCTTGAAGGTCCCTTTTACCACTTAAAATAATCTTGTCACCAGTTCTAGGGATTAGGAAATCTTTGAGGGCCATGATTCAGCCTACTACATTTACATATTTAAAAGATTAAATTCAGGGTGAGGTGAGCAGGGCTTTTCTTAAAAGCAAAATTAAAAAAAAAAAAACTAAATAAAAAACATTTTAAACACTTCAAAAAAGAATTCGTTCTATAAAAAATTTCTTACCCAACCTAAAGCCCTTAAAGAGCTTGAAATTATATATATAAAATAGAAGCATCATAAACACAATGATAACAAAATATTTATTGCATTTTTTTAGAAATTTGTATTTTAAAAAACAACAAAAACTTCACTTTAAAGCACATCTTATTATTGAGAATAAGTGTGTAGAATACCTAAAAAAGTATGGAGATAATGGAGATAAATTCTCATATATGTTAGAAGTTGGAAATAACATAAAAAAGAGAAGGTGAAAAAGAAAAAAAAAAGTTATGTCACACATTCAAGTGTGAGAACAAAAATAATTTTGAAAAAGTACTAATCACCAAAGTTTCTTGTTTTTTAATTTGTAGAGTAGAACATAAAAGAGACAAATACTTTGGAGGCAGTGAAATTCATGGAGTTCCTAGAGGCCAGGTCTCTGGGTTGACAACATAAATGTAGCCAACTAATTTGTGATTCTTTGAACCACAGTCGGATTCTGATGAAAGATGGAAATCGGGTGTGTCTAGAATTAAATCCCAATTCACTCTTCTGGTTTGCTGTGATGGTCAAAATGAGAAAGAAAGATTGTGGAAAATAAAAACTGAAGAATTTTATATTCATTCTGAGAAAGATTATAGAACCTAAAAATAAACTCATTATTTTATATCACCTAGTAGAAGGAAAAACAAGCAATTAAACCCAGGATAGAAACTGAAACTAATGCTTTGGGAAAGGAACACTAGACTAGATCTATGTTAACCTGGAAGAAATTTTATTATAGTACATATTAGTATACTAGTACATAGTAGCATACTGTTCCTAAACTGTCCATCAGCTAACAAATCCTGATCTTTATTAAAATCACTTGGTAAGCTACTTAAAAGTGTAATTTCATTCATACAAAATATTCAGAATTTAAAAATCTACAGAAAGTACACTATGATTGCTAGGGGTTAGGGGTGAGGAGGATGGGGAGTGACTGCTATTTGGGTATGGGATTTCCCTTGGGCTGATGAATTATTGGAAGTAGATAGTGGTTGTACAATACCGTCAATGTCTTTAACGCCTCTTATGCTTCAAAAGGGTAAATTTTATGTTACGTGTATTTTGCCACAATAAAAATGTTAAACAGTTCTCTGGCCATATCTGAAATGTGGGTAAAAATAAATGCCCCAGAATCTGTATTTGAACTTGTATGTCAGCAGATTTTGAAATGCAGCTTCTTTTGTAACTTCTATACGTTTGTCTACAGTTGAGATAAAGTAATAAAGGTTATTCGAGTTATCTATTGCTGTATAACAAATGACCCCAAAACTAACTAAAAAGCTACAGCAAATGGGTTTTGATCATGGTTTCTGGTGGTTGGGCTTATTTGATGTTCTCACTTTGAGTCTCTTGTGTTTTTTGCAGTCAGAAGGTGTTTGGGGCATGGTTTTCTTGGAGCCACATAGCCTCATTTCCATCACACTATTGTACTAGTTGTGGCAGCAACAAAGGCACCAAATATATTGTAGCTCTTGATAAAGGAGCTGGTAGGTTGGGAAATGTTGTCATATTTAGAAAGTGCAACCTGCTAGAGGGTATGCCCTTTAAATTTAGAGTGAATGCTTGCTTAAGATTGCAGAATATCTAAAAGCTTGAATTCAATCTAACAGGATGAAATTTTACCATTTATATGCCTTTGCTTATATAATCTAACCATATACATACGGAGAAAGAGGAAGAAAATCAGCAGCATGGGACACAATGACTTGAAGCCAAAGCAAGAGCATCCAAAGTATAAGTTGATAAATTTATTATATGCTCTATTACTACAAAGAAAAAGAAAAAAAAGTAATAACTTCCTTTTTTCTACGCTTTGTGTAGTGATCATTTTGCAATCTGCTTAGGCTGTAAATTTATCACAGGTGTATTGAATTGATAGTTCCCCAAATTACTAAAGTATATTCTTGAACAATTAAATTAGTTCCTGCTCTTTCAAATAATAGTGTGATAAATATTAGATGCTTTCAGCCTTCCTTGCCCCATCCTGACCAATATTTAGGGTTATTTCTTAAAGACGAAGTCATAAAATTAGAGTTACTTTGTCAAAAGGTAAATACCTTTTATACTCACTTCCCCATTTTTCTATAAGTAATTGTTTTGAGTTTCTGCAGCTATATCATTGACCAATTTTATTCATTTGCATTATAATAGTGTTTTAGCTGTAATACTTTTATGTACCATGTATAATATATTTACATATATCATCATATTTGATCCTTAAAACCACCTTGGAACATATAGTTTATTGTTTATTACATCTGTTACAGGCAATAGATGAGAAAAACAGCACTTAGGAAGGTTTAGAAATTTGCTTAAACATACACAGATGACAGAACCAGAATTGCAGATATTCTGACTCCAAAAGCTAATACCTTTTCATTATGCTGTGCTTCAGAATATAAACATGATGAAATTACAGCCCAGAAAGTTTAAATTGAGTAAAAAAGGTCACAAAGCACCTAAGTTTCATGCCTAGAGCTCAGTTTGCTTGACATTTTCTCATTTTATTTATGCTTTCTTTAACACTAAAGTATAAATTTATTTTTTAAGTTTTTTTTTAATGTTTATTTATTGAGAGAGAGAGAGAGAGAGAGAGAGAGAGAGAAAGCAAGCAAGCAAGCATGAGCTGGGGAGGAGCAGAGAGAGAGGAGAGAGAGATCATGGCACTGAACCCAACACATGACTTGAGTTCCTGTCCGGAGTAGAAACCAAGAGTTGGATGCCTAACTGACTGAGTCACTTGGGCATCCCTAAAACACAAATTTTGTATATAATTCTTATATAGAGGAGGGAAATGACAAGACACTTAGAAATTGTAAAGGAAACTCAGTTACATTTACTTTATGAAATAGTCCTCTGAGGGATTATTTTCATCAAAAATTTTTCACTATTAGCCAAACTTAAAGACCAGAACACAACAAATACAGTGTAGTCCTGTTTTGAAACCCTTTGGAGTTTAGATCATAACATTTAACTGCTATAAACTACTTACTAATCCTAACAATTTTGCTTTTGTTTTAAAGCAAAACTTGCTTTGTTTTAACTGAATGAAACATTCTGAAAATCACTCCCAAATTTTCTTAGACGGCAAAGAGTTAATTATTTAAAAGCATACTTCATGTATAATTTGTGAACCATAGAAACTACTATCGTATCATTTAAATTACAAAAAGTGCTGAGCTGTTTTGGTTTTATTTTGGTTGTTTGATTTTTGCCTCTTTGTTATCCCTCAAAACCAGTAGAAAATCATTGTGTATGTGTTTTCTTTGGAATACATCATGTTTCTCTTGTAATCTCTGAGCACACAGGATAAAAAACATTTTCAGAAACCAGTTTCCAGACATTTTCTTTATGGAATTGTTTTAAAGTCCAACACTGATATATAAAATCTTACTCAATGTCTTACAGTTTGCTAAAAATACAAGCACAGGACTCTTTTGAAAGTGAAGTACAATTTAAGAAGAGAACATAGTACATAGTATAAATTGTTTTTGCTGTACCATTGCATTGAAAGGTTTTGTTTGTTTTTTGGGTTTTTTTTTTTTTTTATTTGGTTATACACTTAAGTGAAAGTCAGTGTGGCAGAGAAAATCTTGAGAATCAGAATAATGTCAGAGGACAGGAAGTTGGGAATCCTCTTCCACAGCAGAGTAGAATAAATTGTGACATATTCTTGAGTCTTCAGTGATTGTCTTCATCATTCCTTTCTTTACATGGTATCATACCCAGAGAAAGATCTGATCCCAGGCTCATCCAAGCTCAGACAGGCTGGCTCAATATATTCAGTTAGTCTTATGTTATGGATACTTGGCCTCAAAATAAAATTTTCCACCTTTTCCAGCCAAAGCAATCTCTTCTATAGATAAAGGCAGTAATAATTGAGTTACTAAAGTCATCATTGCCATACTATATATATTCCCTAGTGTGAAAATCTAAGGGTCTATTCTTAGTTTAGATTTAAGAGACAGGGAGTCTATAACAATAGGAATGAAAGTTAAAGGTTCAAGTCAAGTTGGTGTCAACATGATATCAAAAATAGCACATCCAAAGAAACAACTCAGTGTAAAAAGCAAAATGAGGAAAGAGTTGATATTCAGAAAATGAGGTTTTAGTCCAGTTCTGGTCTTGGACTATTTATTTCATCTTTGAAGTCTCAGTTCTTCGTTTAGGAAGTAGATGTAGTGCAAAACTTGCAGGGCTGCAATAAGCCATCACATTGATAGTACTTTTCCATTGTTTTCCTCTGTGTAAATACTCATGTGTTATTTTTACTTATTCTGTTATTGATACCTGAGGTACCTAAAGTTTAGTGATAACCTCAAATCACAATCCTTCTTCAAACAGACCTAAATTCAGTTTATATTTGTCTCTAAAAGTTGTGAAAGTCCAATATATATTATAATAGGTTTTTCATGAGCATCACATTATATAGTATTGTTTTCCATCAAATGTAGACCTCAGGAAAAATTTTCCAATTATGTTATATAAAACATATATCCACCTATACTTGCCTAAAATTTAATGGGAGTCTGAGTTTAGATGTCTTAGATAAAAGGAAAGGACATTTTCAAAACAAATGAATATATTTGTAAAGCACCCTCATAATAACAAAGTATTCGGTTTATTATCCCAAACATTTCAAGGGACAAAAGAGGTAGGATTATTCTAGCAATATCTACAAGTGTTGCTCCTGTTTATCATAAATAGATCTAGATATGGTTAGCATGGGCCGTTATAATGCTATGAAACCTATCATGAAACCCATCCTTTTCATTGTTCATGCTTTGATACAGAAGATAGCAAAGTCATTCTTCTGTACAGTAGCCATCTATGTAAATCTTACACATTTCCAATTTGAAATCCCATTAATATCAATATTTTATTTTTATTTTTTAAAATATTTATTTTGAGAGAGGGAGAGAGAGTGTGAGTAGGGGAGGGGCAAGGAGAGAGAAGGAGAGAGAATCCCAAGCAGGTTCTGCACTGTCAGGATGGAGCCCAACACGGGGCTTGAACTCATGACTGGGAGATCACAACCTGAGTCGATATCAAAAGTCAGATACTTAACCAACTGAGCCACCCAGGTGCCCCTAATATCAATATTTTAAGTGCATGTTTTATATTATTGTAACAACCATACTTTAATTTGAAAGAATACCTCATGTCTTTCAAATGTATTGCCATTCACTGTGTTTCCAACATAAGCAAATTTTTACAATAATGTTCTGAATAAAGACCAAAGCCTAAATAATATCCATTGTAAAGAAAAGATGGATTAACAGTCATTAATTAGGACCCTGTTTACCCCATATATCTATTATTAATTTTTTCTCATGAGATTTCTTACCTTGATTAGAAGAATAAACAAACCAAATTAGTTGTTGATTTTGAATTTCTTGTTTTCCTATATTTTAGTCAATAACAAATTTTAAGAAGACAGAATCTTAATTAGTGCTTAGCATGGTGAGCAAAAAAACATCAGAAGTTAATGAGGACATGGAATTTGGTACTGTTTCCTTATTTTGAAGCCTTTTTTTAGCTTTATTTTTTATTTTTTAAAATTTATACCAAATTAGCATATAGTGAAGCAATGATTTCAGGAGTAGATTCCTTAATGTCCCTTACCCATTTAGCCCATGCCTCCTCCCACAACCCCTCCAGCAACCCTCAGTTTGTTCTCCATATTTATGAGTCTCTTCTGTTTTGTCCCCCTCCCTGTTTTTATATCGTTTTTGTTTCCCTTCGCTTATGTTCATCTGTTTTGTCTCTTAAAGTCCTCATATGAGTGAAGTCATATGATTTTTGTCTTTCTCTGACTCATTTCACTTAGCATAATAATACCCTCCAGTTCCATCCACGTACTTGGAAATGGCAACACTTCATTCTTTTTGATTGCTAAGTAATACTCCATTGTATATATATACACCACATCTTCTTCATCCATTCATCCATTGATGGACATTTTGGCTCTTTCCATACTTAGGCTATTGTTGATAGTGCTGCTATACACATGGGGGTGCATGTGTCCCTTCGAAACAGCACACCTGTATCCCATTGATAAATGCCTAGTAGTGCAATTGCTGGGTCATAGGGTAGTTCTAGTTTTAGTTTTTAGAGGACCCTCAATACTATTTTCCAGAGTGGCTGCACCAGCTTGCATTCCCACCAACAGTGCACAAGAGATCCTCTTTCTCCACATTCTCACCAAAGTCTGTTGTTGCCTGAGTTGTTAATGTTAGCCATTCTGACAGGGGTAAGGTGGTATCTCATGGTGGTTTTGATTTGTATTTCCCTGATGATAAGTGATGTGGAGCATTTTTTCATGTGTCGGTTGCCCATCTGGATGTCTTCTTTGGAAAAGTGTCTATTCCTGTCTTTTGCCCATTGCTTCACTGGATTATTTCTTTTTTGGGTGTTGAGTTTGATAAGTTCTTTGTAGATTTTGGATACTAACCCTTTATCTGATATGTAATTTGCCAATATCTTCTCCCATTCTGCCTTTTAGTTTTTCTGTTTCCTTCGCTGTGCAGAAGCGTTTTATTTTGATGAGGTCCCAGTAGTTCATTTTTGCTTTTGTTTCCCTTGCCCCCAGAGACGTGTTGAGTAAGAAGTTGTTGCAGCCAAGATCAAAGAGGTTTTTGCCTGCTTTCTCCTCAAGGATTTTAATGGCTTCCTGTCTTACATTTAGGTCTTTCATCCATTTTGAGTTTATTTTTGTGTCTGGTGTAATAAAGTGGTCCAGGTTCATTCTTCTGCATGTCACTGTCCAGTTTTCCCATCACCACTTGCTGAAGAGACTGTTTTTATTCCACTGGATATTCTTTCCTGCTTCGTCAAAGATTAGTTGGCCATTCATTTGTGGGTCCCTTTCTGGGTTCTCTATTCTGTTCCACTGATCTGAGTGTTCTTGTGCCAGTACCATACTGTCTTGATGATTACAGCTTTGTAGTATAGCTTGAAGTCTGGGATTGTGATGCCTCCTGCTTTGGTTTTCTTTTTCAAGATTTTTTGGCTATTTGGGTTTTTTTCTGGTTCCATACAAAATTTAGGATTATTTGTTCTAGCTCTGTGAAGAATGCTGGTGTTACTTTGATAGGGATTGCACTGAATATGTAGATTGCTTTGGGTAGTATCAACATTTTAGCAATATTTGTTCTTCCTATCCAGGAGCATGGAATCTTTTTCCATTTCTGTGTGTCTTCTTCAATTTCATTCATAAGCTTTCTATAGTTCTCAATGTATAGATTTTCACCTCTTTGGTTAGATTTAAATCTAGGTATTTTATGGTTTTTGGTGAAACTGTAAATGGGTATCGATTCCTTGATTTCTCTGTCACTTCATTGTTGGCATATAGGAATGCAACTGATTTCTGTGCATTGTTTTTATATCCTGCACCTTTGCTGAATTCATGAATCAATTCTAGCAGTTTTTGTGGTGGAATCTTTTGGGTTTTCCATATAGGGTATCATGTCATCTGTGAAGAGTGAAAGTTTGCCCTCCTCCTGGCTTATTTGGATGCCTTTTATTTCTTTGTGTTGTCTGATTGCTGAGGCTAAGATTTCCAATACTATGTTGAATAACAGTGGTGAGAGTGGACATCCCTGTCTTGTTCCTGGCCTTCGGGGGAAAGCTCTCATTTTTTCCCATTGAGGATGATATTAGCATTGGGTCGTTCATATATTGTTTTTATGATCTAGAGGTATGACCCTTCTATTCCTAATTTCTTGAGGGTTTTTATCAAGAAAGTTTGTTGTGTTTTGTCAAATGCTTTCTCTGCATCAATTGAGAGGATCATATGGTTCTTGTCCTTTCTTTTATTGATGTGATGAATCATGTTAATTGTTTTGCAGATATTGAACCAGCCCTGCATCCGAGGTGTAAACCCCACTTGGTCATGGTGAATAATTTTTTTAATGTATTGTTGGATCTGGTTGGCTAATATCTTGTTGAGGATTTTTACATCCATGTTCATCGGGGAAATTGGTCTATAGTTCTCCTTTTTAGTGGGGTCTCTGTCTGGTTTTGAAATCAAGGTAATGCTGGCTTCATAGAAAGAGTTTGGAAGTTTTCCTTCCATTTCTATTTTTTGGAACATTTTCAAGAGTATAGGTGTTAATTCTTCCTTGAATGTTTGGTAGAATTCCCCTGGAAAGCCATCTGTTCCTGGACTCTTTTTTTTTTTTTTTGTCAGATTTTTGATTACTAATTCGATTTCCTTACTGGTTCTGGGTCTGTTCAAATTTTCTATTTCTTACTGTTTCCCTTTTGGTAGTATATATGTTTCTAGGAATTTGTCCATTTTTCCAGGTTGCCCATTTTATTGGCATATAATTTCTCATAATCTCTTATTATTGTTTTTATTTCTGTTGTGTTGGTTGTGATCTTTCCTCTTTAATTCTTGATTTTACTTACTTGGGTCCTTTCCTTTTTCTTCTTGATCATACTGGCTAGTGGTTTATCATTTTTTTTTAATTCTTTCAAACAACCAGTTTCTGGTTTCATTGTTCTGTTCTACTGTTTTTTTTTTTTTTTTTATTTTGGTTTCAATAGCATTTCTACTCTAATCTTTATTACTTCCTGTCTTCTGCTGGTTTTGGGTTTTATTTGCTGTTCTTTTTCCACCTACTTAAAGAGTAAGGTTAGGTTGGGTATCTGAGCTCTTTCTTCCTTCTTTAGGAAGGCCTGGAGTGCTATATACTTTCCTCTTATGACTGCCTTTGCTGCGTCCCAGAGGTTTTGGGTTGTGTTTCTATCATTTTCATTGATTTCCATATACTTTTAAATTTCCTCTTTAACTGCTTGGTTAGCCCATTCATTCTTTAGTAGGATGTTCTTCAGTCTCCAAGTATTTGTTACCTTTACACATTTTTTTCTTGTGGTTGATTTCGAGTTTCATAGCGTTGTGGTCTGAAAATATGCACGGTATGATCTCGATCTTTTTGTACTTACTTAGGGCTGATTTGTGTCCCAGTATATGCTCTATTCTGGAGAATGTTCCATGTGCACTGGAGAAGAATGTATATTCTGCTGCTTTAGGATGAAATGTTCTGAATATATCTATTAAATCCATCTGGTCCAATGTGTCATTCAAAGCCATTGTTTACACATAGTATGTCTTCTCTATCTCTCTCTCCCTCCATCCCTCTCTCTGTCTTTCCATCTCTGTCTCTCTCTGTGTATATATAATTTTCAAAATATGAATAATGAAACATCAAAAAAATATCCAAGTGTCTTTCCCCAATAAGGACACTTGAGAATCACAGCCATAAGAACAAACGAATGAACATATATATGAACACAAACACAAAGGATCTTTCAGCATCATTTTAGCAGTTTGCCTCTCTTTTCTTTGAACATTGTCTGGATCTGATTTATTTTTGTGACAGCACTCTTAGTTTTCTTTGCTTCACTTGACCACATCCTTTGTTTTTGTTTTCATGGCTAGCTTCTTTGGTTGTTTTTAGAAGCTGTATTCCCAGTGCCCTATCTCCTTAATAAATGTCATACTTCCTTAAGGAGGAGGAAATCAAGCGACTTATACTCCTTTAGCCTCCATTTATAATACTCTAGAATAACCTCTGAATCCTGACCATTTGAATTAAGGCCACCACTCCACTCAATAATTAGCCAAATTGAAAAGTGGGCACTATGTTTCTGGCAAAAATCCTCACCTCTCCTGCTCTACCAACCCAAAGTTGGTACAAATAAATACCCAAAGTATTCACTTTAGATTCTTTATCCTGTTTATTTAAGTCACCACAGAAAAATCCCCAAGACTCACAAATCATCCATACTCCTCCTCACTGTAAACCGCATTGATTCTATGCCTCCTCTTGTCCCTGTGACTTCAGTAGCTCTTATTATTAACATTCTGTGCCTTTGCTGTGCCTTCAGTAGCTCTTATTATTAACATTCCCTATGTTCTCCATCTTTTTTTTCTGAGTGATCCTTTCATTAGTTGCTTTAAGTGAAAGATTTTTGGAAAATTCTGCTCTTCCAATAGCCTTCTCATGAGTGGGTACTTCATTCTGTCACTGATGCTCTCCCACTGGCTTATGAGAAGAAAAGTGTTTTCTTTGTATCTCATTTCTACTTTCTATTAATCCTCCATTCAATATTTGAAATTCAAGCCATCAGAAAATACTTGCACATCATCTCTCCTTGTGGAATTTACCTTATGTCACTTAAATCCCTGTTCCTAGTATTTTGAGGACTTTAACTTGACAATCAAGTAGAAGTGGCAATGACATGCTTTTGAAAGGACTCAAAATGCCCATTAAATCAATAAGGATTCATATTTTGGGGGAATGTGATGTTTCTTTTATACTTACTGGTGTGTGCAGTAGATATTCATGTAAGCTCTCTGAGTGGTCTTTAAGTTGTACTACTGTACAAAATAAAGTAATAATTTTGATATGTTAAATAACCAAGATATTGGGTCATAGACATTTATTATTCATTGATTATTTTTGGACTCTTCTGCATTTTTCCCTTGCAGTTATCCAGAAACATGTGAGTACTTCTAGCTTATGGATCATGAGTAAAGTGGCATATGTCACTTCCAGGACAAAACATTTAAGAACTAAGTATGTCATTTTGAAGTCTGTATCTTTCTTTGATGCAACAAAATAAGGATACATGTGTTTTATTGTAAAAGAATCCATTAACTTAATCTTCAAAGGAATGCATGTAACAAAACCATTTATGAAATGTTTTTGACTAGCATAATTAGATATACACTGTTGTTTCATTAAATAATTAAAATGTAGGGGATACCTTGTTATTACAGCACTGTTAAATCTTTCCTGATTATGATGGTATGATGATCTTCAGCTCTGATGATGTCAGTGCCTCTCCTTCCTTCTTGTGATGACAAAGTAAATGACCATTTACTCTAGATTCAGAATCTGGTCTTTTTTGCAAAATGTTTTCAAGGAACTCTATTGCATTTTCTTAGAATACTCATGCTCTCACTTTCCCAAAATAGCTAGTATCTAGCTTCCTTTTTCTGTTCCCTCATAGGTATCTCCCTCCCTTTCTTCGTTTTTAGTAATGACTTTACTTTCTATGTTGCTGAGAAAATAGAAGCTGTTGGAGGATAATGTAATCCTAATACTTTGTCAAACTGCCTTTGTGGCATCCTAATGGCCTTCTCTCCTGTCACTATACATGAACTTTCCATAGTTCTCTTTAAGAGGAATTCCTATTATGTGCTGGATCACATCACATGTTCTCTACTCAGAAACATCACTTCAAAATTTCTCCCAGAAAAAAAAAAAAACTTCAGATTTCCTACATCATGCACTTTTTCTCTATCAAATCATTTTCATGAGCATAAAAGTATGCAGCTATTTCTTCCATCGTAAAAATAATCTCTTTTAACTCCAAATTCCCCCATCATAATGATCCAATGGCATGTTGTATTTTCCAGGAACAAAATCTTCTAAAGTTGTTGTCTTCAGTCTTTGAACATAATTTCTCTCCTCCCATTCTTTTTAAAGCCCTCTACAATTAGTTTTGTATATACTCATTGCTTTTCCAAATTTATGTCTTAAAGTCACAAATTTCCTCCATGTTCCTAAAGGCATTAGTGAATACAAATCTAAATTTTACTTGATAGATGAACAAAACAGTTTTTTGGTTTCTTCTCAAAATATTTTCTATGTGTAGTTTTCAGAATACTACCCTCTTGGTTTTTATCTTACCTCAAGTACTATTCTTTCTCAGGCTCTTTTACTTTTACATCCCCTTAGTCTTGGCTCTTTCCAATGTTTCTGGCCTCTTGACATTATTCACTTCCTCATCTGATTCATTCTGGATACTGTCCCCCCCCCCAAAAAAAATAGATTCAGTGTGATTTGTTAAGGACGGTAAGATAGACTTGATTCAGGACCATTGTGATAGGGATAGGCACCACTTCAATGAGATTTTGCTATGGAGGAGAGGGTCAACTCTGAATAGAGCATGGACAGGTGGAAATGTACCCCCAAGGAGCAGGGTGGAGGTAGGTGGATAGGAAATCACTAAGAGGAAACATCAGGGATGGGCAGTGGGGTCTGACTAAACTGACCTAACAGGATTCAGGATTCTTGCTGCAGACAAACCAGGGTGATTAGATCTCATCTGGGGGATGGTGAAGGATGAGGAACTTAGGAAGATACAAAGGGTGATGAGGTATCAAGAGTGGGGAGTTCTGGTTAAACTGACTTAGGAGTGTTTTTGCTAAAACTAGATTTACAAAGTGCATAGATAGGCCCAGAAAATTTAGGAGATTGACTCAAGTTTGTTCAAGCAAAGAATCCCTGTCAGCACTTAAAAATATTTATATGTTCATGATTCCCAAATGTGTATCTTTAGAAAGGACCTCTCTTTTGAACCCTGGACTTATATATTCAGGTACTCTCTTGATGTATTCATTTTGGTTCTGATAGACATATAAAACCTAATATTCAGGAAAGTAGACTGGTAAACATTTTACCATATTTTAATGCATCATATAAAAACTTGGCCACCTAAGTCAGCAGGGCAAAGGAGGAGCTAAATGGTCACCTGTTTCCTAACTGATTTGGTCTGAAAATGATGTATGTGATTTTATCATAGTCCTTCAGCACAATTAATCACCGTGGACCTGCCTAAATCCAAGAGGGCTGGTAAATTAGGAGGGAACGTAGATTTTTGGTGGACAGTATGTGTCTCAGCTTCACCATCAACATTGTAGTTATCTCTTATAGCTCTATCTGTGAAACTCAACTCTCTGAGAACTGCTCTGGTACTTCCGACTGCATTGTGATATTTTCACATGGATGTGTTTTAGCCATCTTAAACTTAACAAAGATAAAATGGAAATCTTGAGGTCCTGCACCATCAAACATACCCCTCTTCCAGTGTCTAGTCAATATCACATTTACTTGAGCCACAGATCTATGAATAGCTTTATTGACTTTATTCCCCTCACTTTTCATATGCCATTCAACATTCAGTATGTTTATCTCTACTTCCAAAATATATATTTCATCAATTTGTATTAATGGTATGTACACCCTAGACTGAACCACCTTAGCTTGTAACCAGATATCTGCAATAGCCTTCTAACACGTCTTCTTATTTTCTTTAATTAATTTATTTAAAATCAATTAGTTAACATAGAGTGTAGTATTGGATTCAGGAGTAGAACCCAATGATTCATTGCTTACATATAACACCCAGTGCTCATCCCAACAAGTGCCCTTCTAATACCCATCACCCATGTAGCCCAATCCCCGTTCCCCTCTCCAGCAACCCTCAGTTTATTCTCTGTATTTAAGAGTCTCTTAGGTTTTGCCTCCCTCTCCATTTTTATCTTATCGTTCCTTCCCTTCCCCTATGTTCATCTGTTTTTTTTTCTTAAATTCCACATATGAATGAAATCATATATTTATCTTTATCTGACTTCCCTTATAATACACTCTTACTCCATGTACATTGTTGCAAAAGGCAAGATTTCATCCTTTTTCATTGCAGAGTAGTATTCCAGTGTGTGTGTGTGTGTGTGTGTGTGTGTGTGTGTGTGTGTGTTTGCATGTACATGTGTGTGCGTGTTTACTGCTTCTTTATCCATTCATCAGTTGATGGATATTTAGGCTATTTCCATAATTGGGCTAGTGTTAATATCACTGCTGTAACCACTGGGGTGCATGTGCTCTTTCAAAACAGCACACCTCTATCTTCTGGATAAAAACCTGGTAGTGCGATTACTGTGTCCTGGGGTAGTTTTATTTTTAATTTTTTGAGGAACCTCCATACTGTTTTCCAGAGTAGCTGCACCAGTTTGCATTCCCACGAGGAGTGCAAAAGGGTTCTTCTTTCCTACATTCTCAGCAACATCTGTTGTTGCCTGAATT
The DNA here is from genome assembly GCF_016509475.1 of Prionailurus bengalensis. Classification (NCBI taxonomy): domain Eukaryota; kingdom Metazoa; phylum Chordata; class Mammalia; order Carnivora; family Felidae; genus Prionailurus; species Prionailurus bengalensis. The sequence goes on from NC_057350.1 coordinate 119,357,525, forward strand.
GTTAATTTTAGCCATTCTGAGTGGTGTGAGGTGGTATCTCATTGTGATTTTGATTTTGATTTTGCTCATGATGAGTGATGTTAAGCATCTTTTCATGTTTCTGTAGCCATATGGTTGTCTTCATTGGAAAAATGTCTGTTCATGTCTTTTACCCATTTTTTTCCACTGGATTATATTTGGGTATTGAGTTTGATAAGTTCTTTATAGATATGGGATAATAACTCATTTGCAAAGATCTTCTACCGCTCCTTCAGGTGCTTTTTAGTTTTGATTGGTTCCTTTTCTGTGAATAGGTTTTTGTTTGTTTGTTTGTTTTGTTTTTAATCTTGATGAGGTCCCAGTAGTTCACTTTTGCTTTTGTTTCCCTTGCCTCTGGAGACATGACTAGTAAGAAGTTGCTGCAGCCAAACCAAACAGGTTGCTTCCCGTGTTCTCCTCTAGGATTTTGATGGTTTTCTGTTTCACATGTAGGTCTTTTATCTATTTTGAGATTATTTCTGTGTATGGTATAGGAAAATGGTCCAGTTTCATTCTTGTGCAAGTTGCTCTCCAGTTTTCCCAGCACCATTTGCTGAAGAGACATTTTTGACATTTTCCATTGTCTGTTCTTTCCTGCTTTGTCAAAGATAAGCTGGCCATGCATTTGTGGGTCCATTTCTGGGTTTCCTATTCTGTTCCATTGATCTATGTGTCTGTGTCTGTTTTTGTCCCAGTACCCTACTGTCTTGAAGTTTGGAATTGTGATGCCTCAAGCTTTGGGTTTTTGTTTTGTTTTGTTTTGTTTTCAACATTACTTTGGCTATTTGGGGTACTTTTTGTTTCTATACAAATTTTAGAATTGTTTGTTATAGCTCTGTGAAGAATGCTGTTGGTATTTTGATAGGGATTGCAATTGAATGCGTATATTGCTTTGGGTAGTAGAGACATTTTAAAAATATTTGTTTTTCCAATCCATGAGCATAGAATGTTTCTCCATTTCTTTCTATCTTCTTCAATTTCTTTCATAAGCTTTCTATAGTTCTCAGCATACAGATCTTTTACCTCTTTGGTTAGGTTTATTCCTAGTTATCTTATGGTTTTTGGTGCAATTGTAAATGGGATCGATTCCTTGATTTCTCTTTCTGCTGCTTCATTATTGGTGTATAGCATTAAACCAATTTCTGTATGTTTATTTTGTATCCTGAGACTTTGTCAAATTCGTATATCAGTTCTAGTAGTTTTTTGGTGGAGTCTTTCAGGTTTCCATATAAATTATAATGTTGTCTGCAAAGAGTAAAGTTTGACTTCTTCCCTGCTGATTTGGATGCCTTTTATATCTCTTATTGTCTGATTGCGGGGATTAGGACTTGAAACACTATGTTGAACAACAGCGGCGAGAGTGGATATCCCTGGCATGTTCCAGATTTTAGGAGGAAAACTCTGAGTTTTCTGCATTGAAGATATTAGCTGTAGTGCATTCATATATGGTCTTTATGACCTTGAGGTATGTTTCCTCTATACCTACTTTCTTGAGGGTTTTTATCAAGAAGGGATGCTGTATTTTGTCAAATACTTTCTATTCACATATTGAAAGGATCATGTGGTTCTTATCCTTTCTTTTATTGTGCTATATCATGTTGATTGATGTATGGATATTGAATCAGCCCTGCAGCCCAGGAATAAATCGCACTTGATTGTGGTGAATAGTCCTTTTAATGTATTGTGGGATTTGATTTACTAGTATCTTGTTGAGAATCTTTGCATCCATGTTCATCAGGAAGATTGGTCTGTGATTTTCCTTTTGAGTGGGGTCTTTGTCTGGTTATAATCAAGATAATGCTGTCCTCGTAGAATGAGTTTGGAAGTTTTCCTTCCATCTCTATTTTTTGGATCAGCCTCAAAAGAATAGGTGTTAACTCTTCTTTAAATGTCTGGTAGAATACCCCTGGAGAGCCATCCAGCCCTGGACTCTTATTTTTTGGGAAGTTTTTGATTACTGATTCAATTTTTTACTGCTATGAGTCTGTTCAAATTTTCTATTCCTGTTTCAGTTTTGGTAGTTTATAAGTTTATGTTTAAATTTGTCCATTTATTCTAGAATGCCCAATTTGTTAGCATATAATGGCTCAGATATTCTCTTATTATTGTTTGTTTTATGTGGTGTTGGTTGTGATCTCTTGTCTTTCATGATTTTATTTATTTGGCCTTTCCTTTTTCTTTTTGATCAATCTACCTAGGGGTTTATCAATTTTGATAATTGATTTCTGCTTTAATCTTTATTATTTCCCTTGTTCTGCTGCCTTTGAGTTTTAATTACTATTCTTTTTCCAGCTCCGTTAGGTGTAAGGTTAGGTTGCATATTTGGGACCTTTCTTCCTTCTTTAGGAAGGCCTGGATTGCTATATACTTCCCTCTTTTGACTGCCCTTGCTGCATTCCAGAGGTTTTAGACTGTTGTGTTTTTATTTTCATTGGCATCCTTGTTCTTTTTAATTTCCTCTTTAATTTCTTGGTTAACCCATTAATTCTTTAATAGAATGTTCTTTAATCTCCAAGTATTCGTGGTCTTTCAAATTTTTTCTTGTGTTTGATTTCAAGTTTAATAGCATTGTGGTCTGAAAACATGCTTGGTATAATTTCAGTCTTTTTGTACTTGTTGAGGGCTGATTTGTGACCCAGTATGTGACCTGTTTTGGAGAATGCTCCATATGCATTTGAGAAGAATGTGTATTCTACTTCTTTAGAATATACAGACCATATATTCAATGTTCAGAATATATCTGTTAAGTCCATCTGGTCCCTTGTGTCTTTCAAAGCCATTGTTTCCTTGTTGATTTTCTGCTTAGTTGATCTATTGCTGTAAGTGGAGCATTAAAGAACCCAACTATTAGGGTATTATTAATGAGTTTATTTTGTGATTAGTTGATTTATATATTTGGTTGTATCAAGTTGGGGACATAAATATTTACAGTTGTTAGATCTTGGTGGATAGACCCGTTAATTATGATATAACACCCTTCTTCATTTCTTGTTACAGTCTTTGCTTTAAAGTCTGGTTTGTCTGATATAAGTATGGCTAGTCTGGCTTTCTTTTGACATCCATTAGCATGATAGATGGTTTTCCATCCCCTCACTTTCAATCTGCAAGTGTCTTTAAGTCTAAAATGAGTCGCTTATAGGCAGTCTATACATGGGTCTTATTTATTTTTTTAGATGGGTCTTATTTTTTTTATCCATTTTGATGCTCTATGTCTTTTGATGGGAGCATATAATCCATTTACATTTGTGGCGGTTATTGAAAGATATGAATTTAGTGCCATTGTATTGCCTATAGAATTGGTGTTTTTGGTGATGTTCTCTGGTACTTTCTAGTCTTCGTTGCTTCTTTCCCCCCAGAGAGTCCCCATTGAAATTTCTTGCAGGGCTGGTTTAGTGGTCATGAACTCTTCGTTTTTATTTTTCTGGGAAACTCTTTATCTTTCTTTCTATTTTGAATGACAACTTTCCTGGATAAAGTATTCTAGGATGCATAATTTTCTGATTCAACATGTTGAGTATACCCTGCCATTCCTTTCTGGCCTACCATGTATTTATGGAGAGATCTGCTGTGAACCTGATCTGTCTTCCCTTGTAGGTTAAGGACTTTTTTTTTTTTTTTGCTGCTTTCATAATTCTTTCCTTGTCTGTGTATTTTGTGAATTTGACTGTGATATGTCTTGGTGATGGTAACTTTTTGTTGAATCTAATGGCAGTTTGCTGTGGTTCTTCAATTTTGATGTCTGGGTCCTTCTCCGGATTTGGAAAATTTTCAGCTATAATTTGCTCACAAAAACCTTCTGCCTCTTTTTCTCTCTTTCTCTTCTGACCTGCCTATGATTTGAATGTTATTACTGTATAATAAGTCATTGAATTTTCTAAGTCTTGATTCATAATCTTTTGCCTTTGTTTCCCTCTTTTTTTTTTGCTTCATTATTTTCCATATTTTATCGTTTATCTCACTGATTTACTGCTCTGCAACATCCACCCTTTCTGTCATGGCATCCATTCAAGATATCTTGGTTATAGCATTTTTAATTTCAGCTTGACTACATTTTATTTCATTTATCTCTGCAGAAATATATTCCCTGGTATCTTCTATGCTTTTTACAACCCTAGCTAGTATTCTTATAATCATGGTTTTAAATTTTAGTTCAGACATCTCACTTATATCTGTGTTGATTAAATCCCTGGCCTCATTTCTTCCTTTTATTTTTTTGGGGGTCAACTCCTTCACCTTGTCATTTTGGAGGAAGAAAAAAATTAATAAAATAAACAATTAAAATTACTAAAAACAAAACAAAAAAATCCAATGAAGGAAGCTAGATTCCATGTGTGTTTTGGTCTGCTTGTTGAGAGAAGCTTCATAGACTAGAGAAAAAGGAGAAAGGAAAAAAAATAGTTAAAAATTTTAAAATAAAAAAATTAAATAATAGAATAGACAATCAAATTTCATCTTTCTGTATTCAAGAAAGAGGAAAAAAAAAACCCTAAGCAAAAAAAAAAAAAAAAAAAAAAAAGAAAATTAACAAATAAATGAACCAACAAATAGAATGAAACCTGAATGGAGTTACATCCAGTTTCCCCTAGAACTGAAACTTTGCAGCACACTATAATTTGTAGACCATAAGCAGGTGGAAGGGATTTGTGCTGGTTTTCTGGGGGATGTCCATATAAGGCAGCTGGGCGGGGCTTTGTGTAAGGGTTTCCTTCTCCACTTAGTGGCACTGGTTAACTTACTGGAGTGGATCAGTGTGTGTGCGCATGCCTATGGGTAGGAGGGGTGGAAATTCCTTCAACCAGCTCCCTGGGCTCTGGCACAGGAACACTATGCCCTCACTGACCCACGATCAAGCACTCCTCCTTTGTCTCAGGCCTCCTTCCACTCCCTGCCTCTACTCTGTCCATGTGTAAGCCATCTACCTGCCCAGCAGCACTTCCCTTCAGAGTTTTATCTCAGATAAGGCTCTATTTCAAACCCCACACTTCAGAGACCCTTGCGGTTTGGACCCATGTGGACTCTCTGGGGAAGAGTCTCGCCAAGCAATAGCTGGGTGCTGGCTTGTCACAGAAAATGTTCCTGTGATCATGTAGCAGCATGATCCAGAGTTGATGGCAAATCACAAGACACAGCTGGTGCCAGGTTTTGCTGCCCTCTAGTGTCTTTGTTCCAGTATCAGTAACTATGGCTGCTCTTCGGGGTCCCTCTACCAAATGCACACTCAGAGGCGAACTGCTTCTCCCTGTGTGGCACATGGATCCCTCAGACTGCACTGCCTGTTCCTGGGGATTCACCCTGCTTCCTCGCCAGAGCACCACCAGGCACTGAGCTCTGAAACTTCAGACTCCATGCTCCACTGTTTATAGAATCCTGGCAGTGTTGAAACCCTCCTCTTTATTGCCATCAGTGGTTTTGGTGAACAGATTTTTTTCCAGTACCCTGTGAGTGTTTTCACTCTTTCTCTCCGGGTACTTTAAGGGGGGTGCTTTTCTTGTGCAATCCCAATGTGCTGCGGTCTCCCCCTTTCTTTCTCTGTCATCTCTCTACAAAAATGGGTCCCTACCCTCCCTGTCTCCACAGCTTTTCTCTCCCCCAATGCACCTCTCTGCATTGCATATCTGTCAATTTCTCTGGCTCCAGTTATGCAGATTGTTGCATTATTCCTCAGATGAATTTCTTAGGTGTTCAAATGGTTTGATGCTGATCTATCTGTTTCAGGGATGAGACAAGTTCACAGTCCCTATACTACTCTGCCATCTTGACTCCTCAATCCGAAGACTTTACAATGTGAAACTATTCATTTATTTATTCAGCATGGAAGTATATTTGAATGTCAAATAATATAGATCATTGATTAAATTATTCCAGATACAAAAAAGGGACATAAAGATAGAAGCATGCACGGAGGAATCAAGTCATGGAAAAATCTAGTCTGTAGAAATCTACATGTGCATAGGATAAATTACATGTGCATAGGAGATGGTACTTGGAGACAGGGTACTCCCTAGGAGCCTGGTAAGTAAGAAATAAGACTTTCCAGGAGCCTAGTGAGCAAACAAGATACATAAGAACCAGGAAGAAACACCCCTTCTTCCTTCATGTTTGTTTCCTCTATTGTCCGGGATTAACATTATACCAGGTGACAAAGTAGTTTTTTTTACAAACCACATCTTCATTACCACAGAGGAGGCAATAAGGGTGAATTAGGAGCCAAGAGGTAATAAATTGCTAACTTGGGTGCTCACTTCCCATAAACATCTTTTTATCTTCATTGGAACTTTCATACCACAACAAAACAATGTTATATATATACCTAAAGAAATACAGCTACTCTTCTTATGACTGAAGAATTTCTCATCTTTCTACCACCACATATAAAGACATAAATTTTCAACAGGAATTATAGCTATCACTTTGACTATGTCAATTACTCCTCAAATTTCCTTACAGTCTCAGTGAATACTCTGGCAGTTTGTTGGAAACGAAATGTGTACCTACAGTGTGATCCAGCAATTCTATTTAGGGTATTTGCCTAGGAAGAAAAATGATAGCATATGTCCATACAAAGATTTATCACATTTAGTTCATATAGCCAAACACTGGAATAAACTGGGATGTCCTTTAACATGTGAATAAATAAATTTTGATATATGCATATATAATGCAATACTTACTACTCAGCAACAAAAAGAAACTATATGACCCAATATGGCCAGATCGGCAAATAATGTTAAGTGAAAGAAGCTGGACAAAAGTATGTATGACATGATTCCACTTTTAAAAATTATAGGAAATGAGGGGCACCTGGGTGGCTCAGTCAGTTAAACGCTGGACTTTGGCTCAGGTCATGATCTCGCCGTCTGTGAGTTCGAGCCCTGCGTCGGGCTCTGTGCTGAAGGCTCAGAGCCTGGAGCCTGTTTCAGACTCTGTATCTCCCTCTCTCTCTGACCCTCCCCCGTTCATTCTCTGTCTCAAAAATAAATATACATTAAAATTTTTTTTTTAATTATAGGAAATGAAAATACATAGCCACAGAAGGTAGATTTGTGTTTTCCTGGAGAGAAGAGTTGGGGCAAAGAAGAGGGACCAAAAGGGAGCATTAAAAAAAGGACATGAGGAGGGTCACCAGGGTGGCCTAGTTGGTTAGGCATCTGACTTCAGCTCAGGCCGTAATGTCATGATTTATGCATTTTTGCCCCATGTCAGGCTCTCTGCTGTCAGCCCAGAACCTACTTTAGATCCTCTGTCCCTCTCTCTATCTGCCCCTCCCCCACCCATCCTCTCCCTCTCCCTCTCTCTCTTTCACTCTCAAAATAAATAAATAAACGTAAAAAAAGACACGAGGAAAACTTTTGGAAGTGATAGATAAGTTCATTATTTTGATTATAGTGATGGTTCTATAAATATGCACATCTATTAAAGCAAAATTGTACAAATATTATAGGTCAATCGTACCTCAATAATACTGTTAAAATACTATTGATAAGGAATGTAAGAGGTCAAAATCTAATTCCATGGTTTTACTAAAGTTTTTTTTTTTTTTTTTTTTTTTATGTAAGAAGAAAACAGTAGCATGGGAAAGTCACCAAAGAAGAAAAAACAGAATAAATTTGTTAGAGTCAGATCAACTAAAATTCTGCATGAATATTATTTTCTCCTAAGAGCAATAGAGCATAAATAAATTTAATGGAAAGCCAGCATAACAAAAAGCATGAAATACATGTGTGGTAACGGGAAAATGTTGAGCCCCAAATAGTTCTCCCTTCACTTTGACAAACATGAAGCTAAAACATTCTTTACCAAAATGGTATTATAATAACATTCCTTGATGAGCTAAAGTCTGCTTCTAGACACCAATACATTTTTCCAATAATATCACTATGATTGTATTTTGTGTAATATTGTTATGACAAAATATTTCTGGCATAAGACTTTACTGTAAGAGCAAAATCTACATTGACCATAAATCATGGCAATAGACCTGCCAGCATAAGTATTTCAGATTTTATTATTCTGGGTCTTTATTTATTGCCTGAAGAAGTCACAAAGAAAAACAAACAGTTCACCTCCTGAGTTAATTGGTGTTGACAAGGAGCACTGAGATACTAAACAGAAACCAGAGTAGGTCTGTGCTTTGGGATAGATAAGGAGGGACAATGATAATAAAACCTTTATCAATAGAAGACCTATAAAAATGATTTTTTATACTTTATGGTGGTTAATATTTAAGGCTCTTTTTCCACGATAAAAACAAAGACTAGATGAAATGAAATTTATGAAAATGCTTTTAAAGTATTTCATGTTAGAAGTATTATACCTATATGGCACGAAATAAAGTAAGAATTTGGATAGGTATCTGCATTTTTCCTTAAACAAAATGCAAATTAATTAAAAATATATAATAATACAAGGTAATTAAAACATACATTGATATATATTAATTAGCAGAAAAAAGATTATCATGAGATATTGAATAAAAGCCTGAATAATGCACTATATAATAACATACACTTATGCATTATATATATGATTTATATGACTAGACAACTTTAAAATTTCTTCTAATGTAATGTGACTTCACTGGGCAAGTAAGTTTGTAAAATAATCTAGATTTTCTATGTAAAGTGCAAAAATAAACTGTCATTTTCTTTTTCTTTTTTTTTTTTCTTTTTTCTTTTCCTAAGGTACTACGAGGGATTTTGTGGGTGGAGGAGGGGCACCTTATCTGGTCTCAAGGAGTCTTCAGTATAGGTCCAAACATTACCCAGTAGGGCAAAGCGATAGATAGCCGTAGAACTAACCTAGTATTTGCAATGCATATCTACTTTGCATACTTCCAACTCTTCTGTTTTCAGTTCACACCTAGTTACTTTTGAATTTTTCTGGTAGATTTTTTTAAAAAATGTTTATTTTTGAGAGAGACAGAGACAGAGAGTGAGTGGGGGAGGGGCAGAGAGCGAGGGAGACACAGAATCAGAAGCAGGATCCAGGCTCTGATCTGTCACCACAGAGCCCGATGCGGGGCTTGAACTCATGAACTGTGAGATTATGACCTGAGCCAAAGTTGGGTGCTTAACCAACTGAGCCACCCAGGTGTCCCTGTTTCTGGTAGATTCTTAAAACTAGGAATTTCTAGTATGTATACTGTGAGTGGGGGAAGCCCCCAAAAGTAAACTGTTACACTGGGTCATGAGAGGCTCTTTCAAGTTAGTTTCTATGTTATATGACATGCCGCCAATCTTATTTTTAAATATTCCTTACTTTCTCATGCTACAAGATGCTCCAGGATTATCTTGTATTTCCTTTGCTCCAGCCCTAAAAGTAGACATCTGTCTCCAGCGCTTTGGTTCCTTCTGGTGGAGAGTGACATTGAGAAACTAAGATCTGGGCTGTAGGTGTGCCTGTTACTTCTAAGGTGTCGCTGCTTCTAGTCTGTCTCGAGGTAGAGCTAGGACATCCAGTGTGTACACAGTCTTGCATACAAAACACTCTAGTTCTAGGTCTATCCATCTGCAGATATTTTGAGATAAATAGGAGTTGATACAGGCATGTTCTACTCTGATCTGACCTGGTGCCTCTGATCTGGTACCACAGGGTTTATTCTAGCATTATTTCCTCCCTATAAGCTGATTTTTAAATTCTTTCTCAGATAGTGAAATGCCTGGCTCATAGTAATTACTTTTTATTGTTTTTTTAAGTATTAATGTCTCTGACCCCAGTATCCATGTAAGATTGTTTAGTTGTTAACCAGCACTGCTTTGAGAGAAAAAATAAACAGATATAAAACCTAGAATATAGTATTTATGTAAACTTATTTTCTGTCTGCTACCTCATGGTGTCCATTTAAGACACTTTCTCAGAGTTACTTGTAAGTAACCATCAAAGGATATTGCTTTAATAAGGTCAGCTACTACATCCTTGCCTTTTCATGGAGTTTGTCATATATGTGTAACACATGTTAAGAGGTCCAGTCCTCCCAAATTGATCTGCATGTTTATTATAATCACAATCAAAATTCCAACATCCTCTTTTTGAATAGAAATTTTCAGGTATATTTTAAGTATATTCAATATATATACAGTTGTGTATATATATTGCAATATATATACAATTTGTAATGTAGTTAGATTCATTTGTCAGACCATGCATTCCTTCTTGTAATACCCCCAAATGATTTGGATTTAATTTTTCTGTAGCAAAGTTTATTGTTTGTGGCAGTTACATAATTTTTGACAAATCTAGAGCTAGTTATCTAAAACAATCACATCAGTCTGAAAATTTCCTGTGTGACACGTTTGTGGTTAATTCTCACCCCCCCATGCCTGTTCTATGCCAATAAATTTAACTTTCCAGTATGTCATATAAATGAAATCACATAATACTGTGTCCAATTCTAGATGATTATGAAAAAAAAAGCTTACATAAATATTGCCATACAGGGTTTTGTGTGAACATAATTTTCATTTCCCTTGGGTATGTACCTAGGAGCAGGATTAAAGTGCCATATAGCATTTGTAAGAAACAAAAAACAAAAACAAAACACACAAAAAAACTAATAACATTTTTCCCCCTAAGTGGCTATACCACTTGTGTTCCCACCAATAATGTATGAAATTTCTAGTTTATTGACATCGTAGTCAGTACTTGGAATTGTCAGGGTGTTGTTTTTGTATGTTCTTGCTCATTTTTTTGTTTTGTTCTGTTTTGTTTTAACCTAACAAATATGTAATGCTACATTATTATCAACTTATTTTGCCTTTTATGAAAGGCCATCATTTTTGAAAAGTTTTCTTGTACTGATGGGCCATTCATATATCTTCTTTGGTGAAGTGAAGTTCAAACCTTTTGTCCCCTGGACTGTTTTCTTTGTATTACTTAAAGATTCCTTTAAGTATTATGAATACAAGCTTTTTACAGAAATTAGTTTCAAAAAAATGTTTTCTTACATCTGCTGTTCCTCTTTATAAAAACTGAAGAGTATCTTTTGAAGGACGGATGTTTTTAATTTTCATATTGGTAATTTTGTTCTTTCTTTCCTATAATATCTTACAAGTTTGTGTCCAATCTAAGCAACCTTTGCCTAACTAATGGTCACAAAGATTTATTGCTCTATATTTCTCCAGAAATATTATAGTCTTAACTCTTACATTTAGGTCTAGGATGCATTTTGAGTTAATTTTTTTTTATTACAGTGGGGTAAAGGGTCAAGGTTCATTCTTTTACATAAAGCTATCTAATTTCCCAGCACTATTTGCTGGAAAAAAAAAAAAGACAACTCTGCTTTCCATCTAGATTGCTTTGGCGCTGTGTCAAAAATCAATTGACTAGATATGTTTGGAATTAATTCTGAACTGTATAGTCTATCAATCTACCTGTCTAACAATTTGCCAATAACACTCTCTTGATTGTACTTTTATACTAATTCTTAAAATTAGATAATGTGAATGTTCCAATTTCATTGATTTTCTTAAAATTTGTCTTGACTGTTTTGGGCCCTGGCAATTTATATATACATTTTAAAATATTCTTGAAAATTTATATTTAAAGAGGATGTTGGAATTTTGATTTTGATTGTAATAAATCTGAAGTACAACTGAGGATTGACCTCAACAGTATTGACCTTTCCAAACCATGAATGTGACATGATCTCTATTTAGGTCTTATTTAATTTCTCTCAGTAATATGTCATAGTTTTTATTATTATTATTATTATTATTTTTTTAATGTTTATTTTTGAGAGAGAGAGAGCGCGAGCGTGAGCAGGGGAAGGCAGAGAGAGACACACACACAGAATCCGAAGCAGGCTCCAGGCTCTGAGCTGTTAGCACAGAGCCCCATGTGGGGCTGGAACTCAAAAACTGTGAGATCATGACCTGAGCTGAAGTCGGATGCTTAACCGACTGAGCCACCGAGGTGCCCCTGTCATAGTTTTTGAAGTATAGTTCTTGCATGTTTTTAAAAATGTATCCTTAAGTTCATGCTTTTGATGATACTTTAAATCCTATTTTGTTAAATTTCAAGTTCTCTGTTGTCAGCATATAAAAGTATGATTAATTTTTATGATGACATTATGTAATCTTGCTAGACTCCATTATTTTAGTGGACAATTTGGTATCTTTATATAAGAAAAGTTTTAAGTTTTCCTCTTCTCTCTTTACACATTTTTCCTTATGGACATAAAAGAGTAGAAAGTTCTGAGGACTACCATTGTTTATTAGTGTCAGAAATATTTTGGAATTCTTCAGTATATTTTATTTTAATTTCTTTTTGATTTGAACAGATATTAGAAGTCTCTATCAAAATTGGGCAAGGAGGGCCAATCCCTATAATGAACCATGTTACATTGATTCACTCTATTGGCTTAAATGTATTAAGTGGAAACTGGCCACAGGAATCCTTCCACCCTTATTTGTTATAGACATATATCCAACAAGACAAATATCTACAATACGAAAATTTTCAATTATGTAGGTTGATCCTTCCTATTAACACACTCATTCCTAGGTGTATTTCTTTGATAGTTGATCATTGGTTGCCTTAAAAATACAGATGAGCTCTTTCTTTGAAAACTGCTGCACTACCACTGTGGGTAGTATCCCATCAAAGGATATTGCTCTGCCTCAGGCTGAGACTCAGTCTTCAAGCTGAGAGACCTTCATGCACATCTGCAGTGACAAGTGACACTGGACCATGAAAGCTAAGAGTCTTAAGTTCTGTAGTGGAGAGCTCCTTTTTAATGGTCGATCCTCCAAAGAGTGTTGCTTTTCACACCTTTACTGTGACTGGCTATAAATACGTTCCTAAATATGCCTAAGACACATATAATGATTCTTGTATAGTCACAAGTCAGCTAAAGTTTTTATGCTTCTGCAAATTAGACAATTCCTGCATTGATCTTGTTAACATTCTATGACCTCTATGACCATGACTTAGAGACACCATTTACACTTCCACACATGTATTAAATTTATTTTAAATATTTATTTATTTATTTATATATAGAGAGAGCAGGAACAGGGGATGGACAGAGAGACAGGGAGAGAGAATCTCAAGCAGGCTCCATGCTGTCAGGGCAGAGCCCAATGCAGAGTTCGATCCCTGAACTGTGAGTGAGATTGTGACCTGAGCCAAAATCAAAAGGCTGACACTTAAGCGAATGAGCCACCCAGGTACCCCAAATTTATGAAATTTTATTAAAATTATTTAAATTAGCAACTGTATATTTATTGTTTGCATTCAGATACATTTACATATTTTGCAAATATAATGTCCAAACACATATTATTCATAGCCAATACAATAATTAGTCATGCATCTGATTTTACATTGAAACTTTAATTTTTTCCTTGTTACCTTTTTAAAACAGTCAATCAAAATAATAAGCTCTTCTAGGTATTATTCTATTGTGTCAGTTATTTTATTTTGAATTATGTATTTTCGGGTAGTAGTGAAGAAAGTAAGAAAGCTTGCATGTTTTTATATATTGTTAGATTAGTTGACATTTTCCTCCTTTAACTTACTCATCCAAGATTACCAACAATTTATCTCATGAGGTCGTTTTTGAACATGATGCTTTCAAACTCCTTTCTTTAGCTCCTCCATTTAATTAAAACGCAGCTTGGTACTTGCTTTCAGGCTATTTCTAAATATTAATTCTCCAGAAAGTACTCAAAGCCAGCAATATTTGCTTTATATTAAAATGATTTCTAATTAAACCCTTGATTTTAAATTTACATATGAATGGTAAGAAATAGATTTTTATTATCATAGCTAATTTTTGTATGATTTACATAGGTACCAAAGGGAACCACCGTCTCTATCTCTGTGTAAGTTAATTATAATGGGTGTCTGTGTGATTACAACTGAAATTGCAGTCTGGTTTGTTTTTATTCATTCTATCTTGTTTAAAACTACAAAATCAAATCTCAGGACCTAAAAATATGTGTCTTCATGCTTGTGTGCATGTGTTATGTGTGATACATATATGTATATGTATGTGTGTGTATCTATCTGTACACATGTTAAAACCAAAGTTCTACTTAAGTGTCTTGAGAGCTGACAAATAGAAATAACAGATAAAAAGGGTAATTCCATGAATGATCCAGGTCACATTTATATAAGCTATTTAAATAGCATGGGAGGATTAGCATACATGAGCATTGACTAAACTTAATGCTCTGAAAGAATTAATGCTCTAGTACAGTTTCCACTAGGAATTTATTATTTTTAAAGATTGCTCATAAGATTCTTTCCACACATTTGAACAGAAATATATATGGTTTCCTAATACTATGCATTTCTTGTTTTATCTCCCATTCAGTTAATTCTTGTCCATTTTGCTTCACTACTACATTTAAAGTAGTCCTAGATTCCTCCAGATTAGGGTTATATTTTGTCATTTCTGTATTCTCAGCCCCGAGCCTGTGTATGACAAATAATAGGCTTTTCAATAAGTTTTTATTGAATTACTTATAAAACTGTATTAAGTAAAAATTATCTTTGAAAATAAAATTATATAGATGAAAATAATACATGGTTTTATTGATTTCAACTGGAATTCTAGACAAATAATATTTTGCAAATAAACAATTTTATTCATTGTTTACTTGCTTAAATATCAGTTTTAAGGATTAGGTCATGATTTACATTTATATAAAATAAGCTATTAGGGAAAAAGTGAATAAAAGTTTGGCATTAAATTGCCAAATAATTGCCTGAGGCATTTAAAATGAACAGTGCAAAATTTGTGACAAAGAAAAGTAAAAAAAAAAATTGTGTTAGAGATTTGGAAATAAACTGAAGACAAAAAATATTTAAATGCTTTACTCCACTGTAAGCATGAACAGATGTAGAAATTATTCCCATGTGGCTTTGAGAGTTGACTTGAAACTTGGAAATATCAAAGTGCACTGACTTTTGAAGAACAGAAGTTTGTTAGTTTCTTCTAATGGAGATTTAAAGAGTCAAAATTTATCAGTTAAAAAGATAAGCTCCTAGGGTACCTGGGTGGCTCAGTCAGTTGAGTGTCTGACTTTGTCTCAGGTCATGCATGATCTTGTGATTGGTGAGTTCAAGCCCCACATCTAGCTCACTGCTATCCGCACAGAGCCTGCTTCAGATCCTCTGTCCCTCTCTTTCTTACTCTCCTCTGCTTGTGCTGTCTCAAAAATAAATAAAAAACATTAAAAAACTATATAAGCTCCCTCGACAAATTCTCTTATAGAATATTCTAATTATCAATACATACACTAAACAAGAAGTTAAAAGCTAATGATAAAAATTTTTTTAAAGAAAAAGTGTTTTGCTTAATGTGGATATATATGCATTGTATAAACATGTATAATTCAAACGGTATAATTAGTAAATGAATTGATTAACCAGAAACAGCTAAAGCCACAAGCCTATATTGACTGATTGATTTTAAATAAAGGCGTGGGTCATTTAAAAATAATAAATTATGGATTTAATAATTATTAAACTATTCAATAATACCTGGATTATTAATTCGATCAATTTTAATAAATGAAAATCCTTTAAGAGGCCAAACATTTTCATACCTGTAACTCTCAGTAGAACTGATAGCATAGAACAGGCTGTGGAAACCCAACTTCCTGTGTTGTAATCCTGTTTTCATTATTTACTAACTTTAACTTTGTTTAGTTCACATAGATTCTCAGGTTTTCTCATCTGTAAAATGGGATACAATGGTACCCATATTATAACATCATATTAAATGTAGTAATACATATTATATACAAATAACAGCATTATATACACTTATAATAAATCATTAATAAATATTCACCTTCTTATTTTTGTTACATCCACTTGGCTCTGAAGTCCCATTTATATCACTCTTGTGATTACAGTTCGATATGATGTTTGCCTTTTAAAAAAAAATTAAATATTATGTCATTTAAGCAATATTCAGATTTTATTCAAAACTATGGGTAACCAATTTAACATTAACCAAAATCTTTCTCTTTGAATTGCTTTGAATTAAGTGAGGTCCACATCTTACCTATCTATGATCTATTCTAATAGTGTTAGTCATGTTTTATATACATTAATAAGTCATGGAATCTATTACTCAGGAAACATATCACAGGAAAGTTATATGTTATATGAAATAATGATTTTTATATTGTGTAATTCTCAAATTCTTTATGGCATGATTTAGTGGTTGGCAGTGTTTGACAATTGAGACTGTTAATAATCATGAAGGATTTGTTAGGGGACAAATATTTCAAGAATAAGTTTCTAACTAATAATCAGTCACATGTAACGCTTTGACCCAGGTTAACATTTAAAACCCTCTGGATTCAAAATGAGTGATGAAACACTATAATAAGAAAAAAGAAAATTAACAGATTCTGAGGAAAAAGAAAGACATTACAGATATATGGAGAGACAACAGTGTAATTTTAAAAATCATTAAGCAAATATATTAAATTTTAAATTATACTTATCCCCATTTTTAAAAATTTTTTTTTCAACGTTTATTTTTTTGGGGGGGACAGAGAAAGACAGAGTATGAACGGGGGAGGGGCAGAGAGAGAGGGAGACACAGAATCGGAAACAGGCTCCAGGCTCTGAGCCATCAGCCCAGAGCCTGACGCGGGGCTGGAATTCACAAACCGTGAGATCGTGACCTGGCTGAAGTCGGACGCTTAACCGACTGCGCCACCCAGGCGCCCCTATACTTATCCCCATTTTGAAAGTCAATAACAGTAAGAGATTTATTTCCAGATAATAGAAAAGGCTTACAAAATAGCTGTGTTCACAGTATGCATTTTTCTGATATTTACATTTTATGCCTGATTCCTACTAATTTGAAGTGGGTATCCTTATTCCTATTCTTTTGCAATAGGCAGCTGAGCCATTCATTGGAATGTCAATGGTAGGAGATAGTCCATTCTTTTTTTTTTATATGAAATTTATTGACCAATTGGTTTCCATACAGCACCCAGTGCTCATCCTAAAAGGTGCCCTCCTCAATACCCATCACCCACCCTCCCCTCCCTCCCACCCCCCATCAACCCTCAGTTTGTTCTCAATTTTTAACAGTCTCTTATGCTTTGGTTCTCTCCCACTCTAACCTCTTTTTTTTTTTTTCTTCCCCTCCCCCATGGGTTCGTGTTAAGTTTCTCAGGATCCACATAAGAGTGAAACCATATGGTATCTGTCTTTCTCTGTATGGCTTATTTCACTTAGCATCACACTCTCCAGTTCCATCCACATTGCTACAAAAGGCCATATTTCATTTTTTCTCATTGCCACGTAGTATTCCATTGTGTATATAAACCACATTTTCTTTATCCATTCATCAGTTGATGGACATTTAGGCTCTTTCCATAATTTGGCTATTGTTGAGAGTGCTGCTATGAACATTGGGGTACAAGTGGCCCTATGCATCAGTGCTCCTGTATCCCTTGGATAAATTCCTAGCAGTGCTATTGCTGGGTCATAGGGTAGGTCTATTTTTAATTTTCTGAGGAACCTCCACACTGCTTTCCAGAGCGGCTGCACCAATTTGCATTCCCACCAAGAGTGCAAGAGTGTTGCTGTTTCTCCACATCCTCTCCAGCATCTATAGTCTCCTGATTTGTTCATTTTGGCCACTCTGACTGGCGTGAGGTGATACCTGAGTGTGGTTTTGATTTGTATTTCCCTGATAAGGAGCGACGCTGAACATCTTTTCATGTGCCTGTTGGCCATCCGGATGTCTTCTTTAGAGAAGTGTCTATTCATGTTTTCTGCCCATTTCTTCACTGGGTTATTTGTTTTTCGGGTGTGGAGTTTGGTGAGCTCTTTATAAATTTTAGATACTAGCCCTTTGTCCGATATGTCATTTGCAAATATCTTTTCCCATTCCGTTGGTTGCCTTTTAGTTTTGTTGGTTGTTTCCTTTGCTGTGCAGAAGCTTTTTATCTTCATAAGGTCCCAGTAATTCACTTTTGCTTTTAATTACCTTGCCTTTGGGGATGTGTCGAGTAAGAGATTGCTACGGCTGAGGTCAGAGAAGTCTTTTCCTGCTTTCTCCTCTAAGGTTTTGATGGTTTCCTGTCTCACATTTAGGTCCTTTATCCATTTTGAGTTTATTTTTGTGAATGGTGTGAGAAAGTGGTCTAGTTTCAACCTTCTGCATGTTGCTGTCCAGTTCTCCCAGCACCATTTGTTAAAGAGGCTGTCTTTTTTCCATTGGATGTTCTTTCCTGCTTTGTCAAAGATGAGTTGGCCATACATTTGTGGGTCTAGTTCTGGGGTTTCTATTCTATTCCATTGGTCTATGTGTCTGTTTTTGTGCCAATACCACGCTGTCTTGATGATGACAGCTTTGTAGTAGAGGCTAAAGTCTGGGATTGTGATGCCTCCTGCTTTGGTCTTCTTCTTCAAAATTCCATTGGCTATTCGGGGCCTTTTGTGGTTCCATATGAATTTTAGGATTGCTTGTTCTAGTTTCGAGAAGAATGCTGGTGCAATTTTGATTGGGATTGCATTGAATGTGTAGATAGCTTTGGGTAGTATTGACATTTTGACAATGTTTATTTTTCCAATCCATGAGCAGGGAATGTCTTTCCATTTCTTTAAATCTTCTTCAATTTCCTTCATAAGCTTTCTATAGTTTTCAGCATACAGATCCTTTACATCTTTGGTTAGATTTATTCCTAGGTATTTTATGCTTCTTGGTGCAATTGTGAATGGGATCAGTTTCTTTATTTGTCTTTCTGTTGCTTCATTGTTAGTGTATAAGAATGCAACTGATTTCTGTACATTGATTTTGTATCCTGCAACTTTGCTGAATTCCTGTATCAGTTCTAGCAGACTTTTGGTGGAGTCTATCGGATTTTCCATGTATAATATCATGTCATCTGCAAAAAGCGAAAGCTTGACTTCATCTTTGCCCATTTTGATGCCTTTGATTTCCTTTTGTTGTCTGATTGCTGATGCTAGCACTTCCAGCACTATGTTAAACAACAGCGGTGAGAGTGGGCATCCCTGTCGTGTTCCTGATCTCAGGGAAAAAGCTCTCAGTTTTTCCCCATTGAGGATGATGTTAGCTGTGGGCTTTTCATAAATGGCTTTTATGATCTTTAAGTATGTTCCTTCTATCCCGACTTTCTCAAGGGTTTTTATTAAGAAAGGGTGCTGGATTTTGTCAAAGGCCTTTTCTGCATCGATTGACAGGATCATATGGTTCTTCTCTTTTTTTTTGTTAATGTGATGTATCACGTTGATTGATTTGCGAATGTTGAACCAGCCCTGCATCCCAGGAATGAATCCCACTTGATCATGGTGAATAATTCTTTTTATATGCTGTTGAATTCGATTTGCTAGTATCTTATTGAGAATTTTTGCATCCATATTCATCAGGGATATTGGCCTGTAGTTCTCTTTTTTTACTGGGTCTCTGTCTGGTTTAGGAATCAAAGTAATACTGGCTTCATAGAATGAGTCTGGAAGTTTTCCTTCCCTTTCTATTTCTTGGAATAGCTTGAGAAGGATAGGTATTATCTCTGCCTTAAACGTCTGGTAGAACTCCCCTGGGAAGCCATCTGGTCCTGGACTCTTATTTGTTGGGAGATTTTTGATAACCGATTCAATTTCTTCGCTGGTTATGGGTCTGTTCAAGCTTTCTATTTCCTCCTGATTGAGTTTTGGAAGAGTGTGGGTGTTCAGGAATTTGTCCATTTCTTCCAGGTTGTCCAATTTGTTGGCATATAATTTTTCATAGTATTCCCTGATAATTGTTTGTATCTCTGAGGGATTGGTTGTAATCATTCCATTTTCATTCATGATTTTATCTATTTGGGTCATCTCCCTTTTCTTTTTGAGAAGCCTGGCTAGAGGTTTGTCAATTTTGTTTATTTTTTCAAAAAACCAACTCTTGGTTTCGTTGATCTGCTCTACAGTTTTTTTAGATTCTATATTGTTTATTTCTGCTCTGATCTTTATTATTTCTCTTCTGCTGCTGGGTTTAGGCTGCCTTTGCTGTTCTGCTTCTAGTTCCTTTAGGTGTGCTGTTAGATTTTGTATTTGGGATTTTTCTTGTTTCTTGAGATAGGCCTGGATGGCAATGTATTTTCCTCTCAGGACTGCCTTTGCTGCGTCCCAAAGCGTTTGGATTGTTGTATTTTCATTTTCGTTTGTTTCCATATATTTTTTAATTTCTTCTCTAATTGCCTGGTTGACCCACTCATTCGTTAGTAGGGTGTTCTTTAACCTCCATGCTTTTGGAGGTTTTCCAGACTTTTTTCTGTGGTTGATTTCAAGCTTCATAGCATTGTGGTCTGAAAGTATGCATGGTATAATTTCAATTCTTGTAAACTTATGAAGGGCTGTTTTGTGACCCAGTATATGATCTATCTTGGAGAATGTTCCATGTGCACTCCAGAAGAAAGTATATTCTGTTGCTTTGGGATGCAGAGTTCTAAATATATCTGTCAAGTCCATCTCATCCAATGTCTCATTCAGGGCCCTTGTTTCTTTATTGACCGTGTGTCTAGATGATCTATCCATTTCTGTAAGTGGGGTGTTAAAGTCCCCTGCAATTACCACATTCTTATCGATAAGGTTGCTTATGTTTATGAGTAATTGTTTTATATATTTGGGGGCTCCGGTATTCGGCGCATAGACATTTATAATTGTTAGCTCTTCCTGATGGATAGACCCTGTAACTATTATATAATGTCCTTCTTCATCTCTTGTTACAGCCTTTAATTTAAAGTCTCGTTTGTCTGATATAAGTATGGCTACTCCAGCTTTCTTTTGGCTTCCAGTAGCATGGTAAATAGTTCTCCATCCCCTCACTCTCAATCTGAAGGTGTCCTCAGGTCTAAAATGAGTCTCTTGTAGACAGCAAATAGATGGGTCTTGTTTTTTTATCCATTCTGATACCCTATGTCTTTTGGTTGGTGCATTTAATCCATTTACATCGGTGTTATTATAGAAATATATGGGTTTCGAGTCATTGTGATGTCTGTATGTTTTATGCTTGTAGTGTTGTCTCTGGGACTTTGTCTCACAGGGTCCCCCTTAGGATCTCTTGTAGGGCTGGTTTAGTGGTGACAAATTCCTTCAGTTTTTGTTTGTTTGGGAAGACCTTTATCTCTCCTTCTATTCTAAATGACAGACTTGCTCGATAAAGGATTCTAGGCTGCATATTTTTTCTGTCTAGCACCCTGAAAATCTCGTGCCAATTCTTTCTGGCCTGCCAAGTTTCAAAAGAGAGATCAGTCACGAGTCTTATAGGTCTCCCTTTATATGTGAGGGCACGTTTACCCTTTGCTGCTTTCAGAATTTTCTCTTTATCCTTGTATTTTGCCAGTTTCACTATGATATGTCGTGCAGAAGATCAATTCAAGTTACGTCTGAAAGGAGTTCTCTGTGCCTCTTGGATTTCAATGCCTTTTTCCTTCCCCAGTTCAGGGAAGTTCTCAGCTATTATTTCTTCAAGTACCCCTTCAGCACCTTTCCCTCTCTCTTCCTCCTCTGGGATAGCAATTATGCGTATATTATTTCTTTTTAGTGTATCACTAAGTTCTCTAATTTTCCCCTCATACTCCTGGATTTTTTTATCTCTCTTTTTCTCAGCTTCCTCTTTTTCCATAACTTTATCTTCTAGTTCACCTATTCTCTCCTCTGCCTCTTCAATCCGAGCTGTGGTGGTTTCCATTTTGTTTTGCATTTCATTTAAAGCGTTTTTCAGCTCCTCGTGACTGTTCCTTAGTCCCTTGATCTCTGTAGCAAGAGATTCTCTGCTGTCCTGTATAATGTTTTCAAGCCCAGTGATTAATTTTATGACTATTATTCTAAATTCACTTTCTGTTATATTATTTAAATCCTTTTTGATCAGCTCATTAGCTGTTGTTATTTCCTGGAGATTCTTCTGAGGGGAATTCTTCCACTTGGTCATTTTGGATAGTCCCTGGTGTGGTGAGGACCTGCAGGGCACTTCCCCTGTGCTGTGGTGTATAACTGGAGTTGGTGGGCGGGGCCGCAGTCCGACCCGATGTCTGCCCCCAGCCCACCGCTGGGGCCACAGTCAGACTGGTGTGTGCCTTCTCTTCCCCTCTCCTAGGGGCGGGATTCACTGTGGGGTGGCGTGGCCCGTCTGGGCTACTTGCACACTGCCAGGCTTGTGATGCTGGGGATCTGGCGTATTAGCTGGGGTGGGTAGGCAAGGTGCACGGGGGCAGGAGGGGCAGGCTTAGCTCGCTTCTCCTTAGGTGATCCACTTCAGGAGGGGCCCTGTGGCAGCAGGAGGGAGTCAGATCCACTGCCAGAGGTTGGCTCCGCAGAAGCACAGAGTTGGGTGTTTGCGCAGAGCGAGCAATTTCCCCGGCAGGAACCGGTTCCCTTTGGAATTTTGGCTGGGGGATGGGCGGGGGAGATGGCGCTGGCAAGCGCCTTTGTTCCCCACCAAACTGAGCTCTGTCGTTCGGGGGCTCAGCAGCTCTCCCTCCCTTTGTCCTCCAGCCTTCCCGCTTTCCGAGCAGAGCTGTTAACTTATGACCTCCCAGACGCTAAGTTGCGCTTGTTGTGGGAACACAGTCCGTCAGGCCCCCCTGCTTTTGCAAGCCATACTCGGGGACTCTGCTTGGCCAGTGAGCCGCCCCTCCGCCCCGGCTTCCTCCCGCCAGTCCGTGGAGTGCGCACAGCCTCGCCGCCCTTCCTACCCTCTTCCGTGGGCCTCTCGTCTGCGCTTGGCTCTGGCGACTCTGTTCTGCTAATCCTCTGGCGGTTTTCTGGGTTATTTAGGCAGGTGTAGGTGGAATATAAGTGATCAGCAGGACGCGCGGTGAGCCCAGCGTCCTCCTACGCCGCCATCTTCCCCTCAACTTCAGTCCATTCTTAAAGTAGTCATAAGGGAAGTATAGGAATTAAGGAAGAGAGGTGAATAGGCAAAAAGTCATTGTAGCAGATGTTTCTATTTTAAAATACATTTCAAGTTAAGATATATTTAGTTTCATTGGGTCTAATATGCCACACCCTAAAGGTATCTGTTGATAGAACCTTATATTTTACACAACAGGGTTTTTTTTTTAAGGTTATTTATTTTGAGAAAGAGCACATGTGCATGAGCAGGGGAGGGGCAGAGAGAGAGAGAATTCCAAGCAGGCTCCATGCTGTCAGCCTGGAGCCTGATGTAGGGCTCGATCTCACAAACTGAACTATGAGATTGTGACCTGAGCCCAAATCAAGAGTCAGACATAAAACCAATTGAGCCACCCTCACACCCTCACTCAGATACCCTCACAAGAAGGTTTTTTAAATCATTGTATTACAGGGGCGCCTGGGTGGCACAGTCAGTTAAGCGTCCGACTTCAGCTCAGGTCACGATCTTGCGGTCTGTGAGTTCGAGCCCCGCGTCAGGCTCTGGGCTGATGGCTTGGAGCCTGAAGCCTGCTTCCGATTCTGTGTCTCCTTCTCTCTCTGCCCCTCCCCCCTTCATGCTCTGTCTCTCTCTGTCTCAAAAATAAATAAATGTTAAAATATAATTTAAATCATTGTATTACATATACCCTTCTTAGTTGTGCTGTAAGTTTTGATGAATGTATATATGATCTACTTTTTCTAGAACTAAACCTGCTTCTGATATATGTCAGATACTAAATTGAACAGATTCTGAAAATTATAAAGAATGATTTACCACTTGCCAAAAGGAGTTGCTTAATTTCAAGGCCATAACAAAGTTCATATACAGAACATGAGATAATTCAGTTTTATACATTTTGCATAAACACACAAAAAAAGACTTGAAGAGTCAAGTTTTTAATAGCAAATGAATAAGCAAATAAAAATGGTTTTTTTGGTAAACTTATTTGTCGTGTTATTTTTTCAGCACCTGTTGGGGAAAATATTATATTAAACGAGGAGGCAATGTATCATATGTAAAATACATAATATATAAAATTATGGTGCCATCTCATAGTGATATGCTTCCCTTAGAGATGGACCATGTATAAGCTACAGACATAAATTCAGATTCAATTCAACAAGTACATCTTTAACTCAATCATTTCTTATCCTAACCCTTTATGATCAGTGTCAATGTGTGTTCTATGTTGAAGAGAACAACGGGCCAAGCTAGATACCAGGGTGGAGAGGCAAAGATGCCAAACCAACTGAGAATGACAGTGCAGCAGGCCTTTCTTTACTTCTTTGGGCAGCTCCTTCTGCCCTAGGATCTGGACTAAGATAATATCTGCCCCACTGCCATGGGGCAAATCTTGTGTCAAAAAGCATAAGCATTGTTTCCATGTCAGACCAATCAGATACTTTCCCTGAAATGTAAACCTAATGAAGTGGCAAGAGGGGAGTTCTCTTTTCTGTGTCACTAACTCCTCTTGCTATTTGAAATAGAACCATCTCTATTAGAAGGGAGAGATCATAACCTAGATCAAACAAAAGCAGAGACAAAGGAATCATTCCTGGGGCAAAGTTTACCATCTAATGAGCCATTGAGGTTCTCTTTATACTTAAGCTGAATTGAGTAGCCTTTCCGGCACGAGCAACTTAAAAAGTAAACTTTGTATAGTTTTAGGAAGCAAACGTGGGTAGGATCTCACGGATCTCAAAGTTCCAGATCTCAAGGTTAATGTTGGCAGGAACTACCATTATTAGGCTTAGAGAAAGCTGTTACTCCGTCCTAATAAATTTATGCGGACAGCTGATTGTAGTGGGTGGCCTGTTTTAAAATGCCACAGTCGTGCCTGGGTGGCTCAATGGGTTAAGCCTCCAACTCTTGATACTGGCTTAGGTCATGATCTCATGGTTCATGGGCTCAAACCCTGCATCGGGCTTTGTGCTGACAACAAGGAGCCTGCTTGGAATTCTCTCTCTTTCTCTCTCTCTCTCTCTCAAAATAAATAAATGAACTTAAAAAAATTGCAACAGTTCCCTTTCCAGTGATCATACCTTTGTGGTTTGAAAGCACAGTCCTCCAATCCTCCAATTCTCTCTCCTGATTCTACTAGCCAAAATCTTTCTGTGTATTCTTCATATGCAAGCTATTGGTAAATATGAAGATATTCACATTTTGTCTGTATATATATATATATGTGCACATATATGTGTGTATATACACACACACACACAACAGATTGCTATCAATCTGTTGATTTCTCTGCCATTTTATCATTCCAAAATATGATCAAATATCTGCCTGCCTATATATCTATAATCTACCTATGTACATTGCTTCTTCCTTCCTCCTTTCCCTCCTTCCTTCCTCTTTCCTTCACTACCTCCTTCCCTCCTTCACGCTCTCTGTTTCTGTTTATGGTTACACAGTTCATTTAGCAATATTTGTTAAAAATCTATCATTCCTACGTTGGATTGCTTTTTCACCTATGTCAAAAATCAGTGTGGCCTGTTTGTGTTAGTTTCTAGCTGTGTTCTTTATAGGTTTCTCCTGCTATCCAAAAGTAGAGCATTCCTATGAAATTCTTCATAAACTGAAATTACATAAAGCAAAGAAGCAAATGCCATTATAAGAAAACATTTTTGAGTGTTCCTTGGCCTGAAAAAGAACGCCTCTTAAGCTTTTCTGATAACTTAGGATACATCTTGTCAACAGATGCTCAAAATAAATTTAGATAAAGTACAGATGCTCACAAACACAGTTCAAAGCTCTGGTGACTTGATCCTGAGATGCTGAGTGTAGGTCCCAGGAAGGAGCTGGGCAGGGCCACTCTCACTGCTCTGGGTACCTGCTGCCTCTAGCTCGACCAGCTCACTGCAGAACAAATGCTGAATACTTTTTTGCTTGTTTGTCTTTATAAAAATCCTCTTCGGATTTCCTTTGGTTGGTGAAAACAGTAATGTGGGTCTTTGGTAAAAGTCAAGTGGCATAATTCAAACTTCTGAAAAGCAAGGGATACCTATATATGGTTCTGTTGATCTACGTGTCTATACATTCACCAATCTCAAACTTTTGATTACCATAGTTTTATAATAGGTCTCAAAAATTGGGTAAAGGTGCTTCCCTCATTTTATTCTTATTTTTCAAAATTGTTGGAACTATTAGAATACTGCTGACTTGACATACAAATGTTAGTAAAAGTTCATCTATATATATATCTAAAAAAATCTTTCTGGGCGTTTGATAAGAATTATTTTAAATCCATATATCAGTTTGGGAAAGAGTGGTATCTGTATTATGTTGAGTCTTTGTGACCTTGTTGAATTCACTTCTTAGTTCTAGAAGTTGGTTTCTTTGTTTTGTTTTTTAGATTCCTTGGGAATCCATAGTGTGGCATATCAATAGAAGTCTATTAGGCTTACAATATGGGCTTAAGTTGAAGCACATTTTGCACAAATATTGAGCCTTCCAACAAAAGAATCCTCAAGTTAAGTAGTCCTGAGGTGAATATAACTTTTGCATCAATGAGTTTCAAAATTCTTTTTCAAAAGTAATCCCCACATTTCACTCATTTTAATCTAGAAAACAACATAAAGATGACTAACCTAATAACTAAATAATTGCATTTTAACCAGCTAGGTTAATAACAGTATTTATGGGGATAAATATTTTGGACTCTTTTATAAATAAGATTTCTAATTCATTTAAAAAACAATATAAGCCCACAGAATATTTTACAACTCATGGCCCAGTGTGAATGTATTTATGGCACAAAATCTAAATGTATATGGTCATATACTTTTATATATAGTTTTCTCTCATTTCAAATATTAATAGCCTAAAGAAAATTACCTTTCTTGAACATTCAAGTCCTTGACCACAATTTTACTTTCAAACAAGTTTCTTTTGTCCATAGCCTCACTGTGGTAATATAGTATTTTTCCTCCGGAAAACACAGGGGGAGTTTTAAATAACAAACATAAACCAGGTATTGAAATCAGGGAGAATAGTCCCCTCTGACTCTACTAAGTAGCTACCTCACAATTTCTTCTTTCCTGCAAAAGACCTACCCCACCTCACCTGTGTTTAGAATGCCCATATCCTCAGTGTCCACTCACTTATATGAGGCGACTATGGCAGGTAATTGTTGGTACATTATTTCTTGGATCCTCCTCTTGGATTACTGATGCTTAAGTTCAGAACCTAAAAATTTCAAAGGGAATAGAAGCCTTGAAAGAGCCCACGAATGTCAGCACCACAAAAGAAATGCCTCGCAAAGCATTTTTTTTTCCCTACAAATGCCCTTCAGTTATAGATACCCTTGACTAGTTTTCTGTAAAAAGTTAGGTGTTTCTTAAGGGAGGCGTTTTTAGACGATGCAGATTGTAATACTTTACTCCAATTACTGTATAAACTTGGTGTTTCGTTTTCATTTAGCAAATTACGATATGGCTTTGCAAAATGCCAAACGGTGATGTAAGATTAGAATCCATATGCTTGAAAATGATCTGTTGTTTAGTTAGAAAACATCAAGGGAACGAAGGGATATTATGCAAGAAAATGTGCTATCCGGAAGCAACTAATAGTGGCGTTTTAAATATGGACAGATTATATACAGCATGTAAACACAACATATTACACACGAGGAAAACATCCCAAGCATTTCCAAATGCAAACGTTACATCTCTTTGTCATTTATATCGAATTCTGAAAGTTTCAGCTCCTCACTTGCTATCGTATTCAGCAAGTTCATTGGTGTTCCACCTCAGCAGTGTATTTGGGCCACAGTAACTAAAAAAGCTCACCATCTGGAATATATCATGTGGGCTGTATTTATGTTCTCCAGAATAGAGAGACAGATGTCCACATTAAAAAAAAAAAAAAAAAAAAGGAAGAAAGAAAAAACCTGACCATACTGTCATGCTTATTTCCTAAGTGCAGAAAACATGACTGCTGTTCAAAGAGACTCACAAATGAATTTGCCCCTTGGATAACGTCTTTCATTCAACTTAGAAATAATTAAACGTTAGGAGATTTTATGCCAGGTTAAAACTAACTTTCTTGGTGGCACTGCTAGTCTTTTCTACTTCCTTTTTTTAAAACTGTTATTCTAACACTTACCATTTTTTGAGAGACAGAGTGTGAGTGGGGGGAGGGGCAGAGAGGGAGGGAGACTCAGAATCCAAAGCGGGCTCCAGGCTCTGAGCTGTGGGCACAGAGCCTGACGCGGGGCTCGAACTCAGCAACTGGGAAACCATGACCTGAGCTGAAGTCCGCAGCTTAACCGACTGAGCCACCCAGGCACCCCTGTTATTTTTTAATAGTTTAAAAATTGATTATTGATACTTGCGTTCAGTAGGTAAAACTTGCGTCTCAGCAGCATTAAAAAGTCAAATTATTGGCTGATTTTAGATAAGTTTTTTTCATTCTTATTCATTGGAGAAGCTTGATTTCAATAATATTTCTAAGTTTCTATTGTATATTTTATATATAGTAGAACAGTGCTCTGTGTTTCATGAATTCTATACTTCAGATAATGAAACATACTCTGTTAACTTTTATTCATTTCAGTAAAGATACAGAAGGAAAAGAGAGAGGGACAGTGACAGAGACAAAGGGTAATAGGCAACTCTGTAAGGAGAAATGGTTTCTAGTTTTAGCCCTATATCTGAATAACATTAGACAAAGCGCATTCATCGACCCCTTTTTGTTTTATTTGTACAATGACCAGTTTATCTGATATTTGTCCTACTGGGTATTTTTCCAACTCCAAATATGATTTGTGTTTATTTTGATTTGTTTATGTTTAGAGTATTATGTTATTATTTAACCATTTTTCTTTAGAAGGAAGGGTTCCTCATTAAATATTTCTCAAAAATATATTTAGAATTATGGCTGGTCAAAAAGTTTTGAAAATAGACATTTGTCTCTGTGTGTTTGTGTTTATGTACACTTTGAAATTTTGCTCAGTGTAGTATTTAAATGTATTTGCTGAAGAATATTATTTCTAAGGTCCCTTTACATTTATTTTCAAAATAGTTTTAAAATTATAAATTGTAGCTAAAAGAAATATGAATAAAAGTATTAAGAATATAATGCATCAAACGGTTCTTCCTCTGTCATCCTATTAAAAGTCTGGTTATAACCATGGATTTTCCTTTTTGCTGTATATGCTCTAAGACTGTAATGTATATAAAATGATTACTAGAATAGTTCTATTCTAATAATTCTGGGCTAATTAAGAATATTCAAATAATTGAATGGAATTTCTTAAATGGCACATTTAGAGACTGTATTTCAAAGACAGTCCTGTTATATATTCATGAGGCATAAGAAGAAAAGCAGAATGTGCCCCCCTAAAATATGCCACTTTGTTGTATTGATTATTTTGAACTATAGGCACTTAAAAAGCAGCAAATGCAGGGAGAACCTTTCTTTGAACTCTTCTCTCTGCTAAAGACAGATCTTCCAAAAGGAACTCAACTGTAGTAGCTTCTCTCTCTGGGAATTTCATCAACTGTGCAAGATGGACTTTGAACACAAAAAAGGAGGCTAAAAATCACCAACCAACCAGACAAGCTTTGTCACAAACTACCATACCTCCTATCTATTCTTCTGAGGGCTCATTCCTTCATTTCCCTTCCCTTTCCTTGATTAAAATGGTATTTAAGTTTGAATTCTAAGCCACCTCTTTGAGTTACTCATTTTTCCCTGGATAGCTGTCATGTATACAAGAGATATACATGTTAATAAACTTCCATTTATTTTTTTTCTGTTAATCTTTTATTACAGTTGTCTCAGCTAAGAACTCAGAAGAATGGAGCAAAAATTATTTTTCTCCTACATATGTGTTGTGTTAATGTCATAAGCACTGATGAGATATACGGGGAGACCACATTTTGTGTAAATCATGATTCGTGTTGTTTAAAGAATTGAAATCTATTTGTGAAGATAAAACTGGCCAGAAAAAATTTTTATTTTAACATTTATTTTTGAGAGAGACAGAGACAGAGTGCAAGCGGGGGTGGGGCAGAGAAAGAGGGAGACAGAATCTGAAGCAGGCTCTAGGCTCTGAGCTGTCAGCACAGAGCCCGATTCGGGGCTTGAACCCACCAACCGCGAGATCATGACCTAAGCTAAAGTGGGATGCTCAACTGACGGAGCCACCCAGGCACCCTGAAAAAATAGATACTGCAAGCTACATGTGCTAAATATTTTAAATAATGGTTTAAGAGTTCTGAGATGGGAAAGTGATATGAACAAAGAGGGTTATTGTTTTAGAACAGGAATATTATAGGAGTCAGAAATGCATATTCTTAGATTAAATAAATGTAAGAAAGATACTATACAGCAGTAAGCAAAGAAATAGGCCCTTGGTAACCCATGAAAATAAGAATCTTCAGCAATTTTAAGACAAGCCTTCTTAAGTTGATTGAAAATCAAATTCTACTGTATGTCAAAGTACAAAATGACATGTCACTTGTAAAGACTTTCAGTAGTTGAGCTCTTAAGCAGTCACCGGGAAGACTCCATGGGGAAGAGTTAACGGCATTGTAAGTGCAATCTAGTACAGTTTAAAATTAATGAAATGGAAACAGGAAATGCTACTTGACCATCAATCACTGTCCATCTTTCTCACTCCTCCCCTTTGCTTCACTGTCAAAGTAATTTTTTTCCATAATCTTGGGTTAGTTTAGATAAAATTTATTTATTTTGGTAAATCTTACAGAGGTAGGCAAATACCCCACAAATCTGAAAACTATCTGTGCATTGAAATCTGAGCATAAAAATGAAATAATAGGATAATAGTATCATAGAACTTCTTAGGCTGTTCATATATATTAAAAAATTAAGGATCATTAGCTACATTTTCCATATTGCTATGATGAATATAATCTTTGTGATTCAAAATTTTAACTTATTAATTTATTTATCTTGAGAGAGAGAAAGAGTTCAAGCAGGGGAGGAGCAGAGATGGAGAGAGAGAGAAAATCTCAGGCAGACTGCACTGTCAGCAGAGAGCCTGAT
This sequence comes from Prionailurus bengalensis, assembly GCF_016509475.1. Classification (NCBI taxonomy): domain Eukaryota; kingdom Metazoa; phylum Chordata; class Mammalia; order Carnivora; family Felidae; genus Prionailurus; species Prionailurus bengalensis. Next base: position 119,388,435 of record NC_057350.1, read on the forward strand.
GTAGGGCTTAAACCCATAAAGCATGAGCTCATGACTTGCCTTGGAATCGAGAGGCAGATACTTAACTGAGCCACCCAGGTGTGCCTCAAAATTTTAAGTTATTAATAAGAGTTTGTACCTGCCTCACGTTATAGAGCTGAAACACTGCTTGGCTGGAATTCCCAAACATAAATCGTGTATGTTTCACAGTGTAAAGTAAAATTATTTCAGATGAAGAAACTCAACAGAATATCAAATATAGGTGAAATAATAAAACACAAACTATATATAAAAACAAATATATAGTTATATTTAAAATTATAATTACATATGTAAAAGAAAAAAAATTATATATAATAAAATGTAGATATATTTAAATAAGTTATATATAAATATATAATATATAAATTATGCATATACATTTATATGTACTCCATATATAATATATACTTATGTATTATATATAATATATATAAATATATCCCATATTGTATTAATATATATTAATATATAATAAATAACTATATTATATATAAATAAAATGACACAGATTCTATATATAATAAAAATATATAAATGGTATCAGTTTATAAATTGAAATTGATATTTTAAATCCCTAAAAACACAGGAATTTTGATTATTTCCAACTTTATTGTCTTAAGCATGGAACAGTAATTTATTTCACAACAGGCTGGGTCACAAAGAGAGCATTTTAGAAGGACATAATGCTTTCTCACAGTACCAGAGTAAAAATTGCAGCTAATATTGATGCGGAGGTCTAGACACAGGATGTGGGGGCTCCTGTGAGTGGGTTTGTCTCTGTTTTGCTCGGCTCCATATTCCAATGTCAGCATTGTGCTTTCTAATGAGTGAGGACATTTGAAAATAATGAGCCCAAAGGATAATGGGACTAATGTGACTTCAATCTTTGGTGAGTTTACAGGTAGAAACTATGCCAGATAGGGTTGTCATACAAAGGAAACTTTATTTGTAGCAAATAAGGAGACTTGGGGAACGACTTTCAAAGATGTGACTTGCAGAGCAAGGATGAATGGGTTCCTTTTATTGAGGGTTAGGATGCATCAGAAAGAGGTGTTTTGTCGTCACATGTAGAGGCAGGCATAAGGTCTCAGGTGTGCCAAGATATATATTGTATATTACATAAATGGGGTTTGTGCTCTTCCTTGGGTAGAGATTTGAGTATTATAATGAGGTAAAGGTAACTTGGTTATTCACTGCATACTCCATTCTGTGGAGGTGTCAATCAGGGGTTGAACTCAAACTGGTTTGGGTGGTCTTGGCTGGCTGGAGCTCTTTGTCAGGGCAATTGTTACTTTGTAAAGGCATAGTTTTGGTGTTATCATGGGACGCTATGCCTGTTGGGTCTTTTCCCTAAATTAAGGGATAGGCTGGAAAGAAGAGCTTAAGAAAAAATGTGGGGCAAAGATTTGCAGGTACAAGCTTGTGGGCAGTAGAGATAAGGTTTTGGGGTCAGCTGGTGACAAAAGTTCTTTCTCTACATAAGCCTCTCCTACCTGCTTTTCTCTGCATGCTTGCTCCACTCGTTATCATTCTCTCTAGAAAATTCACTCCTACAGCACATGGTTAACGATTTTTAAATATTGAGCATCTAGTTTGTTTCCAACATTGTATTTTTGACAGGAGAAATACTTAAAAATTATATAGCACCTTGTCTTGAAACAGTAAAATACCTGATGGAAATCAATAAATTGAGACAGAATTATGATGCAGTATTATTCACCTGGAATCACTGATATTTGAGGGAAGAGCCAACATTATAGTCCAGTCAGATATTTAAGAATAAGAAAATAGAACAAGAGTAGCAAACTGTTTCTTACATGGCCAGATAGCAAATATTTTAAATTTTGTAAGTGTTGGGAAAGAAAAATTTTCCTCAAGTTTTTTTCTGAATAGCCTAAGAATTAAGTTGACATGAGACAGATTAACAGAAGAAAATCAAATTTAACTACATATGCATGCATTCACATAAACATGAGAGATTCCAAAGACAGGCAAGACGAGGTATATATGTCATTCTGGACTAAGGAGTAGGAGGGAGGGGTCTGGGGCTTCCAAGGGAAGGATGGCAATTCACAGGAAGAACAAAATGAGTAAATGTTTGGTAAACCAAATTTTGCTGGGACATCCAGAAACGAAGGGACATGGAGAGGATTTTGGTCAAACAGGCCTTGCTGGTTCCTCCCTACCATACCTAATTCACATTTTACTATAGTCATTTATGGTGACAGCTCCCTTGGGAATGGGCCCTCTAATTCTTTTAGGAGGGAGGCAAAAAGAAAAACATTTTGTGTCTTCTGTTTCTTAAAAATAGCCTAAAATAATCCACATGCCACAGACACGCATTTTTGGGTGGCAAATTTTGCTCCCCTCCATGTGCTACATATGGTCCCTGACACATATCCTTCTTTATTTTACAACACTTTTAAAGTGTAGAAGTATACATACATACATACATATATGTGTGTGTGTGTGTGTGTGTGTGTGTGTGTGTGTGTGTGTGTGTGTGTATATCCATTCTCACTTCCAGGGCACTATAAAAACAGGCTGCAGGTTAGCAGGAGGCATGGTTTGCTTACCTCTGATTTAGGGAGTCTCGGGTTTTGAAAACTGCCTGAGTCAAAGGCAGAGAAGAAGACGGGTGCTCAGAAACAACCTGACACTATGCTCTGTTAGCGCATAGTGTTTAACAATTGCTTTCAAAAAAAATAATAAATAATAATAATAATAATAAAGAATAGTAGCAACAGCAGCAATAAGAATGATGATAATAAATGAAAACCACAGAAAACAAAACAATAAAACCCGATTTGCTAATGTTTGCCAATTTTATTATCTCTGGCCCTGAGCAGTCAGTTAGTTTGGAGCTAACATCAACAAGTTGACCAGAGGAAATTGCCCACTTTCAGGAAGTTTACAAACTAGTTAGCTACTGTGGGAATATTTGTACCATGGCGATTGGCAAATAGTACAAATCAAGTGTTTTTTCTTCGGAAGAACTGGTTGTGAACCATTGACCAGCACAGCACTAAAATGCTCATTATGGACGATTCTAAGTTACCAACCTGATACAACTGAATGTGGGGTTGGGAAGCTATGCCATTATATAGTATTTCTAACATATAGACGCAATAGCTACAGATAACCTCAACAGGATGGATAGCAAAGTATAGTAAAATTATTAGGAAGTAGTAATTTTGATTATTCAGTGCCCATGTTTTCAATATAGTTTATTTTGCTCTAGTTCATATGGTTAAATTTCTTTGAATATCCATGTTTAGTAACTTCCAAAAGTCCCGAGAACTGAATAATTGGTTCAGGAGAATTGATAAGACCTGTTCCAGAACCGCCCCCCAATTTTTCATGTCTCTAGAGAAGAAAAGGAGGCTGTCTTTACAAAAGGTTTTGTGGGGAATATGGGCAGTATTGGAGTATGGGCCCTGGAATACAGGGCAAAGTTGTTTGAGACCTTGGGTTCAAATTTCTGCGAAAATAAAATACAGGTTTAGCAGCACGAAAATGACTACAGGGAGTACTTAAGAGTAGCCACAGAAAAGAGGAAAGAAAAAAAAAATGAAGGGACACTTTTCTTAGGATTTAATTGGAAAGGAAGGGTTTGGGGAAAGCAAAGGATTCGGTGGGGGCTTCTAACCATCCACAACCTTTACCTGTATAGATGGGAGAAGCAAGATTAAGATTTAAGAGCTAATATAAATTCATGGCTGTTACATGCTGTAGGCCTACAGATATTTAGATTCTATCTGAAAAACACTTTACAGCTTACGTAGATCTTTCCCTCACATATTTTTGATTCCTATTTGTTAGGTGGAAATACAGTTCAGAAAGGCTAAGTGACTTGTGCATGCCAAGAAAGTTGTGTTTGGTGGTAAAAAACTTCCTGGCAACTTTTCATTTAAAGAGTCTTTTTGAAATGTACTTGGAGATATGACAAATTTAAACTGATGTTATTGAAGTCTCTCAGGACAATTTTGGTATTTTGCTTTTTATTCTCCCCCACCCCTTGTAGTCTGAATAAAATCTTTTTGCAAAGTTCCTTAATGAAACTGGATACAGCATAAAAAAGATGAACACAGTAGAGCAATTCAGAAAGCAAAGATATTTCTGCGGGCACTGTGCTGAATGCAATCAGATTATTGCCACTGTATGATTCAATTTGATAAGGGGAAATGCTATGGCAATGACCTGTAGCAAGTAGCCGAAAAGGTGACATCTAAAGTTTTCTACTTCTTGATAATTTTTCCTATTAAAAACTGGCACAGATACTAAATCCGCAGTGACAACAGACAGTATTTCCTGGAAAATTTGGCATTAGGCAGTGTTTGGGACACTGAAACAGATATTAGATAATGAATTAAGTATATCAGAATGTATGATACTATAAGATACACTAAGTATAACAAAACAAAACGCCCAGAGAAAGAGATTCACTGGTTTGTTAATAGCCAATTTTAGTATTTAGCCCTTCTGTTAGCAGAAAGTCCTCTCTTGAGTTAACTTAGTTGTCTGCACAAATATGCTTCAACACCCCTAATAAGAATGGTGAAAACATGTGTTGGTTAAATGTGTTCTTCCCTTGGAAGACCATTATTATTAGCTGTTGAAGGGAAGCAGATTTTGCCATCCCGAAATATGTCCTTTTGGTATAAGGATTATTTTAGGTGATTTTTTTTTTTGAATTGGGATTTTTACTGAAGTACAATTAACACAAAATGTGATATTAGTTACAGATGTACAATATATTGATTCAATATATTACTGAGTGCTTATCACGATAAGTAAAATTACCAACTGTCACCATACATTATCACATTATTACAATATGATTGGCTATATTCCCTATCCAGTAAACTTCATCTCTGAGACTTATTTATTTTATAGTTGGAGGTTTGTAGGCTGATTTATTTTTTAAAATTTGAATATAGCTGGCGCCCAACATTACATTTGTGTCAGGCATACAACTTAGTGATTTGACAAGTTCATACATTATGCTATGTTCCCACAAATGAAGCTACCGTCTATCCCATTACTATGTTATTACAATACCATTGATGATATTCCTTAGTTTGTACCTTGTATTCCCATGATTTATTCATTCCATAAATGAAGACCTGTATCTTCCTCTGACCTTCACCAATTTTGCTCAACCACCACTGTCCTCCCCTCCAGCACAAAACAGTTTCTGTATTTATAGGTCTCATTCTGCATTAAAAAACAATTCCATTATGGGGCGCCTGGGTGGCTCAGTGTTCAGCTCAGGTCATGATCTCACAGTTAGTGGGTTGGGGCCCCGCGTTGGGCTCTGTGCTAACAGTTCACAGCCTGGAGCCTCTTTGGATTTGGTGTGTGTGTCTCTGTCTCTGACTCTCTCAAAAATATTTTTTTAATTAAAAACAATTCCATTATAATTAACATGTAGTATATTAGTTTCAGGTGTGCAATATAGTGATTCAACAATTCTGTACACCATACAGTACTTACGACAGTAAATGTACTCTTAATCCCCTTCATCTATTTCATCCATTCCTCCCACCCACTTCTCCTCTGGTTACCACCAGTTCTCTGTATTTGGGTCTGTTTTCTATTTGTCTCTTTTTTTTCATTGCTAGTTTGTTTATGAAATTCCATATGACTGAAATCATACAGTATTTGTCTTTCTCTGACAGACTTATTTCATTTAGCATCATTCTATCTAGATCTGTCCATGTTGTTGCAAATGGCAAGATTTCATTCCCATTATGACTGAATTATATTCCATTGTGTGTGTGTGTGCGCGTGCACACACATCATCTTTATCCATTCATTTATCAATGAACAATAGGGTGGCTCCATAATGTGGCTATTGTAAATGTTGCAATAAACATAGGGGGGCGTATAACTTTTTGAATTCATGTTTTTGTACTACTTGGGCAAATATGCAGTAGTGAAATTACGCGATTAAATGGTAATTCTACTTTTAATTTTTTGAGGAAACTCCATAACTGTTTTCCACAGTGGCTGCACCGCCAGAGGGTTCGTTTTTCTCCATGTCTTCATCAACACTTGTTTCTTGTGTTTTTGATTGTAGCCATTATGACAGGTGTGAAGTGGTGTCTCATTGTGGTTTTGATTGCATTTACCTGGTTATTAGTGATGTTCAATATCTTTTCACGTGTCTGTTGTCCACCTGAATGTTTTCTTTGGAGATACGTCTGTTCATGTCTTAGGCACATTTTGAATTGGATTATTTTTTGTTGTTTTTTTGTTTCTTTGATATTGAGTTGTATAGTATTTTTTGGATACTAACACTTTAATGGGTATGTCATTTGCAATTATCTTCTCCCATTTAGCAGGTTGTCATTTTGTTTTGTTTTCTGTGCCAATAATTTTTATTTTTATGTAGTTCCAAAAGTTGATGTTTGCTTTTGTTTCCCTTGCCTTAGGAGACATCTAGAAAAACGTTGCTACAGTCAATGTTCAGAGAAATTACTGCCTACACTCTCCTCTAGGATTTTCTTGTTTCAGGTCTCAGATTTAGGTCTTTAATCCATTTTGAGTTTATTATTGTGTATGGTATGAGAAAGTGGCTCAGTTTCATTCTTTTGCATGCAGCTGTCCAGTTTTCCCAGCACCATTTGTTGAAGAGACTGTCTTTTACCATTGCATATTCTTGGCTCCTTTTCCATAGTTAATTGGCCATATAATCATTTATTTTATGATTTATTTCTTTATGGTATATTTCTGGATTGAGTATTCTGTCCTATTGATCTAGATGTTTGCTTTTATGCCAGTACAATACTGTTTTGATTACCAAGGCTTTGTAGTATATCTTGAAATCTGGGATGATGATACATCCAGATTTGTTCTTTCTCAAGGTTGTTTGGCTATTTGGGGTCTTTTGTGGTTCCACACAAATTTTAGGATTGTTCTATCTCTGTGAAAAGTGCTGTTGGTATTTTGACACAGATTGCATTAAATCTGTACATTGCTTTGGTAGTATGGACATTTTAACAATATTTTTTCTCCCAGTCCATGAGCACAACGTATCTTCACATTTTTTTGTGTGTCTTATTCACTTTCTTCCATCAGTATTTTATAGTTTTAGAGTATAGGTCTTTCACATCCTTGGTTAAGTTTATTCCTGTGTATTTTACTATTCTTGATGAGTTGTAAATGGGACTGTTTTCTTAATTTCTCTTTCTGCTTGTTTATTAACATAATGAATTGGAACAGATTTCTACATAATGATTTTGTATCCTGAAACCTTACTGAATCCATTTATCAATTCTAGTAATTTTTTGGTGGTGTCTTTAAGGTATTCTATGTGTAGTATCATGTCATTTGCAGATAGCAAACATTTTACTTCTTCTTTACCAATATGGATACCTTTATATTTTTTCTTTGATTGCTGTGGCTAAGACTTAAAGTACTATGTTGAATAAAAGTGGCAAGAGTAGACATTCTTGTCTTCTTCCTGATCTCAGGAAAAAGCTTTTAGAGTATGGTGTTATCTATGGGATTTCATATGTGGTCTTTATTATGTTGAGGTATGTTTCCTTTCCACTCACTTTGTTGAGGGTTTTTATCATGAATGGATGTTATACTCTGTGACATTGTTTTTCTGAATATATTGAAATTATCATATGGGTTTTATCCCCGCTCTTGTCAAAGTAATGTATCACATTGATTTTTGAATATTAAACCATGCTTTCAGAAATAAATCTCACTTGATCATGATGAATTTTTAAAAATATATTGTTGGACTAGGTTTGTTAAAATTTTGTTAAGGAGTTTTGCACCTATGTCCATCAGAGATACTGGCCTGTAGTTCTTTTTTTTTTTTTTTTGTAGTGTCTTTATCTGATTTTGGTATCAGGGTAATACTTGCCACATAAATGAATTTGGAATCTTTCCTCCCTCTTATTATTATTTTTTACTTTTTAAATTTTTCTTTAAATTTCAGTTAGCATACAGTGTTGTATTAGCTTCAGGTGTATGATTCAGTGATTCAACAACTGCATGTTTCATTTGGGGCTCATCAGGACAAGTGCACTCCTTAATCCTCATCATCTATTTAATTCAGCCTCCTACACACCACCTCTTCTATTTTGGGGGGAATAGTTTAAGAAAAAGAGGTATTAGCTCTTCTTTAAATGCTTGGTAGAAATCAACAATGAAGCTCTCTGATCCTGGACTTTCATTTGCTGATAGTTTTTTTTTTCTTTCTGTTTTTGGTTATTTTTGTTTTTGTTTTGATAACTGATTCAATTTCATTGATGGTTATCATCTGTTAAAATCATGTTTCTTATTCAGTTTTGGGAGGTTATATGTTTCTAGGAATTTAACCATTTCTTCTTGGTTGTCCAATTTTCTAGCATATAATTTTTCATCATACTCATAATCCTTTGTATTTCTGTGGTGTCAGCTTCATTTCTGATTTTATTCGAGTATTGTCTATTACTTTTTCGTAAGTCTGGCTTAAAGCTTTATGAAGTTTGTTGATATTTTAAAAGAACCAGCTCTTGGTTTCATCAATTTCTTGTATTGGTTTTTGTTTTGTTTTGTTTTTTAGCTTCTATTTTATTTCTTCTCTAATCTTTATTATTTCTTTCCTTCAACTGCTTTTGGATTTTGTTTGTTCTTTTTCTAGACTCTTTAGGGGTCAGGATATGTTGTTATTTTCTTGCTTCTGGAAGTAGACTTGGACCACTATAAACTTTCCTTTTAGGACAGCTTTTGCTGCATCTCAAAGGTTTTGGACCATTGTGTTTTCATTTTTGATTTCTTGGTTGACCCATTTGCTGTTTTGGACCATTGTGTTTTCATTTTTGATTTCTTGGTTGACCCATTTGCTGTTTAGTAGATATACGAAATTTTACTTCTTTTGTGCTTCTCAATTTTCTTACTCTTGCTTATTTTGGTCTTTCCTTTCAATTCAGAGAATCCACTTTAACATTTCTTCTAAGGCTGGTTTAGTGGTGATGAATTCCTTTAACTTTTGTTTGTCCTGCAAAGTCTTTGTCTCTCCTATTCTGAATGATAGCCTTGCTGGATAGCATATTCCTGGCTGCAGATTTTTCCCTTTCAGAATTTTGAATGTATGGTTCCAGTCCCCTCTGGCCTGTAGAGTTTCTTCTGAAAAATCAGCTGATAGTCTAATGGGGTTTCCTTTGTATGTAATTGATTTTTTTGTCTTTTAAAATTCTCTTTTCATCACTACTTTTCCCTGCATTTTAGTTACCATATATCTTGGCATGGACCTACTTGGGTTGATTTTGCTGGGGACTCTATGCCTCCTGGATCTACATTTCTGTTTCCTTCCCCAGATTAGGGAAGTTTTCAGCTATTATTTCTTCAAAAAATTTTTCTACCACCTTTTCTCGCTCGTCTTCTGTGATCTCTATGATGCAGATGTTACTATGCTTGATGGTGTTACTGAGTACTCTTAACCTATTTCATTTTTTATTGTTCTTTTTTCTCTCTCCTGTTCAGTTTGATTACTTTTCATTGCCCAGTCCTCCAGATTGCCAATTCATTATGTTTGCTCTGGCCTACTATTTATTTCCTCTAGTGTATTTTTAATTTCAGTTGTTGAGCTCTCCATCTTTGATTGGCTTTTTAAATGTCTCCTTTCTGTTTATTGAGGGTCTCACTGAGGTCTTCCACTCTTTTCTCAAGTCCAGTATGTATCTCTATGAACATTACTTTCTCTATCACGTGTATTACTTGTCTCTATTTCATTGAGCTCTCTTACTGTGATTTTGTCCCATTCTTCATTTGGGACACATTCCTCTAACTCTTTATGTCTGTTTTAATGTGTTAGGAAAGTCACCTATATCTTATCATGAAGAAGTGATACTGTAGTCCCCTACTGTTCAGTGTCCCCTGTTCAACAGAATCTGGCGCTTCCAGGGTGTCTCCCATTTATGTTGCATCTATACTACTGTTGTGATGGAGCCATATTTTCTTGTTGTCTGCAATGGCTCTCTTTCCTGATTGTGTACAGGATGGTGACCCTATTTTGTTAGTGGGCCAGTCTGGGGACACCTTCGGTTTGAGTCAGACCAGGAATTTTCCGTAGATGCAGTAACACCAACTGCAAGGCACTTTCCCTATGTTGTTCTCTAAGAAGCTTCATTGATGGTTGGGGCCTACAGTCAGACCACATATATATCCCCCAAAACCACTGCTGGGATTATAGTCAAATGAGTGTGTGTGTTTGTGTGTGTGGTTGTCTTTCCCTCTACTTGGGGCAGTATCCTGCCCTTTGAGAGCTGTTAGCACACTGCCATATTTGTGGTGCATCTTTGAATAGACTTCTTTTGAGGCCAGGATATAGGCAATAGATTCACAGGAGAACACAAGGGTGGGGTGCATTGTTAGCTAGGTAGGATAGTGTTCATGCTGCATTGGTCCCTCTTGTGTCCCTATAAATAGGCTGGTTTATCCATTCATCAGTTGATGGACATTTAGGCTCTTTCCATAATTTGGCTAGTGTTGAAAGAATGAAATATGGCCCTTTGTAGCAACATGGATGGAACTGGAGAGTGTTATGCTAAGTGAAATAAGCCATACAGAGAAAGATAGATACCATATGGTTTCACTCTTATGTGGATCCTGAGAAACTTAACAGAAACCCATGGGGGAGGGGAAGGAAAAAAAAAGAGGTTAGAGTGGAAGAGAGCCAAAGCATAAGAGACTCTTAAAAACTGAGAACAAATTGAGGATTGATGGGGGGTGGGAGGGAGGGGAGGGTGGGTGATGGGTATTGAAGGGAGCATCTTTTGGGATGAGCACTGGGTGTTGTATGGAAACCAATTTGACAATAAACTTCATATATTGAAAAAATAATAAATAAATAAATAAATAAATAAATAAATAAATAAATAGGCTGGTTTAGCAGAGGGAGATGGTGCCCACCCATTCTTTTGTTCTTGGAGACCTCTCCTAAAGTTTCCTCCCCGTCCAGGACACATTCTGACAGGCAGAAGTCAGAATGTATGTCTTCTTTTACTCCAGGCATTTTTCAAACTTCTGCTTCTATGCTGTATCTCAGTGGAGCTGTTTGTTATGGTGTGTCTTTAAGGGTGGAGACTCAGTTTCCTATTGCCCTCCAGCTCTCTCAGAGCACAGCCTGCTGAATTTTGAAGTTATAGATGTAAAGCCCCGCAGTCTGCAAGATTTTTTAAAGTTAAGCCCCTCTGATTTTCAAAACAAATATTATGGATATTTGTCTTCCCAGGGCAGGATCCACACACATGGATGCCTGGTGTGGAGTCTGCCCCTTTCCCATTTGCATGCCTGTTATTTCCCTCCCTCTGTGAATAGGTCTGTGGGTCAGGTTGGTTGTTGACCATGTGTCCACCCTTCCTAGCCTTTTTTTAAAAGTTTATTTATTTTAAGAGAGAAAGAGTGTATGTGTTGGGGGGGTGGGAGGGGCAGAGAGAGAAAATCCCAAGCAGGTTCCATTCTGTCAGTGCAGAGCCCGATGCGAGGCTCAAACTCATGAAGAGTGAGATCATGTCCTGAACTGAAATCAAGAGACACCTGACTGACTGAGCCACCCAGGCACCCCTCTCCTAACCTTTTCAATATGTCCTCTTCTTTACATTCGGCTATGAAGAGTATGTTGTGCCAGTCTTTTGATTATTTTCTGGATTATTTACACTGCTGTTTGTATTATCTAGGTGTACCCATCGGACAGGTTGCTCTTAGGACTCTCTTACTCTGCCATCTTCTCCAGAAGTTTTGATTCTGCTTTTTGTTGATGTATTTTTTTAGATTCCTCTTATGCACAGAATCATATGGTATTTGTTTTTTCTGGACTTATTGCACTTAGCATAATACCCTCTAGGTCTATCCATGTTGTCTCAAATGGCACAATCTCATCCATTTTTATGGCTGTGTAATACACTTTGTTTATATATACAAACCCCATTGCTTTATATATTCATATATTGATGGAAATTAGGTTACTTACATACCTTGACTACTGTAAAAAATGTTGCAATAAACATATAAAATCATATAACTTTTTGAATTAGTGTTTCATTTTCTTCATTTAAATATCTGGTAGAAGAATTACTGGACCATATGGTATTCCGATTTTTAATTTTTTGATGAAACTCTGTACTGTTTTCCACAGTGGCTGTACCAATTTACATTTCTACCAGCAGTGTACAGGGTTTTTTCCTCTACATCCGTGTCAGCACTTGTTATGTCTTGTCATTTTGATATTAGCCATTCTAAATGGTATAAGGTGATAGCTCATTTTGGTCTCAATTTGCATTTGCCTAATGATTAGTGATGTCAAAGATCTTTTCATGGGTGCATTGGCCATCTGTATGTCTTTTTGGAAAAAAATATTCAGGTGCTTTGCCTATTTTTTTCAGATTTTTTTTTTACTGGATATATCATTTTCAAATATTTTCTCCCATTCAGTAGTTTGTCTCTTTTTTTTTTTTTGATGGTTTCCTGTGATGCACAAAAAACTTTTTATTTTGAGGTAGTCCCAATAGTTTAGTTTTGCTTTTGTTTCCCTTAGCAGAGGAAAAATATCTAGAAAAAATGATGCTATGGACTATTTCCAAAAAATACTCCTTATGCTTCTAGGATTTTTGTGATGTTGGGTCTCAGTTAAGTCTTTAATCCATTTTGAGTTTATTTTGGGGTATGGTACTAAAAGATGGTCCAGTTATATTGTTTTTCATGTAGCTGTACAGTTTTCCCAACATTTTATGGGGAATACTATCTTTTACTCATTGTATATTCCTACCTACTTTGTCAGAGATTAACTGACCATATATAGTCATTCATTTCTTTCTTGTCTCTCTATCCTGCTCTGTTGATCTATGTATCTATTTTGGTGCTAGTACCATACTGATTTGATTTCTAGAGATGTGTAATATATCTTGAAATCTGGTAATTGTGTCATCTATGGCTTTATTCTGCTTTCTCAGGATTACTTTGGCCATTCTGGGTCTTTTGTGATTCCATATAAATTTTAAGGTTATTTGTTCTAGTTTTGTTAAAAAAAATGCTTAGGAATTTGATAGGGATTGCATTCAATCTGTAGATTGCTTTGGGTAATATGTACATTTTAACAATATTGATTCTTCTCATCCATTATCTGGAATGAATATCTTTCCATTTGTTTGTATCATCTTCAATTTCTTTCATCAATGTTTTATAGTTTTCAGAGTATAGGTCTTTCACATCCCTGATTAAGTTTATTCCTAGTATTTTTGATGCAATCATAAATGATGTTGTTTTTTAAGTTTCTCTTTCTGCCATTTTGATATTGTTCTGAATAATAGTAATTCATGAGAGCTGCACTTTTGGTTTCATGGTGGAAAGCTTTATTAATTTTAAAGGAAAGGGAATGCATGGAATTAAGCAATTATAGAAACAAAGAGACGTATGGAGAAGAACGAAGAATGGGTTAATACATCAAATCGGGTGCCCAGGACATTCAACCTTCTAGCTGGGGAAGCAGGGTTGAAGTCCCAACTGAGAGTCCTGGGCTGAGTGTCCTCCCCTCAGGTAAGACTTCCAACTATTCCTGCCAGGGCAATATATACATATCCCATGTGTGATTTACAGTTAGCCATTAACTTTGCCTAAGTGCAGCCTTGAGAAAGCTGTTGTTTTCTCTGTTTCACTTATATCTTATAATCTTAGGAGCCTAGGCATCTGCATATTTCTCTTCTCCCCTGATCCATTCCAGGGGGCCAGCCTTGTCTGGCTCAAGGTGGTGAGGCACATTAATCCCTCTTGGCATCATGAACAGTTCCAGTCTCACAGCTAGATACATAGTACAAGTCAACTAAGTCACCCATGATTGTGTATGTGCTGCTCTGGGCAGAAATGACAAGTCACTCAAACAAGTTCTATACAGAGCAGTTATTAGGATATAGAAAGGCTACCAATTTCTGAGTACTAATTTTGTATCCTGCCACTTTAGTCAATTCACTTATTACTTCTAGTAGTTTTATGGTGGTTTCCTTAGGATTTCCTATGTGTGACATCATATCATATGCAAATTGTGACGGTTTAACTTCTTTAACAATATGGATGCCTCATTTCTTTTTCTTGTCTCATTGGCATGGCTATGACTCTCAGTACTATGTTGATTAAAAACATTAGGAGTGGACATCCTCGTCTTCTTCCTGACCTTAGAGGGAAAACTGTTTTGCATCACTGAGTATGAACTTAGTGGTGGGTTTTTCATATATGAACTTTACTATGTTGATGTAAGTTCCCTGTAAACCCACTTGGTTGAGAATTTTTATCATGAATGGATTTGAATCTTATCAAATGCTTTTTCTACATGTATTGATATGATCATATGATATTTATCTTTATTTTTGTTGATATGGTTATGACACTGATTGGTTTGCATATGTTGAATCATCCTTGTATCCTTCGAATAAATGGTGCTTCATTGTGGTGAATGATATTTTTAATATATTGTTTGACTCAGTTTGCTAATATTTTGTTGAGATTTTTTCCATCAGTGTTCATTGAGGATATGGGCTTATAGATATTTTTGTGGTTTTGGTATCAGGGTAAGACCTTATGGAATGTATGTGGAAGCTTTCCTTTTTATTCTATTTTTTTGGAATAGTAAGAAAAGAATAGATATTCGGTGTCCTTTAAATGTCTGATAGAATTCCCTTGTGAATTCACCTTGTCCTAGGCTTTTATTTTATGGTATTTTTTGATTACCAATTCAATTTCAGTACTTGAAATTGGTCTTTTCATTTTTCTATTTCCTCCTCATTCAGTATTGGATGATTATATGCTTTTAGAAATTGATTGATTTCTTTTAGGTTGGCCAGTTTATTGGCATATAATTTTTTATTGTATTTTCTAATAATCTTTATTTCTGTGTGTCAGTTGTTACATACATAAAATCAGAAATGACAAAGAATTATGTATGTCCTTCTCCTTTTTTCTTGATGAGTCTAAGAGTTTGTCAATTTTGTTAATCATCTCAAAGAAACAGCTCTTTGTTTTATTGATTTTTCTCTATTTTCTTTAGAATCCATCATTTATTTCTGCTCTGATCTTATTTCCTTTCTTCTACTCCTCATGGGCTTTGTTCTTCTTCTAGTCCCTTTATGTATAACATTACATTTTTTTTTTTGAGATTTTTCTGGAAGGTAAGACAGTATCACTATATATTTCCCTTTTAAAACTGCTTTCACTGTATCCCACAGGTTTTGGACAATTGTGTTTTCCTCCTCATTTGTCTCCATGTATTGTTTTTCTTCTTTGATTGCTTTATTGGCTAATTGGTTGTTTATTATCATGTTGTTTAATGTCTGCATATATTCCAGTTTTTCTCTTGTGATTTATTTCTTTTACATTATTTTTTTAATGTTTATTTATTTTTGAGACAGAGCATGAACAGGGGAGAGGCAGAGAGAGAGAGGGAGACACACAATCCAAAACAGGCTCCAGGCTCTGAGCTGTCAGCACAGAGCCCGACACGGGGCTCGACCCCATGAGCTGTGAGATCATGACCTGAGCTGAAGTCGGAAGCTTGACTGATTGAGCCACCCAGGTGCCCCTCTTGTGATTTATTTCTAGTTTCATAGTATTGTGATCAGAAAAGATGCATGGTATAATTTCAATTTTCTTAAATTTATTGAGGCTTGTTTTATGGCCTAATATGTGATATATTCTGGAGAATGTTTGATGTACACTTGAGATACGTACATACTTATTTCCATTTTTTAAGTTGTTTTCTGTTTTGTTTTTTACGTACTTCTTTGTTCTTTCTTGTTCTCTTTCTTTGTGATCAATGAGTTTCTATACTGTTATGTTTGACTTTCTTCCTCTTTATTTTTATGTATCCACATAGGTTTTGGGTTTGTGGTTACCATGAGGTTCATATATAAGATCTTAACAGCAGTCTATATTAACGTGATGGTCATTTAAGTTCAAACATTTTACTAATAAATAACAGGAAAAAAAAAACCTTTTCCCACATGTCTTTGTACCCCCTTCACATTTTAGGTATATGTTGTTAGTCTTATGTCTGATTTTTGCCACTTCATTTCCACTGGAAGAAGTCAATTTAACATTTCTTTTGGGCTGGTTTAGTCACGAAAAAACTCCTTTATCTTTTGTCTGGGAAAGTATCTCACCTTCAAACCTGAATGATAACCTTGCCTGGTAGAGTATTTCTGGTTGTAGATTTTTTTCCTTTCAGCACTTTGAATATGTCCTTTCACTCTTTTCTGGCCTGCACAATTTCTGCTGAAAAATTAGCTGATAGCCTTAAAAGTTTTCCCTGAAAGGAACTATTTTGTTTTTCTCTTAGCTGCTTTTGAGAGTCTTTTATCTTTAACCTTTGACATTTTAATTATTATGTGTTGTGGCCTTCTGGGTACATCTTGTTTAAAACCCTCTGCTTCTTGGATTTGGATGTCTGTTTCCCTCCATAGGTTATGGCGGTTTACAGTTATCTGAAGAAAAAACATATGTTTTCTACACCATTTTTACTCTTCTTCTTCTGATAACACTATAATGTGAATTTTTTTTTCAGTTGATGATGTCCAAAAGATCTCTTAATCTATCCTCATTAAAAAAAAATTTTTTCTCTTTTTGCTGTTCAGCTTGTGTGCTTTCTATTACCATGTCTTCCAGATACATTCTTCTCCATCATCTAATCTACTATTGATTTCCTCTAGTGTGTTATTTCAGTTACTGTATTTTTCATCTATGATTGGTTCCTTCTTTTAATGTTTTCTATCCCTTTATTGATGATCTCACTGAGATTTTCTACTCTTTTCTCCAGCCTGGTGTGTATCTTTATAATCAGTACTTTAAATTATCAGGCATATTACTCATCTGTGTTTCATTTAGTTGTTTTTGAATTTTTAACTTCTACATTCTTTAGAGCATATTCCTCTGTCTCCCCATTTTGCTTGATTTTCTGTGTGTGTTTCTTTAGATTAGGCAGAACAGTGACTTGTAAACTTGAAGGAGCATTCTTGATCATGGTATTATATAGACTGGATATGCTTGATGACTTTTGCTGGATGGCTGGAGCTGTGACTATGGTATGCTAGTTACTCTTTTAAACTGTAGATTTTTTGAGAAAGAAGAAAATGAGTAAAAGAAGAAAACATGTAAGGAAATAAAACAAAAATTTCATTATTTTGCAAGTTTCTATCCAGGTTTCCTTAAACCATTTGTTGAAGAGACTTTTTCCCATTGAATATTCTTTCCTGTTTTGTTGAAAAATAGTTGAACATATAGTTGTGGGTTAATGTCTGAGTTTTCTGTTCTCCATTAATATATGTGTCTATTTTTGTGCCAGTACCGTACTGTTTTGATCACAACAGCTCTGTAATTAATAGGACTTGATTCTGAAAATGTGATGCCTGCAGCTTGCTTTTCTTTTTCAAGGTTTTTTTCAATAGCTTTGGCTATTGAAGGTCTTTTGTGGTCCTATAAAAAATTTAGGAGTGTTGTAACTATGTGAAAAATGGTGTTGGTTGGTTGGTTGGTTTATTTATTTGTATTGGAGAGACAGTTGTGAGCAGGGGAGGGGCAGAGAGGGAGACAGAATCCAAAGTAGGCTCCAGGCTCTAGGCTCTGAGCTGTCAGCACAGAGCCCTACATGGGGCTCAAACTCACAGGTCATGATATCATGACCTGAGCTGAAGTCATATGCTTAACTGAGGCACCCAGGCACCCCTGCTGTTGGCATTTTGTAGTTGAAAGGGACTGCATTAAATACATCGATTACTTTGGGTAGTGTAGACATTGTAACAATATTTGTCCTTCCAATCTGTGAGCATGGACTGTCTTTCCATTTCTTTGTGTCTTCTTCAATTTTGCTCATTAGTGTTTTATAGTTTCCAGATTTGTTCCTAAGTATCTTCTTGTTTTTGGTGCCATTATAAATGGGATTGCTTGCTTAATTTCTCTTTTTGCTGCTTATTATTGGCATATAGAAATGTAACAGATTGATGTACATTGATTTCATACCCTATAATTTTACTGAATTTGTGTATCATATCATTTATAACAGTTTTTGGTGGGGTCTTTCAGGTTTTCTAGATAGAGTATCCTGTCATCTGCAAATAGTGATTTCAAGTTTTGAATCCCAGGTGCACACAGGAGAGCTGTGGTGCAGTCTATGCCAATGGCCCAGGCACAGACAAGTTGAGAGTTGGGATCTGACAGAGGACTGGGACATAGAAGGGGATATTGTTTGCTTTTCTGTGAGTTTCCTGAACAGCAGTGGGTGTGAGCTCCCTTCCCCAGGGATGAGACAGTGGGGTGCCACTCCTCTTGTTCACCAGAATGGTTGGACTTCAGTGAGCAACATAGTGCCCCAGTGGAGGCTTGAGCCACTTACACCAAACACGGACCCCTGTGTCCTGCAGGGGCTTCTTTACTAGGGCAAGTCTGTAAGGTTGTGCAGTGGGCCTCTCCTGCATGTATCAAGTTTACTGATAATAGAGTGGTCTAAAGCTGCAGTTTTGGTGGAAATAGGACCAGGATTTTTTCCTTTTCCTTTGGAATCAGGCGTATAATTTTTTGTTTGTTTTTCATTTCCTTTTCTTGTTTTTTAGATCAGGCTTCTTTCTTTTTCTTTGGAATCAGGGTTTTTTTTTTTTAATATTTTAATGGGGCTTATTTTAAGAAACAAATCAAAGCACACCTATTTAAAGGTCCAAACATTGCCCACTGCAAGCAAGAAGGAATTCTGCAGAGGAATGACCTATGGGAAAGAGCAGCCAAAACACAACAGTGGAGTGCACGCGGCATACACCAGAAACACTTCTGGAAACACCAGGCCCTGGACACTACATGACCCTTCCTTAATATAGCATAACTCTCAGGAGCAGGAAACGTCGACAAAATTAGATGGAAGTATTCTCCCCAAAAGAAAAATCAAGAAGAAATAACGGCCAGGGATTTACTCAAAACAAATATAAGCAATATATATGAAGAAGAATTTAGGACAACAATCTTAAGACTAATAGCTGGGCTTGAAAAAAGCATAGAAGATACCAGAGAAAACCTTGCTGCAGAGATAAAAGACCTAAAACCTGGTCAGGCCAAACTAAAAAATCTATAACTGAGATGTGACTGGGTGTAATCGCAACAAGGATGAAGAACAGAGGAATGAATAGGTGACATAGAAGATAAAATTACGGAAAACAATGAAGCTGAAAAGAAGAGGGGAAAGAAAACTATCAGATCACAAATGTAGACTTCGGGAACTCAGTGATCCCATAAAGTGTAATAATAGCCATATCATAAGAGTTCCAGAAGAAGAGCAGGAAAAATGCAGAAGGTTTATCTAAATAAATTATTGCTGAGCACTTGCCTAATCAGGGGAAAAAAAACAGGCATTCAAGTCCAAGAGGCACAGAGAACTCGCCTCAAAATAAACAAAAACAGGTCAACACCAAGGCATATCACAGTAAAACTTGCACAAAGATGTGGCATATGTATACAATGGAATATTAGTCATGAAAAAGAATGAAATTTTCCCACTAGCATCAACATGAATGGAGCTAGAGAGTATAATATTAAGTGAAATAAGTCAGAGAAAGATAAATACTGTATGATTTCATTCATATGTGGAAATTAAGAAAACAAATGAGCAAAGAGACTAGAAAAGAGAGTGGCATACCAAGAAACTGACTCTTAACTATAGAGAACAGATGGTTACCAGAGGGGCTGGGTGGGGGATGGGAAAATTGGTGATGGGGATTAAGGCATGCACTTGGCAATGAGCACTGGATGTTATAAGGAAGTGTTGGATGACTATATTGTATGTGCAAAACTAATATTATACTGTTTATCTAACTGTAATTTAAAAACCTCTAAAAAACTGAATAATAATAAATCTGAAAAAGACCCTGTGGGTTATTTTCTGTGCCTTAGCATCACAGTGGCTGGTGTAGGCTGAGGACCCTGGGCTCACTAAGGTTGAAAGCCCACTGTAAACTGGACCCTATTCTGTTATGGGCTTTTAAGTTGGAGGAGAAAATACTATCCCTACAATTCTTTGGTGTTGTTAAACCCTGGAGTTTTTTTTTTTTTTCCTGTGTCCTAGCATGATCAAGGCTGGCATGGGCCTGCAGACACTAGACTAGATCTTGCTATGGTCTCAAGCTCATAGTGACCATCAGACCCACCCATTACCACTGTGTCCTGATATAGGCTTTTAAAGTGGCATAGGAACGTATGTTGTTTTGTCCAGTCTTTCTGACCTGGAGAGTGTTCCCACAGATCCTCTGCTCCTTAGCCAGAGTCCTGGTGTTTTTCTGTTCTATGCTAGTTAGTAACTCTTTTAAACCATGTCTCATTTTCTGTGCCCAAGGACAGAGGAGCCTACTTCTGGGTCCCTGAGAACTAATCGCCCCTACCACTGTTCACAGCATTGTGGGTACAGTTCCCTTTGTGGCCAGGTCTCCGTCTCTTTTTCTGTTCTCTTGCCATTTTGTGCTTGATTGTTCAGTAGCTCTTCAGTCAGCCCTGTTCTTTCTCAGGAGGAATTGTTCTATTAATAGGTGTAATTTGATGTGTTCCACAGAGGAGATGAGTTCAGGGTCTTTCTAAGTCATAAACTTGGAACAGAACTCCCTGTAGGCTGATTATTTTTTAAGAAACTGCAAAAACAAAAGAATCTCTAAAAACCAAGTGGAAATTTTCTGTAATAAGGGACATACATATGAATAAGGGATATCTCTATTTGTAAGATTCTCTTTGTACAAATCTCTATTTGTACAGTGTCTCCCTCACTGTGCTAGAAAAAGGAGAGGACTCTAAATCTCTAGAAACTGGTCAATGGAGGAGACAATTGACTTTAAATCTTCATAACAACCTTTCCCTTGTCTGCTATACTTTTCCTGGTAACCTCCATTAACTGACTCCCCATCCCCAACATCTTTTGTCTTTAGCTGAAGATGATATTTAAGGTTGTTGGCTTTAGCTATTTTGGGAATTATTTAGTTTTCCTGGATCGCTCTCGTTTACAAAGGTGGTATACATGATATTAAAATTTTATTCACTTTTCTCCTGTTAAGCTATGTTAAATCAAATTAATTATTAGACCAGTCAAAGGACATAAAAAGGAAGAAAGGAAAACTCTTCTGCCCCTGCATTGTCAAGCATGGCATTATGTGTCAATAAATCAATTTTATGTAATGGTAGCAGGTCTAACTGGCTTTATTCAGATTCATGATTCTGGCAGCATTCGGTCTAGCAAATAGAAAGGAGCTGAGAAGAGCTATACAAAATGACTTCGATAGGCAAAGGGAGTCCTCTAGCAAAGAGTGGGTTGTTTTAGACAAGGTCTACTTCCTTTGGGGGGCAGCTGGGGTCCATCAGGCAGATTGCCTCACTAGTGCTGACCAGGAAATTTTAGATGAACTGGTTTAAGATTCCACTCCTGAGAGATGTTGAAACTGTAACTTAGGTATTAAGTCCTGGTTTGGTGACATGGGTTTAGCACAAATGACTCTATTTTGTGCCTATTGTCTCCTTTTAAACAATAAATACATATTATACAGTAATATTTTATCAAAAACTCCCTTATGTCTTGTCCTGGTTCCTTAGAGAATTGAATTACTTGTGTCACTGTTTTTGAAGTTAAAAGTTTTTTTTAAAAGAAAAGGAGTGTGATGGGGGGAAAAGTTGATACTTTAAAAATGCTAACCTACAGTATTTTTAGGTACCTATAAGCATGTAAAGAAATACAGAATATTCAGTTCTTACACAGCAGTTTTCCGTAGAATCCCTGAAAAATTTGATCAAAATACTTTGATTATTAATTGATCAATTGATTAATTGATAATTTCTAATGACAACATTTAAAAAATGTTGGCTGCTTCATGTAAAATTATTTTAAATCTATATAAAATGTGTTTAGCCAATGTGGCTAGTGCACAGCAGCTTCCAGTGTATTAAAACCCTATATATTTTAATCTTAGGATTAAATCAATTGGGAAATTGTGGTACAAAATAATGTATTTATAAACAACTAGGCCATATTTTAAGTAAACTGAGGGAGCTATGTAAATCTTATACACAATCTTTTTATACCATAATTACATAGATTAACCTTGGACACTGGGTATTTTTCATTGTCTGAGGCTTAGAAACTGATAGTCAAGAAAGCTTTAGGTATTTCGATCTGTTTATCAGAACGAACATACTTCAACTAAATTCTTCTTATTTTGTTATTTTATTTTTTAATGTTTATCTATTTTTGAGAGAGAGAGAGTGTAAGAAGGGGAGGGGAGAGAGAGAGGGAGACACAGAATCTGAAGCAGGCTCTGAGCTGTCAGCACAGAGCCCAATGTGGGCTCTAAAGCTCTCCCTCTGCCCTTCTCCTGCTCATGATTTGTCTCTCTCTCTCAAAAATAAATTTAAGAAAATTTAAAAATACTATATTTAAAGATTTTCATTTTTTTCCAATCACTTTCAGATAACCCACAGAGCTTAAACATCTATGGTTTTACAGATTTTTCAAAAAACAAAACCAAATGCATTATTTCCAATGCTGTTACAGTATTTGTCCTAATGAAAGTTAGATGCCAAGTAGACATTTAATTCCTTGGCAAATAATAAAGTTGTTTTGCTATTTTTAGAAGGCACAGCTATAATATAGAATGTGGAGAGCATCAAATATGCTAATAAAACCACATGTTTTGGTTGTATTTAATTTCATTTATATTAGTAGGTTTCCTAATACTTAAATAATTTAGAATATAAAATTTCTTTTCCTATAAGGACACATATCCCCAAAATTACATTTATGGAAAATATTCTATTTTTGTTTTCATCTTAAATCCATAATAAATTTGTAGCTCTTAGTAATAGTAAGTAGTGTGATTACATTTTGATAAGACCCCTAGGAATCCAAAATCAAATGCTGTCACAGATAAATTGGGCAATCATATGAATTAATTTTTCTCCATTTTTAGTAACCATAGAGGAAGTAGCTTTGTAAGGATCTCTTAATTAGGAAAGTTTTCGATACAAGAGAGTAATATGTTTTTCTCTTCCATGATTCTCAAAATCTAGCTATTCTAAGTTGTTTTAAAAAAATATTTCTTCCAATAGCCTTAGTAATTTTGAACTGTGTGATGAATATTTCCACTATTATGGTTATGTTTTTAAAAATCCCTAAGCATGGGACCCTTATTAAAAGCCTCCATCCTGTGAATGGTAGACAATGGCTAGAGGAAGGCATACCGGAGTGCATAGGGCATGCTCAGCACTAGATCTAGTGATAGGGTGATGTAAGTAAAAGTCTCAAAGCTTGCTGTGATCAAAGAGATAGAACATAATAGAATAGGACTAAATTTTACTAAATACCAGTGGATTCAGCCTTTCAGTGTTATATTGGCATAGTGATACTGGCTGCTAGAGATTAGGACAGTTGAGAAAAGCTAACAGGATGAGGTATGATTAAGGGTGATCTTCACAAGACAGGAGGAAGTTGTACAGAGGTAGAAAATCCTGAGTACTTTCTGTGAATAAGATCACCAATTACTTAATAAGCACACAGGGTTAAGTAATTTGACCCAGCTAAGAAGATGCTGGCCTGGGATATTGTGTTAGGTTCCTATTGCTTCTGTATGACAATTACCACAAACTTGGCGACTTGAAGTAACATAAAAATTTTTTCTTACTGTTTTGGAGATCAGAAGTCTAAAATCAAGGTTTTGGTAAGGTTGTGTTTGTACTGGATGCTTCAGGAGAATTATTTCAGCAACTTGGTCCTAAAACAAACCAATAAAACATATTCTTAAACATTGTAGACTGATACTCATATTCTAGTCAATTCTGGCAGGAACATTTTTCAGTCCAAGTGCTTGGAAATGAAATTCGATTAATTATAACTGCATATATATATATATATATATATATATATATATGTATATATATATATATATATTATAAATTTTGATTTAAAGTGATTCTACATTTGATAGCAAACATTTATTGAGTGCTTAACATATGTCGAAGGCAGTGCAAAATGCTATAGGTACATTAATTAAATAATCTTCATAGAAACTCAATAAGATTATATATTTTTGAAAAGAATCCTTTGAGGTACAGAGAAGTTATGTAATTGCCCAAGGACATGCTATTAGGGGAAAGGTCAGAATTTACTATCAGATGATGACTGTGAATTCCACATATTAACAACTCAATTTACATTTTAACATAGTTTAATAAAGATTCTAATAACCATGATCAGTGATATTCTTTATTAGAAAAGTTTGTCATTGCTAAATGCAAATTAAAAAAAAAAAACAAATGTAAACTTTTAAGAGTTTGTAGGAATCCCTGAATTGAGAATCTCAAGAATGGATCAAGAGATTATGAGAATACCTTGAGTCACTAGCTAAAATAGCATTCCAAGAGGAAGCCTGGGAACTGATATAAGAAATTAGTTTCCACCACTTTGCAAGAAATTTTTTGCCTCGTGAAAAGGAAAATTCTTTCTATGGGAGAAGCAGCTCACTTGATCTTCCTAATTTAGTAATTAGGCCTTTAGCTTTAAATTCTGTGCTATTTTCTATTGTCTCTGCTCAAATAGGAATAGGATATGAACCCATAATATGCTTAAGAAAAATTTTCATATATTTGGTATGCAAAGAAAAAAATTTCAAGCTTAACAAAAGTTTAAAATTCAGGGGTGCCTGGGTGACTCAGTTGGTTAAGCGTCCAAATTTGGCTCAGGTCATGATTTCACAGTTCATGGGTTTCAGACCCACATTGGGCTTTGTGCTGACAGCTCAGGTGGGGTCTGGAGCCTGCTTCAGATTCTGTGTCTCCCTCTCTCTCTGTCCCTCCCTGCTCACACTCTGTCTCTTTCTCTCTCAAAAATAGATAAAACAGTAAAACAATTTTAAAAAAGTTTACAATTCAAAGAAACAATGAGGTAAACACACTAACTTATTAAATAAGCCTGTTACTGGCCAGTAACAAATTTTGGAAAGAGAATACACAAGAGAGGAAAAGTTGGAGCACATTTCTAGTAGCAGTAAACATTGTTAAAATTTTTCTGGAAAGCATTTTAATACTATACGCCAGCAATCAGTAAAGGACTTATTTAAAATTATATTCTAATTTTGAGCATTTATATATTCTAATTTTGAGAACTTATATATAGGAAAATAGAAGGAAATGAAAATATACAAAATTGTTCATTACAGAAGTTTATAATCCAAATATTAGCAACTGTTGGAACTTATTATGAGCCAAACACTGTGCTAATGTTGTCTCTCTATGTTTTTTATTTTATTTATTTTGAGAGAGAGAGAGACAGAGAATCCCAAGCAGGCTCCACACTGGCAGCATGAGCCTGACGCCTGACATGGGGCTCAAACTCATGAAACGTGAGATCACGGCCTGAGCTGAAATCAAGAGCCAGCACTTAATCGAATGAGTGACCCAGGTGTTTGCATTATTTTATCTAATTCTACACAAAATTGTCAAAGCTAGACATTAATCATTTTTTAATGATAAAATGGAGAAGCCATGTAATATTTGTTACCAAAATCCATGCCTCTGATAACTTTTTTTTTTTTTTAACATTTATTCATTTTTGAGAGAGAGAGAGTGCAAGGGGGGGGGGGGAAGGGCAGAGCGCCTGACGTGGGGCTGGAACTCACTGACTGCCAGATCCTGACCGGAACTGAAGTCGGACATTTACCCAACTGAGCCACCCCAAGCGCCCGGCCTCTGGTAACGTTTTCACAAGTATTTTATTTTCTCCTTTTGAATGACCAAAAAAGACTAATACAAATAATGGTATTTAGATAAACATTATCTCGGATTGTTTTTGTCCAACAAAATATTTTTCAATGTTTTAACATCATCCTTCTCCAGCCCTTATTACAAATGTGCAGTGCAGGACGTTCTGAGACATTAGACGATTGTCCGCATGCTGGGGCGCTTTCGTGCACGTGTCACAACACTATCAGTGCAACGCACAGAGTATCCCAAACCATGATAGTGCCCTTTCTCTCTTTCAACAAGGGTAGATGACTTTAACACCCGGTAAAATACTTCTGATAGCTCTTTTGCGAGGAACAAACATGCATACAAAGTCTTTGAGTGGCTCAAATTGAGAGGAAAAGGGAGAGTGCTAATTAAATTTTATTGCAGTCTTTTATCTTTTTCCAAAAGGAAACCAAATAGACCAGAGATAGCATGGCACCATCCTGCCCGGTAGCTCTTACCAGGCCATACTCAGGGAGTTTAACCCCAACCTGCTCCTTCAAAGACAATGTTCTCAAGCTCTTTGGATATTTACAATGCAAGGAGGATCGAGCAGAATCTTCGTCACTCCAATGATGACATAGTCATGAGTGTAATAGCTGCTTATTGCATAACGCGTTGGAAAAACTAACAGGGTTTGTAGGAAAACCATTTGGATAGTTGCCTGTGGAGTTTTGTTGCAATGTTTCAGAAGAATCAAATAACTCATTAGAGCAAAACCAAGGAAGACAGTTGTCCTTTGTTTTTGAAAGGCCCTAAAACACCAACACTGTCAGAAGAGAACAGATGTGACTTCAAATCAATGCTGGTTACTGGCCAGTAACCACGAATATGATCCCCAATTTCCTTGTTATTTAGACAAATGAGGTTGTTATGGTATTGCTGTAAGAACAATAGAACATGGGCTTAAAACATTGAGCAGAATCTCAGACATAAGGGTTCAATGATGTTGAGGAGGGTAAGGAGCAGTAAGAATAAAGTCTTGTGTGAACATTCCTGACCTAGATTGTGGTGCTTGTTCCACATGAAAATTGCTGTCAGTCTTCCCAATAAAACACTAACTAGCACTTACAAGGAGAGTAGAGTTTACTTAACACTATCATAGAAAATGGTCATTCAAAATTACCTTATTTCTCTTACTGTTCCTACAAAAGCTGACTCAGTCGTGTCTAAAACAGTTTGTGGTGTCAGCTGACATAAACATATTTTAAGTGGATGGCATCCAAATGATATTTATTGATGGAGTTTATCTCCACGTGCCATTAGCAAGTGTCGCTTTTTTTTTTTTACATTTTCTTCAACCCTATATAGTCAAAACTGTAATTGACCATTAAATGAAAACAAATATTCTGTTAATAAAATGAAACAAAATCATAAAATGCAGTTAAAGAGATCAAAATTCCCTAACATCAGTAAGTAAACTGAAATGGTAGCTAAAAGATGAACTATAGAAACAATAAAGGCTACAGTTCTGAAATTAGACATGCACACAATTAGACAATAGATTATGACACCAAATACAGGTGGAAACTGAATTGACATATTTATACAAAAGAGGAAAGAAAAGGATGCTACTTGAAAGGTTAAACAAACTCAAGACCAAATAAATACAGATACAAGTTGTTATAACAAAAACGTAGGAAATGTCCTCATCAAGTTGTATATAGTCTCGGGGTCATGTTTAGACACTATTTCCCTTTTGAATGATATGTTTATAATTGATTGACCAGGAACATGAAGGGCTCTGAAATCACAATTGACTAATCTCTAATTGTCACCTAATACCTTTAACTTAGATAAAGTTATCATCCAAGGAATAGAACGATGTTACCTAAATATTTGCAGGTTTACAGGAGGAAAAAGGTTATATATATTCTTTATGTCTATATAACAAAGGATTAGGAGGAAGTGGGAGAAGTTACAAAACTTTTTTTTTCTAGCATAAAAGGAAAAATAATACACAAGAATAAAATAACTTCAGGTAGTAGAATAATATTTTATTTTTCCCAAAATGTTCTTTAACTTTATTGTAGCAACAAAATAGAATGACTGAATTTGGGCGTATCTATCTTGAAAATTTAATCAGTAAAAATAAATGGGATAAATAAATTTGATTAGCATTGATAAACATATTAATGCTCCTTATAGGGAAAATTAGTGTTACCTTATATTAAAGATTGCTTTAATAAAAGGGAAATTCTAATGTTAGTGTGACCCCAGTAAGGAAAATACTGGCATGGAAAATATTAAGATTCTTAGAATTGAAATGTTCAAGCAGAGGCTGAAGAACTATTTGTGAATAAGCTTTTGAGGAGATTTCCTTTTGAAATACCACCAAGAAACCTTCAGTATTATGGCGTGCCTGGGTGACTCAGCTCAGCATGTGACTCTTGGTTTTGGCTCAGGATGTGATCTCACAGTTTGTGAGTTTGAGCCCCACGTTGGGCTCTGTGCTGACAGTGCTGAACCTGCTTGGGATTCTTTGTCTCTCTTTACCCCTCCCCAGCTTGCCCTCTCTCTCTCTCTCTCAAAAAAATAAACCTTCAGTATTAGGATTTTATGATTATTTCTCACTGTCATCCCTTTTTATGCATCCTTGTTCTGTCACTAAACCGTGTGTCTCAAAGCTTGACCTCCCCAACTACACAGAGAAATACTTTCAATGAAATGGGTAGTAAGTCAAATGGTGCTCAGCATACATGTTACTGTTTGCTTATAGGAGATGACCCTACATAAAATGCAAAGGATTACTTCTCAGACGTAAGCATGCCATAAGAAAATATTTCAAATTGCTTACACTGTCCAAATACGTAAAGGGAAGAGGACACTCCACATACACACACACAAAGGGCAGTAAGATACACAATTCCAAAAGTCCAGCTATAGTTTGGTAAAACAAAAATACCTGAAGCTTGTAGTGAATTAACTTTAAAAAGGAAAGGCTATGTCTTTTGCTACTGCTAACATCAAGGCTATTATGTTTTTATTTTAGCACATTTCAAATTATATGAGACACAGAAGGACCTATTTATAGATAATGCCCCTTTTATTGTTTGACACTGAAGGTTAAATGGAAGCTTTCCCCCCTTGTTTTATATTTACAAAAGCTCTCAATCATCTTTGGTGAAGTAAAAATAAAATTGTAAACAGGTGATCTTCATTTGACTTGCAAAGAATGTCCTTTTATCTTCAAACATGCTGGTATTCCACGATACTCCTCCCTCCCTCCCCCACTGCCTGCTTATCAACTTATAAAGAGCTCCTTGGGGCAATGCCAGACTCTACAATTAAAGGTAGATTTTTAGAAACCCCCTGAAAAATGTTCTGGTATCAGACTTTGTAATTTTGCTTCAAACTCTCCCCGGGAAACAATGATGTGGAGGAAATAACACATTACTTAGAAAGTAAACACTGTCTAAAATATTGCATGTTTTGAAGGTAAAAAATTATATACAATGAATAGATAAATTAAGTAGATAACAAACTCCAGGCTGTCAATGGCCTTTCATGCCATTGACTAAAAAGGCCAATACCAAACATTGTGATTTCACATTTAATTATTTGTTAAAGTCATCATAGGAAGTGATACTAAAACTGTTTTTCATTGATTTTTAATTTCATTATGATATGGTGAAACACTCATGAGAATATATTTCCTGACTGCTGACATGAATATTTTTTTCTTTTACGTATACACATCTTCTCACAAAAAAATGGTAAGTGCATCTTTCTGTAATAGTATATGAATAAATTATCGATTATGTGAATATCTGTCTGTAATTTGTACCTAAATATGTCTATCTGTATAGGAAGAGAAAGTTGGATGCAGTAAAATTTGAGTAAATTAAAAAGTTCTAGAAAAGTAGAATCTGAATTAGAAATAGAAGAGCTGATTAGTATCAGAATCACATCCGATAATGTGGTAGGAAATGGTCCACTCGTATATGCCTCAAGAGTAGAGCTGCTACAGTTCCATCTCCCTACTCCTACAAATAAAACCTCGCAATGATTCTTTATATAATGAACTTGTAATAAATGTAATAAAATGTAATGAAGGAAATAATAAAATGGGTGCCGCATCTCCCCTGAACAAAATATAATTGACATGGCGACAGACACTAGGAAAGAACTTGTAGGTGGCAGGAAAGAAGTAGCTGAAGGTTGCTCTTGAACATTAGTAAGATACACAACGGTATCGATAAAAAAAAATGTCATATTACAACTGTTCCTGGCTTGCAAAGAGTCAGGCACCCTCTTACTATGTAGGCTTAGAATTATCCCTGGAAGAGCTGTTAGAGCTTGTGTTTGGTGATTGTAAAGGATGTCCTGGAAAATTCTATCTGGTATTAATGATATGGTGCATTTTGTTGGTTCAGTGTGATGATTTAATATTATTAGAAGAGATTTAAGACAGAGGAGGTTCAAAGTCTTATTAAGCAAAGGCCTAGTTGCCCTTTCAAGTGAGGATAACATTGCTGGCAAATCGTCTTAGGCTGAAAGTACTCTGTACATTTTTGTAGTTTCTTTTGTAGTATATATCACATATGTAAGAGCATTTTGAAAATAGAATATACCTTGTATAATTATGATACAAGTTCAGAAATAGATTTTTCTATAAACGATGAAATATGTTATATTCTGTTGTATCCTCATTTCATTTATTCATAAATGCACAAGCATACTCACAAATAGACCATCTATTTGAGGACTGAAATAACTAATTAATGCATATATATTCCATACCCAGGTTTTGAAAAATCACTTGTAATATTTTAATCGTGAAATCTATTACCTTTGGGTCACACTACACTCATTATCTTGTTATGTTTGAATCAAATGTCCGTATTGGCCTTCTTTTCCCAGTATCTGTAAAAAGTTCCCAAACTCTATTTCATTGTTGTTCTAATAAATTATTTTCTGCTTGTATATCAATTCAGTAAGAAACACTGGCATTGCTATTAGTTACCCTTAAAATATACCGACATCAGTGAAAAATCTAAATGATTCAAATCAAATGAATTTATTTGAAAATTAGATTTTCAATTGTTTGAGTGGAATTGTATATTTAATGGCTCGATTTAGGAAAGATTATTATGAATTCCTGTGTAGAGGGAGAATTCACTACTTTTCTTTTACTGTCCCTTTACTCACAACGCTTTTGATACCAAATGTGTGGATCCCCTCCCCTCACCATCCACACACACACACAATCAAGCAATTCTCTATGACACAAGCTGGTGTTCAACACATCAATTCAATTCTGATACAAACTGGAGTGGGTGGAGATGCCACAGATTAAGTTCTCACAAGACTGTCTCTCTAATTCCACCTCAGTTACCACTTGTGAATCCAAGTTCCCATGGCCCCATCCTCAGATTCCATCATTTGATAGAACATCTCACAGAACTCAGGGAAGTATTTACTTATATTTAAAGGTTTACTATATAATAATGGATATAAATGAATAGACAGATTAAGAAATAGATGCATAGGGTAAGGTCTGGAAAGGACCCCAGAATAGGGACTTATATTGCTATGGAGATGGGGTACCACCCTCCTGTCCCATAAATGTGTTTGCCAACCTAGAAACACACCAAACACCATACTTTTGGGATTTTTATGGAGACTTCATCATGTAGGCATTATTAATCATTAACTCAATCACCAGCTCCACTCCTTCCTCAGAGAACGGGAGTGGGTCTGGCAGTTCCAAGTTTCAAATCATGACTTGGACTTCATGGTGATCAGCCCCCATCCTGAAACTATCCAGGAACCCACTAAGAGTCATCTCATTAAAACAAAAGACACTACTTACACCCAGGAAATTCTAAGATATTTAGGAGCTCTGTACTCAAAACCAGAGGCAGAGATGATGACTGATAGATGATATATAAAATTTCACAATTCCCCCACCCTTTAAATGTTGCCTGACTGGCAGTTCCTGGTTAAACACCAACACATCTATAAAGATACAATTCCTATTAAGTTAGGGTAACTAGGATATGGAAGAAATTTTGAACTGGATTTCCAATAACAACAAAAATGGAGGCATACCCATGCTTGGTATAATGAAACAGAACAGACTCATCTAGTCAAAGAATATAAAAAGATAATATGTCTGTCACCCATCCTCAGTCTTCATTTCAGAGTCTGTCATTCTCTACATCCAGAAAAACTCAAAAGTATTCATAAAACATTGTACCCACTATACTCACGCTCACTAAGCTGATTTTCAAATACTTAACTTTCTAACATTAAGAAAAGTAGAAACAGAGAAGTAGAAACCGGTAGTGAGATGCTGTAACCTAAAGGTATTGTTTTTATAAATCATTAACTATTTTTTAAGGATTAAATTATGATTATGGCTGCACAGATGCATGTTTTCCCACACACTCACACTTGGGTACCAGTGGGAAAATACACTATTGAATCGGCAAAAAAAGGTAACACTTTAAAGGTTGAAAGGTGACACAAGAGAAGAAAATATTCTATGACAAGAAATAAAGATTTAGAAAACCATACATATCTTTTTTTGCCTATTGTCACCTAGCAAACTAGCCCAAAATTTGGCTTAAGACAAAAAGTGTTATGATTTTTAGGTTGACTGGGAGCAGCTATATATTTTTCTGTTTCACACAGTGTTGTCTGTGACTATATTCAACTGGAGGCTTCAGTGGGGCTAAAACATTCAAGATAGCGGAATGACATGGCTAAAAGTTGTTGGCTGTAGGCTTGGGGCTTAGCTTGGGCTAGACAGCATGCTTTCCTCCTCTCAAATGACCTCTTCTTCAACTTATTTGGGTTCTTCATAGCATGGTGGTTCTAGATGGAAATATTCTAAGTTATAAAGGCAGAAGATGCAGATCTCTTAAAACTCTGCCTCAGAAATCACACAGCATCTCTTCCACTGTTTTCTATTAGTAAAAACTAGTCACAAGACCAACTAAATCCAAGGAGAAGTGAAATAGTCTGAATTTCTCAATGGAAGAAATGGCAAAGAATTTGTGACCATTTTTTTTATCTAACACAGGTATCTTTAGTAGGATAGAAAAAGATACTCTCTATAAAATTCATGTAAAAGGTGATAAGAAGGAAAAATAATTAAGTCAAGCAATAATAAAAATAAAAAAAAAATAAGGGAGTTCTGGTCCACGATGGCAGCATAGGAAGACCTGGGCCTCACCTCCTCCACAGAACCCTTAATTACACCTATTAATACTTAACAGTTCCTCCTGAAGAAAGACTGAGGAGTGACTGAACAGTTACTGAACAACCAAAGACAGAATGGCAAGAGAGATGAACACATGATAACGAAACCCCCATCAACACTGTGAACAGCAGTGCGGTGAGAGAGAGCACTGGAAGAGGGAGAACAGATTCTTCCGGTCCATAGAGGGAAAAAAAGCCATGGTTTAAAAAAGCAATTAGCATATGACAGAGATCATACTAGGACTCTGCCAAGGGGCACAGAAGCTGCTGGAACACTGTCCAGGTCAGAGAGACTGGAGAAATATATATTTTATGTGCCCTTTCCATCTTAAAAACCTAATCCAGAGCAGGGTCCGGACACTACAATGGGCAGCTCTTGTCACTGTGAGCATGCAACCTCAGCAAGCACAGGGTCCACAAGCCCAGACCAACCCCGGTCAGGCTGGGATACAGAAAAAAAGCTGGAGCTTAGAAGGACCAAGAAGTGGTGGCAACATTCTTTTTCCCTGTTCCTTAAAGACAAGGCTGGAGAAAAGCATGGATGCCATAACAGGCAGGTCCAAACACTATAAGTGGAAAGCCTAGTCCTCACAAGGAATTTCTATGCTCAGCTAGACCAGAATCCCCAAGCCCACATCAACCTTGGTCACACTGGGACAGAAAAAAAGAAAACAATATGGTTTAAAAAAGGACCAAAGAGCTGTGCGGACACACTCTTCCCCCTTACCTTTAAAGTCCAGACCACAAAAGGTTCCAGATCACAGTAAGCTTACAACCTCAGTGAGCCCTAGGTTGGCAAGCCCACATGAGACAAGCCATGGAGTATTTCTTGTTTCACTTTTTTGTTCTTTTTTTAATTAAACAATTATTTCTATGCATTTTATTTTTCTTATTTTTTAAATATTTATTTATTTTTGAGAGCAGCAAGCCTGCTGATGGGGGCTCAAACTCATGAACTGTGAGATCATGACCTGAGCTGAACTCAGATGCTCAACCACCCAGGTGCCCCAGTGCATTTATTTTAAATAAATATTTATTTGAAATCAATATTTTTAAAACTTGTCCTGTTATCTTTTAACTTTTGTTGTTTTTTGTTTTGGTTTTCTTTTTACTTATTTTTTCCTTATTTTTTTCTTTTATTATTTTAATTTTCTTTTATTATTTTTTGCTTCATATAAAAATCTGTGGTTTAAGAGTAAATACAGCCACAGCTCCAGTACCCATCAAAAGTCACCAAGCAAACACAGTCTCCATGGAGGACTCAATGAACAGGACCACTTTTTCAAATTTAGAAGTAGCCATTCTGGGTAATCAAAAGAAACACACACAGAAAGTCAGCAAAATGGGGAGACAGGATTATTCCCCAAAGAAAGAGCAAGAAAAATCCTCAGAAAAAGAACTAAATGAAACAGAGATAAGCAATATGTCCGACAAAGAATTTCAAGCAGTGATTGTAAAGATATTTACTGGGCTGGAGAAAAGAGTTAAGGATCTCAGTGAGACTTTGAAAAAAGAGATAGAACATATTAAAAAGAACCAATCAGAGTTGAAGAATACAATGACTGAAATACAAAACAAACTATAGGCAATCAAAGGATCAGAGGATGCAGAAGAATGTATCTGTGGCCTGGAAGACAGGGTAATGGAAAGCCCTCAAGCTGAACAGAAAAAAGAGAGAATATTTTTTTTAATGAGGGTAAGAGATCTCTTGGGCAACATAAAGTGAACAAACATTCACATTATAGGGTCCCAGAAGGAGAAGAAAAGAGAAAAAGGTGTAGAAAACTTGTTTGAAGAAATAACTGAAAACTTCCCTATTGTAGGAAAGGAAATAGACATCCAAGTCCAAAAATTACAGGCAGTTCCAAACAAGATGAACCCTAGGAGGGCCATACCATGTCATATATAAGTAAATGTCAAAGATTAAAGAGAGAGAGTGTTAAAATCAGCAAGAGAGAAACAAAATCTACCTACAATTTACCTGATAGGAAAAACCTATAAGGCTGTATCAGCTAAATTTTCAGCAGAAACCGTCCAGGCCAGAAAAGAGTGAGAGGACATATTCAAAGTGCTGAAAAGAAAAAAACCTGCAACTAGGAGTTCTCTACCCAGCAAGATTATCATTCAGGTTTGAAGGTGAGATAAAAAGTTTCCCAGGTAAATGAGTTGATTACCACTAAACTAATCTTTTTTTTATTTTAATTTTTTTTCAACGTTTTTTAATTTATTTTTGGGACAGAGAGAGACAGAGCATGAACGGGGGAGGGTCAGAGAGAGAGGGAGACACAGAATCGGAAACAGGCTCCCAGCTCCGAGCCATCAGCCCAGAGCCTGACGCGGGGCTCGAACTCACGGACCGCGAGATCGTGACCTGGCTGAAGTCGGACGCTTAACCGACTGCGCCACCCAGGCGCCCCACGACTAAACTAATCTTAAGAGAAATGTTATGGACCTTTAAGTGGAAAAAAAAGTCTATAATTAGACATAGTCCATATTATGAATAAGAAGATGTAAACTATGACAACATGTACATAAAATGTGGAAAAAGGAGTAAAAAGATTAAAGAAGGTGAAAAACAAAGTTGTTTTTTTTTTAAGAATCTGTTTGAACCAAAATGGCCATCTACTAGACTGCTGTCTACATAGACTGCTGTTTACATAGAATGTTATAAATGAACCTCATGTAACCACAAACCCAAAGCCCCTATTACATACATAAGGTAAAGAGAAAGAAAAGCAAACACTATAGAAGCTTATAGAAACTTATAGAAGCTTATCAACAAAAATAGAGTAAGAGAAGAATAAAGGAGCAAAGAAATATTATAAAAAACAACCAGAAAACAAAGTTTTTAAATGGCAGTAAGTACATATCTACCAAAAATTACTTTGAATGTAATGGACTAAATCCTCCAATGAAAAGACACACTATGGTGGAATGGATTACAAAATAAGACCCATCTATATGTTACCTACAAGAGACTCAACTCATACCAAAGACATATACAGACTGAAAGGGAAAGGATCGATAAATATATCCATGAAAATAGAAGTGAAAAAAAAAACCTGGGGTAGCAATACTTATATCAGACAAAATAGACTTTAAAACTAAGGCTGTAACAAGAGACAAAGAAAGTCATTACAAAATGATAAAGGGATCAATCCAAACAGAAGATATAACCATTGTAAATATTTATGCACCTTACACTGAAACACCTAAATACATAAAGCAAATGTTATTAGACACAAAGAGAAATTAATGGTAATACAATAATAGCAGACTTTCATGTCTTACATCAAGGGATAGATCATACAGACAGATAATCAGGAAACAATGTTTTTGAAAAGCACATTGGATTTGATGGACATAAAAAAATATATAAAGAACATTCCATTCAAAAACTAAAACCAGAATACACATTCTTTCCGAGTACACATGGAACATTCTCCAGTATAGATCACATATTAGGCCATAAAACAGGATTCATAAATTTAAGATGGAAATCATACCATGCATTTTTTTTCTGATCACAACAGTATTAAACTAGAAATAAATCACACAAAAAAAGGATAAACACAAATATGTGAAGATTAAACAACATGATACTGAACAAACCATGGGTCAACAAAGCAATCAAGAAATACATGAAGACAAAATGAAAATATAATGGCCTAAAATCTTCGAGACAGAGCAAAAGCAGTTCTAAGAGGGAAGTGTATAGGGATACATACCTACCTCGAGAAATAAGAAAAGTTCAAATAAATAATCTAAGTTTACACCTAAAAGAACTAGAAAAAGAGCAGGCCCATGATTAGTAGAAGACAGGAAATAATAAAAATCATAGTAGGACAAATGATATAAAGACTAAAAGAATAGAGAAAATCAATAAAAAGAGAAGTTTGTTTGAAAAAATAAACAAATTTGACAAACCCTTAGCCAGATTCATCAATAAAAAATACAAAGGACCCATACAAATAAAATCAGAAATGAGAGAGGAGAAACAACTGACACCACAGAAATACAAAGGTTTGTAAGAGGATATTATGAAAAATTATATGCCAACAAACTGGACAATCTAGAAAAAAAGGATAAAATTTTAGAAACATACAATCATCCAACACTGAGCTAAGAAGAAATAGAAAATATGAACAGGCCAATTTACAATCAATGAAATTGAATTGGTAATCAAAAAACTACCAAAAAAATAAGAGTCCAGGACTAAATGGATTAAAAAGTGAATACTTTCAGTCATTTAAATAGTTAATACCTACTCTACTCAAACTATTGCAAAAAAAAAATAGAAGAGGATGGAAAGCTTCCAAATTCATTCTGAGGCCAGCATTATCTTATTTAATGTTAAAACCAGACAAAGCCCCCAAACAGCAGCAGCAACAACAACAGAAAGAAAACTATAAGACCAATATCTACGATGAACACTGATGCAAAAATTCTTAACAAAGTATTAGCAAACTTTACACAATAATACATTAAGGTCATTCAGCACCATCAGGATAGATTTATTCCAGAATAGGTCAGTATTCACAAATCAATCAACATCATATACATCAACAAAATGAGTAAAAGAATCATACAATCATCTCAATAGATGCAGAAAAAACATTTAACAAAATACAACATCCATTCATAATAAAAACCCCCAACAAAGAAGGTTTAGAGGAAACATACTTCAACATTATAAATGCCATACATGAAAAACCCATTAACATCACACTCCAAGGTGGAAAACTGAGAGCTTTCCCTCTAAGGTCAGGAACAAGACAAGGATGTCCACTCTCACCAATTTTATTCAATATAGTACTGGGAGTCTTATCAACAGGAATCATACAAGAAAAAGAAATAAAAGAAATCCATATTGGTAAAGAATAATTTAAACAGTAACTATTTGAAGAAGACATGATACTATATACAAAATATCCTAAAGACTTCATACACAAAAACAAACAAACAAAAACTACTAAAAATAGTAAACAAATTGAGTAATGTGGCAGGATACAAAATTACTACCCAGAAACTGGTAGTGTTTCCACACACTATAGCAGAACGAGAAATTTTAAAAACAACACCATTTATGATGGCACCAAAATGAATAAAATACCTAGGAATAAACTTAGCCAAAGAGTTGTAAGACTGGTATTTCAAAAAGTATAAAACGCTGATGAAAGAATTTGAAGATGAAAAAACATGGAAAGATACTCCATGCTCATGGATTGGGAAACAAATATTGTTTAAATATCCATACAACTCAAAGCAATCCACAGATTCAAAGAATTTCCTATCAAAATAGCAATAGCATTTTTCAGAAAACTAAAATAAATAACACTAAATTTCACATGGAACCACACAAGACTCTGAATAGCCAAAGCAACCTTGAGAAAAAAAAGGGCAAAGCTGGAGATATCACAATACTAGACTTCAAGATATACTACAAAGCAGTAGAAATCAAAACAGTGTGGTACTGACACAAAAATAGACACCTAGATCAATAGAACTGAGACTACAGAAGTAAACTTACAATTATATGGTCAATTAATCCATGACAAAGGAGGCAAGAGTATACAATGAGGAAAAGACAGTCTCTTCAACAAATAGGGTTGGAAAAACCAGTCAGTTACATGCAAAAGAATGAAACTCGACCAGTTTCTAACACCATACACAAAAATAAACCCCAAATGGATTAAAGACCCAAATGGGAGACCTGAAACCATAAAAGTACTAGGACTTTTTTAGGGCGGTAATTTCTCTATCTGTAATTGATACTATCTGTAGCAATACTTTACTAGAAATGTCTCCTCATTCAAGGGAAAGCAAAGCAAACAAACTACTGGGACTGCATGAAAGTAAAAAGCTTCTGCACAGCAAAGGAAACCATCAACAAAACGAAAAGATAACCTACTGAATGGGAGAATATATCTGAAAATGCTATATCCAATAAGGGGTTAATATCCAAAATATATAAAGAAACTCTACAACTCAGCACCAACAAAACAATTGGATTAAAAAATAGGCAGAGGACCTGAATAGACATTTTTTTTAAAAAGATATAACAGATGGCCAACAGGCACATGAAAAGAAGCTCAACATCACTAATCACCAGGTAAACACAAATCCAAACCACAATGGGATATCACCTTACCCCAGTTAGAATGGCTAAGATCAGAATGATGAGAAATAACACTTGTAGGTGAGGATGTGGAGAAAAAGGAACTTTGTGAACTGTTGGTAGAAATGTACATTGGTCTAGCCACTGTGAAAAAGATTATGGAGTTTCCTCAACAAATTAAAAATAGATATACCGTACAACATAGTAATTACACTGCTGGGTATTTACCCAATAAAAATGAAAACACTAATTTGAAAAAACTACATATGTATGTTTACTGCAGCACTACTTAAGCAGCAAAGATGTGAAATCATATCCATCAATATACAAATGGATAAGAAGTGGTATACACACACACACACACACACACACACAATGGACTATGACTTAGCCATAAAAAAGGATGAGATTCTGTCATGTGAGACAACATGGATGGACCTAGAGGGTATTATGCTATGTGATATAAATCAGAATGAAAAAGACAAATATCAGATTATTCCATTCGTAAGTGGAATCTTAAAAAAAGGAATAAACTAAAAAAAAAAATCAGAATCAGACCTACAAATACAGAGAATAAACTGATGGTTGCCAGAGGGGAAAGGAAGAGAACTGAGCAAAATGAAGTAAGACATAATGGGTAAATTTGTCAAATCACTAAGTTGTACACCTGAAACTAATGTAACACTGTGTGTCAACTATACTAAAAAAACAATGGCAACAAAAGAACGGGTTTCTTTAAATTTCATAAGTTTGTGTCCATTTCATATTTTAAAATTACCTGTGTATAGTATCTTTTTCAGGTATTTACATGTTTTTAGATATTAATGAAATCTAAAATGTTTATCTTCCTGGATTACTTGATTTACTTGTGGTTTTCAAATAACTTCTTAGTTGTGGTTCTGTGTTGTACTGATTGTAAGGTCAATGAAGCTGAATCAATTATGATGGAAGCAAAATTTAACTACTGTACATGACTTCACTAAATTTCAAGTTTATAGAAAACTAACATGGTAAAAACACACAAAAATAATTCTTTTCATAGTTTTTTTTTCATTTTCAGATTCTGAAAGATCTAGCCATGGCCCATATTTATTTGAGTAAACACAAAAGTATCCAGTCCTTCCCTGAAATGAACATGATTTCAAATTTCTTCCAGAACTTTCAGCACAACATTAGAGATCCCTTTGTATATAATTTATAATGGATTTCATCATGTTTTATTTCACTTATTTCTTAAATTCATGTGTCTCTCTTCCTGGACTGAGTTTTCATTATTCTATGAAATGATTGTGAGGGTTAGAATAATCCTTGCCCTAGGGTTTGCTGAAAGGTCCATGAACAGGTCTAAGCATTAAGTAGAAGACAACCTAAAGTTATTTTCTATCTCTGAGTTTATGTATCTTATTTAGAATAAATATTGACCATTTCAGACTATATTTTATAGTTATTATATGATAACAGAATAAACAGTCACAGAAAGGAAAATTCTACTGCATGGCTATCTAATTTCAGGAATGACTTTTATGATAGCATGAGCTCTATGATAGCAGAAATTATGTTTAACTCAATATAAGTATTTTCCCACAGAACATGGTCAAAATAATAAAAACTAAAAAGACAAAACTACTGTTTACAGTTCATATAAACTAAGTTAAATTTACTAATTATGTTTCACATCAGCTTTGAAAATCTGGTCACTATTTTAGTTCTATTTGTGTGCATTTATTCAACTGTTCACTTAGTGCTCTCCCAAAACTCTGCTGGACATTGGATCTAAGAAGAGAAATAAAACATTGTTCTTGATATCAAAAAACTATTGTCAAGAAACCCACTAACCAATATGACTACTATATAAAAGTATTTTATATATTTTGTTAGGTGACATAGAGGAATTATCCCATAGCTTTAAAATAATAGTAGTGGTAACACAAATAATTGCTAATGAGCTCTGCTTTTTCTTCTCATTGTATTAAGTACTTTATTCAGATTAGAAGAGTTTTATGAGGTAGATTCTATTATTGTCCCCATTTTTAAGATCAAGACATAAGTATTAGAGGGGTAAAGTAACTAACCAGAAGAACTGCCAAGAAACTAATCCTGTATATTCAAGAAGGTATTCCATAGCTCAGGCTACTTACTTACTCTGACTATATCAATCATTGGGAATATGTATATGGATTTTGAATTTATTACAAGAACATGACAGGAATAAAAGAAAAATGAGAAAAAATTGTCAATATAAATGTCTTTTAAAAAAATAGTGAAATATACTACTACCCGTTAGAATGGCCAACATGTACAACACAGACAACATCAAATGCTGGAGAGGCTGTGAAGCAAGAGGAACTCTCATACATTGCTGGTTGGAACACAAAATGGTACAGCCATTTTGGAAGAGAGTTTGGTAGTTTCTTAGAAACTAAACATACTCATACTATGTAATCCAACAATCATGTTCCTTGGTATTTACCCAAATGAGATGAAGACTTATGTCTACACAAAAATCTACATGTAGATGTTTATAACATTTTTTTCATAATTGCCCAAACCTGGAAGCAACAAAGATGCCCTTCAGTAGGTGAATGGATAAATACACTGTGGTACATCCAGACAATGGACATTATTCAACACTCAAATGTGCTCTGAACTCATGAAAAGACATGGAGGAACTTAAAATGCACATTACTAATTATAAGAATTGAATCTGAAAAGGCCTTGTACTGTATAATTCCAACTAACTAACATGTTGGAAATGGTAAAACTCGAAAATTAGATCAATGGTTATGATGGGTAGAAAAGGAGAGAGATGAATAGGCAGAGCCCAGATAATTTTTAGGGCCGTGAAAATACTCTATGATATTATGATGGATATTATGATGTATGATAGATGCAGGTCATTACAGATTTTTTCCAAACCTATAGAATGTGCAATGCCAAGAGTGAGCTGTAATGTAAGTGTGGACTCTGGGTGATTGTGACATGTCAGTGTAGGTTCATTCATGGTAGAAAATGTACCATTCTGGGAGCACCTGGGTGGCTCAGTTGGTTAAGTGTCTGACTTGGGCTCAAGTCATGATCTCCCAGTCTGTGAGTTCGAGCCCCATGTCCGGCTCTGTGCTGACAGCTCAGAGCCGGGAGGCTGCTTTGGATTCTGTGTCTCCCTCACTCTCTGCCCCTCCCCTGCTCATTCTCTCTCTCTCTAAAATAAATAAACATTAAAAAAAAAAAAGAAAATGGACCATTCTGGTGAAGGGTGTTAATAGTGGAGGAGCCTATGCATGGGTGCAGCAGGGTAAATCTCTGTACACTTTTCCTCTCAATTTTAGTGTAAACTAAAACTTCTCTAAAAAATAAAGTCTTAAAATATTGACATAGCTTTAATAATGTAATCCATGCTAGATTAATTGCAACAATCATTTAAATAAAGATTTAAAACTAAGTGGCAGTTAAGGATTTTTATGACCCCATATGTTTTGATCGTAAACACACACACACACACACCCCACACTCTAATATTCCTAATATAATCCAAATAAGGATATTGGAAACATTCTAAGCATGGGATAAAGAAAGTTTTTTTTCTTCCTCAACCTCCATGTAAGATTCCAAGGCAGTTAGCCTCCTCCTTGATTTGAAAAAGCAGACAGGGTTGACTGCAATCAACAGACAAATGAATGTTGAACCCAAATTAACTAATTAGGCAACATGTGAGTGCCTAGTATAAATGCAAAATGTATCATCATAATAACAATTTTAGCCATTCAGTCGAAAGAAAGGTAACTCAGTAGCTCAGTGGTGCATTTTACTATTGTAATATATATCTGGTAACCTTTTTTTTTTTTTTTTTTGGTAAAAAATCTCCACTAGTATACATGGAGAGGCTACGTTAATTCATATAAATGTCAACTAAATAATTGTCCTTGTTCTCTTTTTCAAAATAATTCAGCAACATAATTTTGAGACTAGAGTTTTACATTTGAACTAGTACTTGAGATTTACTTGTTCAATTCTTCCTATTCTGTGGGGTATTGACATCCTTTAGTATTTTAGAGTAGTATTTTACCAAGATAGTATACTTTAGTTCATAAATTTCTTCCTAGTTTCTTGCATATCATGTTAGCAATGGAGTTCTAAAATAAGATACTGCACATTTTTCATGTTCTTAGCTTGGGGAATGTAATTTATACCCTTTTAAACTTCATATCTTAAATTCTATTGAAACTTTATTCTTATTTAACAAATAGCCCTCTCTGCTTCTTACTG
Source organism: Prionailurus bengalensis (assembly GCF_016509475.1). Lineage (NCBI taxonomy): Eukaryota > Metazoa > Chordata > Mammalia > Carnivora > Felidae > Prionailurus > Prionailurus bengalensis. Next base: position 119,431,819 of record NC_057350.1, read on the forward strand.
CTTAATCCCTACAATAATCTTTGAAAATAAGGAAGGTCAATATTAGAGGCTTGAAGACCTTGTTATGAATCTAATTCCCACATTAATTAAGAACCAGAAAAAGAAAGCGGGAACTGAGAATGAATGTTGATTACCTGGTTGACAAACATGATTGTTTAGACAAAGCCATGGCGTTTAAGATTACTAATGATTTCAAATTCTCAAAATCATATATCCGTCCCTAGTGTTTAATCATACCAATTCTACTATAGTACGTAGCAGCATTTCACATAAGGTGCTCAATAAATATATGTTAAAAAAAAGATGTTGAAACATGGAGAGCCTTCACATAAACCATTAAGATATATTCTTGCTGAATAAATTCATGACCTTACATTATAAGTATTTTTGTAATATGAGACCTATAGCTATAGTATAATATTTTAGGAAACTAAAATTGTCCGCTTAAAGAATTATTTAATGGTATCCCTTTTTTGTTTTAAATTTTTAAATTAACAAAATTTTGTTAACATTTATTTATTATTGAGAAACAGAGAGACACAGAACCTGAGCAGGGAAGGGGTAGAGAGAGGGGGAGACATAGAATCTGAAGTAGGCTCCAGGCTCTAAGCTGTCAGCACAGAGCCCGATGTGGGTCTCGGACTCACAAACTGCGAGATCGTGACCTGAGCCGAAGTCAGTCACTTAAACCAATTGAGCCACGCAGGCGCCCCTAAACTTTTAATGTTATAGGTTAATTATACCAAATGAAATATATAAAATATATTATTAATGTGTTCACCAGAGATAATTACTGATAATTTTGAATCAATCATGAATGTTTTAATATTCTATTGCTGTTTACATTTATATAAAATATCTATAATATTCACCTGTATTAATTTATAGTCTATATCAATGATCAGTTCATCAATGTGACCAATCTATTTCGCTCTTATCTTTATGCTTATTTGCCTAATGCTGATGTTGACTGGAACGCCAATCAAACAAACATCATGATAGGGGGTTCAAGTGGGAATGAGGAGTTTTGTTATACAAAATACGCATCAAAATGGCTTTATTTTAAATGGAAAATACACATAGAATCCCATAAGTAAATTGGACTTATTAAATGCACCATTAAAATATAAGCATGAATGTTCTATAAAGTCTCTTTTTTATTTGGATATTGTTTCACTGTAGTGTTTTATCACAAATGATTTCAGCATTGCTTAAATTTTGAGATTTTTTAAAAATGAAAAATGATCACTTTCCTAATGAGATTTTCTTATAGAAACATAGACCATGTTAGGTTGTTTGTTTGCTATACCTTTCCTATCACTTCACTCATAACCTATCCTTTATATTTAAGATGGATTTCACTTTTAAAAATATCTGTATTAAGATATAATTTATACAACTATAAAATGTATCCATTTTAAGCACACATTTCAATGAATTTTAGTACATTTACAGAATGGTCTTACTGGCACATTAATCTAATTCTGGTACATTTTCTTTACTTTTAAAGAAACCTCATATCCACACAGACACTCCCCACACCCATATCCAATAAAATGCATTTCTTGTAGACACCTTAACTTGGGAACCGCTTTGCTATCCATCTAAATATCTCTATGTTGTAACTGCAGTGTTCATTTATATGTAATGTAATTATTGATGTGTTTGATTTTAAACATTTTGCTATTTATTTTTTTTGAAAAGTCTTAAATCTATTCAAGTAGAAGTCCAATGCACTATCCATTGTGCTACAGAGCCTGCACTAAATGTATTCAAGTCAATGAATTCCAGGAACGTAATTTCAATAGCCAATTCTATCATCCTGTGCAATAACTGAAAATATAAATATTTTATGAAAATAAAGTTTTCCAACCAACTAGTTTTATAAGGCTGCCATTATCCTGATATCAAAATTTGACCAAGATATTAAAATATACATACAGACCAATATTCCTCAACCATACTAATTATGCAAATGATTGTAGATTGAAGCAGAATTTGGGGAAAATTGAATCAAGCATTATATAAAACACATAATGTACCATGGCACATGTTATTTATTTTAGAAATTTTAAGTTAATTTAACATTATAAAATCAATGTAAATAGCCATATTAATAGAAAAAAAAGGAGTAAAAGCATTTGGCATTCTCAATATTAGGAAGAGTATTAGGTAAAATTCAATACCCTCTCAAATAAAATCTATCAGCACTCTAGAAAGAAGAGAAAATGAAAAAAGAATCAGCCAATCTGGTTAAGTGTATTCACGAATGAAAAGTCTTCCACCTGTCATAATACTTAATGGAAAATATTGAATGCTTTCCTCTAAGATTTGATATATTCAAGCCTATCGATGCAGAGTTGTTTTATCCAATACAAAACTGAAGGTCCCAGACATTATAATAATAAGTAAAAAGTGAAAATAATAATAATAATAAGTAAAAAGTAAAAAAAATAATAAGTAAAAAACGTGAAGGCCATATAAGATTAAAAATAAAAGAGTAAACTATTAATTTAAAGACAATAAGATTTTGTATGCAGAAAACTATTAAAAAACCCGCAAAACACCCTCCAAAATAATAAATTTAGCAAAAGTCACATGATATGTTAAAATACAAGGTACAAAATTTTATTTCAGAAGAACAAAAATAAGTACTTAGGAATACATTTAGTTGATGATGTACCAAATCTCTGTATTGAACACTACAAGCAAAAAATTACAGAAGACAGAAATAAAGAGATATGTTATGATAGTGTCTTGATAAAAATTTATTTCTTTCAGTTTATTTGAGAGAGAGTGAGAGTGAGAGAGAGAATGACAGGGGAGGGGCAGAGAGAGGAGGGAATGAATCCCTAACAGGCTCCATGCTGTCAGCATGGAGCCTGATGTAGGGCTTGAACTCATGAACTATGAGATCATGACCTGAACCGAAACCAAGAATCAGATGCTTAACTGACTGACCCACGCAGACGCACAAACAAACTAAACAAAAGAAAACAAAATACAGTGTTTTAAAGATTTAATTCTACCCAAATTAGTTTTAGATCCAATAGAGCTCCAATGAAAATTCTAATAGGCTTTTTAGAATTTAAAATTCTATAGAAATGCAAAGTATCTCTTATAACCAAACAATCCTGGCAACGTACAAAATCGGAATACTTAAAATACCTGTCTACCAGAATTACACTAAGGTTACAATAATCAAGGCATTGTGATATTTAATTTTATTATAGGTCAACTAATAATTTGGCAATGTGGGAAATAGTATCTCTTTTCAATAAATGGTGTTGGAAAAATTGTATATCACAACAGAGAAAATGAATTCCAAAATTTAACTCCATTCACAAAAATTAATAGATTTATTACAGACCTATCTAAACACTAGCATTATTACCTATCTTGAAGCAAAATTAAGAGAATATCATCATGAACCTAGAGCACACACAATTCACTGGATAGGACGTTCAAAGCACAAACCATTACACTAGTGACCACAGGGGATCTCATAAACACATTGTGATATATCAAATCATGGAATACTATCCATTAATAAAAGAAAGTCAACTACGAAGCACATGATAATATGATGAACCCCATAGAAACTAATCTGAATGAAAGAATGTGGACACAATGAGTATATATTGTATGATTAAATTTGTATAAAGTCAAAGAACAGACAAACTAATCTTTATAGAATTCCTAAAGTGGTTGCCTCTGCAAGGGGGGGGGGGGCGGATTGAGTATGAAAACGTGAAAGGGGATTTTATGGGTGAGAAAAAATATATATATTGAGATGGTGAATACATTGATCTATACAACTGTCAAACTATAGAACTGTACGCTTGGTAAATTTTATTATACGTACTTTAATTAAAAATAATTAGTCTGTTTTAAAACAAAAATCTGACAATTGACACTTTCCTTCTAAATTCCATTGTGGACCCTCTGCTTTCAGGTACCCAAACCATTTGCTTCAAGGTAATCTTACAGAGGAAAAACACAAAACAAAACAAAACAAGCACCACCACCACCATCAACAAAAAACAACTCATTGGATAACACACGTTTGTCATAATAGTCTGCATCATACTGAAAATGTAAGAAATTGGGGAATAAAACTATATCTTCACAAAAATGCAAGCAGAATTTTAGCCAAATTATAAATATGAAGGAAAACAAATGTATATGTGAATCTAGTTGTTATTTCATCCCTATGTCATATACTTGATAATCATCTGTATGTTAGATAAACATATTGGAGTCTTCTACTTGCATTTCAAGTGGCTTTGCTTTGAATGCCATGGTAATACAATTTGATTCACAAAGTTCTATGACCCTTATATATTCATTGTGAAGAGGAATTGTTAATGCTACAACATGATCCTTCCGGTCCTGCTGTGTGGCTTCTCAGGTACTCGAGACTAGGAAGTCAAATAATGTCAGCTATCCTGCCAACTAAGACACTTGGCCCCTTTTTGACTAATTAGGTGTTTGACAAATATTGATTTAATACTAATAAGCCTTAAAACATTGGCTCTAATTTCTCCCCCTGGGGTATTTCAACTAAAGAGGTGACTTTTAAAGTCCTTCACTTAATTTGGATTAGGCAATTTGGAAGGCTCATGAACTTGAGAAGTTTGGACTCTTTAAAGCTGTCAATAAGGTATAATATTCAGCTATAGGAGTGTCTGCCCTTCCAGGTTATAGCAAGTTGATGTGCATATAATTATGTGATGTTGAGGGAAACAAGAATGGTCTCACTTGTCCCAGTGGTACATGCTGCTTAAAATAATTTACATTGGTGGGTAAAGGAATGAGAAGAGCAAAAAAAAAAATTGTGTGTGTGTGTGTATCTATATGTGTGTATATATATGTATATATCTATATGTGTATATCTATATATATAAAATGTGTACACAGAGAAATAGGTAATTAACATATTAGCTAAACACATAATATCCTCAATTAAATTGAAAACCAACTCTAAGACTCATTTATTTTTTCAATCTAGACATAAATGTGACTTTTTAAAATGATATGCCTGGATATGACTTTATTTTGGTTCCTGCTTTAAGTAAAACTTCATTTAATTATAGTCTAAATAAGATTTGCTCTCAAATTCTATTCTGCAGCTTTCCACAGCATGCAGTTTTCAATACAAACGAAGACTGTAAAAATACTATTACTCTAAATTCCTTCAAAGAACAAATATTCAGGGGAAATACTGAGATCATGTCGTCATATCTATTGTCAGCTACAGTCCTTTCTACACTTGCACAAGATGGCACAGTCATTGATATTTCTTATAACAATATTGAAGCCAGCAAAAGAGAAAATAAGTTAAAATATTATTATACTTATACAAATGAAAGTTTTGTTTTATATCTTTAGAATGTTTTTATGTCTTTATTGTACAAGTAATTTATGTTCATTTCTTCAAAAAAATAATATGTGATGTAGCAGGCATAATTAGTTGGTAATCGGACAACTATCCTTGCTTACCGATGTCATTCACTGAGATGGGTAAGTCCAAGATATTACAAAGAAAGGTTGGGGGTCGGCATCAAAGGACAAAGAGTGCAGGTTGCTGAAACTAGAAGTTTGACCCTCTGTGCTGATAGGTTCTGCTTTACCCTCTGGGTTAAGATGATAAGAATAGCTGTAATTTTGACTCAAGTGCAAATTGAAATTGGAAAAAGAGGCTATGTAAGACTATCCTGAAGGAGTGTCTTCCTTCTCATCTATACTGCTGCTAGTATATGTATATTTTAGAGATTATGTAAAGATTGGTATCTAGTTTTGTATTCCATATGTCAGGGACTATATTTGACATGTAAAAATACAGTGAGCAGAGTCAGTTTCTGTCTTCACAAAGATTACAGTATAGTGAGGAAATGAGAAAACTACTAATCAAATCAACACACTAGTAAATATTCACGAGCGACCAGAATAAATGTGATCAGGTAGAGGTATGTGGTAGTATAACAACCTGTAATTGTGGGAACCATTCTACTCAGGAACATTCCTAGAAAGAACTGATTTGCCAACGCCCTGTTTTTTAACTGACAGTTTTCAAACTATTCACCAAAATGTCACATTTAATAAGAATTTCTATGAATTAATGTTCTATTCATTTTAAAAAGCAGTATAAAACAGTATGAATATATTTGCATACCAATATTCTTAGCAGTATTATTCACAAGGGCCAAATGATGGAAACAATCTAAGTGTCCATCGACAGATGAATGGCTAAACAAAATGTGATATGTACATAAAATGGGATATTGTTGAGTCTTAGAAATGAGTGAGACCCTGATACATGCTGCTGCTGCTGGAAAACATGCTGAGTGAGAGTAAGTCAGGCATAGAAAACAACGTTGTTGCATGATTCCACCTTTGTGGGGTACCTCGAGTAATCATATTCCTGGTGACAGAAAGTAGAATGGTGGTTGCCAGGGACTTGTAGGAAAGGAGAATAGCAAATTTAAAAAAATTGTAATATTTCTTCCTTTTTTGAGAGAGGGACCCAAACCATGAGCAGGGTAAGGGCAGAAAGAGAGGGAGACACAGGATCTGAAGCAGGCTCCAGGCTCCGAGCTGTAAGCACACAGACCGAAGCAGGGTCCGAACTCATGAACTGTGAGATCATGACCTGAGCTGCAGTCAGACACTTAACCGACTGAGCCACCGAGGAGCCCCGAATGGGGAATTATTTTTAGTGGATAATGAGTTTCAGTTTGGGATAAAGTTCTGAAGATAAATGGTGAAGATGATGCCACAACAATGAGAATGCATTTAACACAACTGAATTATACACAAAAATGGTTAAAATCTTAAATTTTATGTCATGTATATTTACCACAGTACAGAAAATAGTATGAGTCACATATATTGAAGCAGGACTGAAACTATACTGTGTGTATTTACAAACTAGGTTCGAATTTTTCCATGGTGATTTCTTAGAAGCAATCTAAGGGGTATTCATTTAAAAATAACTACTATAATAAGCATTCACAACCTAAATAACATCTGAGACACATAATTGGAGATGTAATTATGACCTGTCAGTTTGCTAATGTTTGCAATTATAAAAATAACACTTCAAATAAAAGACAATAACCACTAAACCTATTTCTAAGTAACATGAACACTTCTGACTGTTTCTCAAATCAAAGATTGGCCTCTAAGGAGAATGCAAATAAATACAGAAACTATATGGACCATACTCCACTGATATAATGAGCCTGGTTTTGATCTATACAAAATTATATTTTGAAGTAAAGAGATTCTCTAGCCCAGTCATCGAATGGAACAAAAATTTTAACCATACTATGTCACTGTAAATTAATTTACAGCTTTAATATCAAAGAAACATAGAGTTAAGGACCATTAACCATCTTATTTCCTCATCTTTCCATTCCCTGTTATTTTCCCGGATACTGAAGATAATTGCTTTTGCAAAGCATTGTCCTCAGTCCATTTTTCATTGTTAAAAATTATAGTTAACACATTATATTTTAAAATCTCCATTTAAATGTTTTGTGTTTGACTCTACTGTTTGATCTTTTGTCTTTAAATCCACATCACTTTGTTTTAGTTGAGAGGTTCTCAACCTTTTGTTGGTTTCTGGTATTCTTAGAGTTTCAGTAATTATTTCATATTATCCTAAGACCTAAAGAATCTCTAAGAATTTCATAAACTAGTTACATCCAAACTAGTACATCTGTCCAAAATTCTAGTAGCTGTATAAATCAAGAACGCACATTAATTAAAGGAAAACATTTATTTTATTCCAAAATAACCACAATTTCATGCTTGTGGAATAATGTGCGCATGTTGGACAATGCACACATTCTTAAACCTTAGAAACAGATTAGGAAAAACTACTAATATCCTATTTTATGCTGCTGGTTGTATTTACTTTATGTTTAAAGCTGCAAGGAAACTGCAAAGATATGACTTCATCAAAACTTATGTAGCAGGATCTTATGATAAAATTATAGTAGTTCTGATGTATGATAGTTGTCAAGAATCAGTGATATTCTCCAAAACTTAAAATATCCAAGGCATTTCTGAGAGTTCATTATAGTATCTTGGGGCTTTTCAAAGAAAATTTTTTTAATGTTTATTTATCTTAGAGAGAGAGAGTACGAGCGAGCGCTGGGGGAGGGGCAGAGAGGCAAGGAGACAAAGAATCTGAAGCTGACTCTAGGCTCCAAGTTGTCAGCCCAAAGTCGGACATGGGGCTTGAACTCACAAATAACGAGATCATGACCTGAGCTGAAGTCTGACACTTAACCGACTGAGCCACCCAGGTGCCCCTCTTGGGGCTTCTTATGACACAATTTGAGAACTATGATTTTAGCCATTGTTTTTTAAATTTTTATTTGGCAGGCTTTTTGAAGTATTAAGGAAATAACCTCAGTTTCCAAGGCCACCAGGTGGTTAATAATTTCCAGGAGTATCTGCTCTTCTTTATTTAAAAAAGCAAAGCTAGGGGCGCCTGGGTGGCTTGGTCGGTTGGGCATCCGACTTTGGCTCAGGTCATGATCTCGCAGTCTGTGAGTTCGAGCCCCACGTCGGGCTCTGTGCTGACAGCTCAGAGCCTGGAGCCTGTTTCAGATTCTGTGTCTCCCTCTCTCTCTGTTCCTCCCCTGTTCATGCTCTGTCTCCCTCTGTCTCAAAAATAAATAAACGTTAAAAATTTTTTTTAAAAATAAAAATAAAAAAGCAAAGCAAAAAACTTTTTTAAAAGCATGTCCACCTGCACTCACTTCAGCAGCACATATAGTAACATTAGAACGATACAGAGAAGATTAGCTTGACCCTGTGCAAGGATGGAGTGCAAATTTGTGAAGCATCCCATGTTTTCTTAACCAATGTTGGGAAGCTTTGCGATTAAAAAAGAAAAAAATAATGAAGATAGAAAAGCATTTCGACCTTTCAATACAATGTTAACTGCTTTGCATTACAGCAAAGTCAAAGGAGGTGGGGTTGATATTGCTTTTCTCACTGTCATATTGACGTGATCATTATGTGTGAGCAAGCTTATTACCTATCTGTTCACAATCATCTGAATTAGAACAATAAATAGTTGTTGCACAGTATTGGTTTTCATGAATACAAATATTCAGATGGGCACTGCTTTCATAATTATTCATAAAGATTCAAATAATACAAATCTCTCCTAACTCACTGAAATTTTAGCAGCAAGTTCTCATACTACCTTACTTATTATCTTTTGGACTTTCTGAAGCCTCCGTTATATCATGTGAGCAAGAAAATGAAAGAAGACAAAACTAATGTGTGAAACAACTTCCCTAAAAATGGCATCTTCTTGTTTCCTCTTGAATGTAGCATTGTATACTTTAAAAAATCATAATGATTACTTTTTGTTTTCAGCTCTGACCTGAAAAGAGTTTGAAAGTTGCGATTGCTGTTCTTACAACAACAAAAACCTGAACCTTCACTTTTCTTGAAGCTATTGTGGCACTTGGATTGTGAAGCCAACTGCAATCCCCAAGTCCAAAGAGATAGACAGATCCAGAGGAGCCACAGCAAGATCTGGAGACACGGAACGGAGCCATGGGTGAGAACACGTAATTAATCATTTTGAATTTCTGGAGGTGCGTGTAGACCAGTGAAAGGAGAACTTTACATTTGTTAATTTAATTTTATTTTAGAGAGGGCAGGGAAGAGGAGCAGAGGAAGAGAGAGACAGAATCTTAAGCAGGCTCCAAGCCTGATGCAGGGCTTGATCCCATGACCCTGGGACCATGGCCCAAACTGAAATCAAGAGTTGGACTCTCAACCGACTAAACCACCCAGGCGCTCTGAAAGGGACACTTTTTTTTTCGGAGGGACAAAGTCTTAGAAAGGGAACCACATTTCCTGAGTTTTACCTCCAGGAACCCCATGAGGTTCTCATGGGGGAGATATGAGAAAGATCACAGAGTGGCTCTGACAGGGAAAGGTGAGGACTAATCATTGTGAAATAAACTGATACTTCTCCATACAAAGGCTTAGTTTCCATGAAAGACTTTTTACTGGAGCGTATGCCACACGGAGAAAGGATATTCTTCACACTGTAGCCGACTCTAGTCTTCTTGTCTCACCTAAGGGGGATGCATTTTCCAATGTCATATAATTGGAATCATACAGTACATAGCCTTTCCAGATTGACTTCTTTTCACTTAGCAATATGTAACTAAGGTTCATCTATGTCTTGTTGTGGCTTGAGAGTGCATTTTTCTTATTGATGAATATTCCATTGCATGGATGAACCACTGTTTACCTATTCACTTATTTTTTTAAATACCTATCGAAGCACTATTTTTGTAATTTTTTAAATATAATTTATTGTCAAGTTGGCTAACATATAGGGTACACAGTGTGCTCTTGGTTTGGGAGGTAGATTGCCGTGATTCATCGCTTATATACAAAACCCAGTGCTCATCCCAGCAAGCGCATTCCTTGATGCCCATCACCCATTTTCCCTTCTCCACCCCCCAAAATCAACCCTGTTTGTTCTCTGTATTTAAGAGTCTCTTATGGTTTGCCTCCCTCCCTCTGTTTGTAACTATTTTTTCCCCTTTCCTTACCCCATGGTCTTCTATTAATGTTTCTCAAGTTCCACATATAAGTGAAAACATATGATACTGGTCTTTCTCTGACTTATTTCACTTAGCATAATACCCTCCAGTTCCATCCACATTGCTGCAAATGGCAGTATTTCATTTTTTCTCATTGACAAGTAGTATTCCATTCTATATATAAACCACATCTTTATCCATTCATCATTTGATGGACATTTAGTCTCTTTCCATAAGGAAATTGAAGAAGACGCAAAGAAATGGAAAAACCTTCCATGCTCACAGACTGGAAGAATAAATATTGTTAAAATGTCAATACTACCCGAAGCAACGTGCACATTTCAACGCAATCCTGATCAAAATTGCACTGGCATGCTTCTCAAAGCTAGAACAAACAATCCTAAAATTTGTATGGAACCACAAAAGACCCCAAAAAGCCAAAGTAACATTGAAAAAGAAAACCAAAGCAGTAGGCAACACAATCCCAGACTTTAACCTCTACTACAAAGCTGTAATCATCAAGACAGTAGGGTATTGGCACAAAAACAGACACATAGCCCAATGGAATAGAATAGAGAAGCCAGAATTGTATCTGTTCACTTTTTAAGGGACAATTTGGTTGCTCCAAGTTGTGGGTGACTATCAATAAAGCTGTTATACAACATTCACATGCAGGTTTTTGTGTGAACACGTTTTTCAAATCAGTTCAGTAAATGGCTAAGGGCATGATTGCTGGGTCATACGGCATGACTATGTTTAGCTTTGTAGGAAACAGCCAAACTGTTTTCTAAAACAGATACTCCGTTTTGCATTCTTATAAGCAATGAGTAAGAATTCCTTTGTTCTATACCTTCAACAGCACTTAGTGTTGTCAGTTTTTATTTTAGCCTTTCTAAGAGATGCACAGTGGTATCCTATTGTTTTAATCTGAAGCGTATCGATGACAAAAAATGTAGAGCACCTTTAAAATGCTTATTTGCCATCTGTATATCTTTTTTGACAAGTTGTTTGTTTAGATCTTTTCCCCATTTTTTTTAAGTTGGGTTGTTTCTCACCTTCTTTCAAGATTTCCTTGCTCTTCGTCCTGCAATTTTAATATAATACCCCTTATTATGGGATTATTTTAGTATTTGTTCTGTCTGGTGTTCTCAGAACTTCCTAGATCTGTGGCTTAATGTTTGTCCTTCATTTGTAAATTTCTTGATTTTGATTATAATTACTGCAAATATTGCCTCTGCTTCATTCTTTTTTTTTTTTCTCCTTCTGGTATTCCAATAACGCATATGTTACATGATTTGAAATTTCCTAGCATTCTTGAAGGGTCTTTTCATTTTTTTCTTTATTCTTTTCTTTTCAATGGAAGTTATAATTGATTTTCCTTCAAGTTTAATGATTCATTCTTTCATCAGCCATAAGCCAGTTATTGATGGGATCATTAAAGGCATTCCTCATTTCTGTTATAGTGTTCTTGATAAAAGCATTTCCTTTTGATTCCTTCTTAGAGTTTCTATCATTCTTCAGTACTTTCATGCAGTCTATCTTTTCCACCTGTTATTTTATATTGCCTCCTTTTCCCATTAGAGCTCTTAATTTTATTAATCATATTAAGTTCTCTTTCTTATAAGTTTAATATCTTTGTTGTATCAGAATGTGGTTCTTTGTCTCTTCCGACTGTTTCTATGTTGTTGTTTGTTTTTAAAGCTTTTGTTTTGTTATTTATTTGTGTTTGCCTTTTGACATGCCTTTTAATTTTTTCTTTAAAGGAAGATGTGCTTAATCATGTAACAGGAACTGAGGTAAATGATTTTGTAGATCTATACCAATCTGGGTAGGAACTGGACTGTGTTTAATGTTTGTGATTATTGTGTCAGAGGCTTTAAATTTCTCTAGTCCTTTTTGTTGTTGTTGTTGTTTTGTTTTGTTTTGTTTTCCCTCTTGACTTTCTTCCAAAGGTTCTAGTGTGAGAAGGAAGGGGGAAAGGGTAACTTTTAATGGAGAAACTTGAAAAAAAACTACCTCAGCCAGGTGATCCAGATCATTATTAACAGAAATGGCATGTGAATATGCTATTATGAAAACATCTGGTTACCTCTGTGGTCTTCCTCCCAGAAATCCATAAGCTCAGTTTAATCTTGAGAAAAAGACAAACTTCAGGATATGGGCATTCTTCCAAATATCTGACCAATATTTCTCAAGACTGTCAAGATCGTCAAAAACAAGAGAAGCTTAAGAAGCTGTCTCAGCCAACAAGTGCCTATGAAATGTCATGTAATAGCCTGGATTAGTTCAAGGACAATATAAAGCGTATCACATAAAAATTCAGTATGGACTTCTGTTAATACTAATTTATCAATATTGGTTCATTAATTATAACAAACGTACCATGCTGCTACTGTAAAGTTTTAACAGTAGGATATACTGGGTGTGGGGTATACAGGGACTCTGTAAAATCTTTGCAAAAATTTTAAAACCTAAAGGTGTTCTAAAATATTTACTTAGGGGTGCCTGGGTGGCTCAGTCGGTTAAGCGTCTGACTTTGGCTCAGTTTATGATCTCACGGTCCGTGAGTTTGAGGCCCGCGTCGGGCTTTGTGCTGACAGCTCAGAGCCTGGAGCCTGTTTCAGATTCTGTGTCTCCCTCTCTCTCTGACCCTCCCCCGTTCATGCTCTGTCTCTCTCTGTCTCAAAAATAAATAAACGTTAAAAAAATAAAAAGATTATTTACTTAAAAATAATGATTTGCTATCTGAATTAAATGAATAATTAATATTTCCTTTCAATTAGAGGGTATTGAACAACTATTTGCACAACATAATACAAGTGAATGGGGTTTTCTTAGCACATTTTTAACAATATGTATAAACACTAAATAGCGACTGGGAGGTATTATTTAAATGACAGAAATTCAGAACCAAATTATAGTTTCTAGTCCATTCTCTGCATAGAAGCCATAGCTTATGAATAAATAATCTTTTCCTAATGACGAGAGGAGTTAATTCTAATGGAACAAAGCTACAATTAGAAAGCAGACTTGGGGCGCCTGGGTGGCTCAGTCGGTTGAACATCCGACTTCAGCTCAGGTCATGATCTCACAGCTGGTGAGTTCAAGCCCCGCGTCGGGCTCTGTGCTGACAGCTCAGAGCCTAGAGCCTGGAGCCTGCTTCGGATTCTGTGTCTCCCTCTCTCTCTACCCCACCCCTGCTCACATTCTGTCTCTTTCTCAAAAATAACTAAACATTAAAAAAAAAAGAAAGAAAGCAGACTTAGCCTCATTCACAATACCCTTCTATATGGAATTTTATGTCGTGGTTCAGAGGATGAACAGAAACAGCTTGTATAATTGTCTCTTAAATGTCAGCAGGAAAAATAACAAAAATAAGTTCCAGTAACAGCTTTCATTTTTTCACAGCCCCAGAGAAACTGAACATAAAAATAATAAGACACTCTCTAAGGGTTTAACCAAAGGGTCATTAAGATAAAGCTTCTCCTAAAAAAAGGTCTTCTTAAATTTGAATTCTTCTCTAAATTAGAGAGCAGGCTCTGAAAATACACATTTCTAAAGCACTATCAATTTAGTGAATATATCAAGATTATAATGACAAAAGTTTACTTGGCAAGAGCATGAAATAAATTGGTTTCTCCTCAGAGTTAAACATTTAACAGTGGTACATGCTCTGTTAACCTCTCTAATCTGAGGAAATTACAGGAACTCCAGCAATGACATATATTTTTACTTTTACAGTGAATTATTGAATTGTTTTGTCATGTAGGCCTGGAGTCCAGGGGCTGTTTATTGGTTTTAGTTTGTAATAACTCAATTTGACTCTTCATTGATTTCCTTCCATCCCAATAGTGTTTCTGCTACCTTCAGAATCCTAGAGCCTCCCAGGACATTATGTACCTTCAAGTGGAGGTGTTCTGGTCTTTCCTTCAGTGACCTCCACAAACACAGCCCCAGTGAACAGTCGAGCAGCAAAAGTCCATTTCAAATTATTTATCTGGTTCTCTGTTTTTTGGATTTGATTCTAGTATGTTGGAACTGGGGAGTAGCCTATACAGGAAGATATAAGAGGTGGGAACGTTGAAAATCACCAATTTCAGGAATTATGGTCTGAGGGCAAATTACAATTCAAGCGATTCACATCCTATCGATTCCAGTTCTGTTTGATAAAACAAAATTAAAAAAAATTCTTTGAGGGGTAGCTGTGTGGCTCAGTCAGTCGGGCCTCTGACTTCAGCTCAGGTCATGATCTCAGAGTTTGTGGGTTCGAGCCCCGTGTCAGGCTCTGTGCTGACAGCTCAGAGCCTGGAGCCTATTTCAGATTCTGTGTCTCCTTCTATCTCTGTCCCAACCCCACCTGTGCTGTCTCTCAAAAATGAATAAATGTTACATATATATATATATATATATATGTATATATATGTATATATATATAAATGTATATATACATATATATGTATATATACGTATATATATATAAATGTATATATACAAATATATATATATACGTATATATATACACACACACACACTCTATGATTTTAAGCCCTGTTGGGAAGGGTAACTGTAAAGGAGAAACAATAGAGATAAGGGTTAATTTTTGCCTTTTTATTTTTTCCTTACCACTGGCGTGACCCTTAGGAAAATACTCAATTTCTATTAACTACATTTGGCCCATCTATAATATGGAACCTATCATCATGCTTATTTCACAATGGTAGCCATGAATATTAAATAGAAAATATGTTGACCAGTAACTCAGTGTGTCTGGCATAAAATACATCGTCTACCATAGTGAGACTAGCTTCAAATCAATCCACAGCCCAAACACAGTAGCACTCTTCAGTGTGGGAACTAATTTTGTGGATGTTATTTTCCAACCATTGACCTTCCCACCATCACTCACTTTGCAACAATTTTCACTTGCCCATGTTGAAAACGCTACAGACTAGCATGTAAGCATCAGAGAGTACGCTCGTTGGGTTGTCATAATTGTTTTTATTTAATTTTGATGAAACCCTGGAAGTTATGTTTCTTTTTTTAATGTTTATTTATTTTGAAGGAGAAAGAGAGAGAGAGAGAGAAAGTGAGCACGCGAGCAGGGGAGGGAGGGGGAGGATCCCTAGCAGGACCTACCACCATCAGTGCAGAGCCTGTCACAGGGCTCCATCCCATGAATGATGAGATCATGATCTGAGCTGAAATCAAGAGTCAGACACTGAACCAAGTGAGACACCAGGCACCCCAGAAGTTACGTTTCTTGATTTCATCTTATGGCTGAGAATTCCAACATTCAGAGAAGGTTACTAATGTTCTAAGCTAATTCAACTAGTAGGTTGGGAAGGCAGGATGTGGGCCTTGGGATCCTCTGGCTCAAAGGTCCATCCACTTTCTGACAGAGCCCTTTGTCGTCCCTTCCCTTCAAATATTATCGAATGCACAGTGAGTCAGTACATGTGACTGCCTGACCTGCATTGACTAAAGTTGTTTCGACGTATAAGACTCTCGGTAAATATTAGGAGTTGGGAGTGATGAGTCTATGCAGAGACAAGAGCGTCAATGTGCCCTTTTGTACTTTAATGTGAAGGAAGCACAGTATTGCTGGACGCTAACTCGGCAGTTGGCCTGATGAGTGTAAGGTGACCAAAGTTAGCAGTTTCTGGACCCCGGTAGGAGTACTATATGGGCCAAATGAAACAGAAGAGAACAACCCAGAAAAACTGTTGTGCCATGCGACTACTCTGAGGACCATGGTCAACTCATCAGTGTTTTCATTCTTGTAGATGGTTACTAAGAGCTTAATAGATTTTATATTTTTATTTTTTTATTTTTATTTTTTTTTCAACGTTTATTTATGTTTGGGACAGAGAGAGACAGAGCATGAATGGGGGAGGGGCAGAGAGAGAGGGAGACACAGAATCGGAAACAGGCTCCAGGCTCTGAGCCATCAGCCCAGAGCCCGACGCGGGGCTCGAACTCACAGTCCGCGAGATCGTGACCTGGCTGAAGTCGGACGCTTAACCGACTGCGCCACCCAGGCGCCCCATATATTTTTAAAGTTAAAGGATGCTGTAACTTCCTTAGTATGTTTTCTTTTATTTGGGCTAGATTAGAGGAACACGGTATTAATAATACTTCCGTCTACACTTAGGGAGAGACATATAAAGTTCCTTGATCTATGAATAAAATGGTTATGTTTATATCAGACTAACAAATTACAATGACTCTTAGCCACTCTTACTTCACCAACATAAATTCCAGTCTATTAGTGGTTTCCTTTCCCCCAGAACACCCCAGAGCTCTTAGAATGAGTCAGCGCAATTCTGTTCAGACCTGCTGCTGCCTACTGGAGGAACGAGTGCCTTGAAACTACTTTTGAAATGAAGCCAGACAGCTTCTGTCTCCCGACGGCTTTAGTAGGCTTTGTCCCGTCAAAGGCTCCTCTGATAAGTCTAGGTGAAGAGCTGGGGGGTATCTGACACTCTTTCCATTGTCTCCCTCTGGTGTGAAGTGAAGCCAGAAGCAGGCACAGTACACGTCACTGCGTGACAGTCTGTTGGCCTTAGTTCAGCAAAGCAGATCTCTGGGACGGATGCGAGCAAGAAGTTAAAAGACGCTAATTTCTTATTCTCCTCAGGGAATGCTCAAACCAAAACAAACAAACAAAAAATCCTGGTCTCTGCCCATTTAAACTTGTTTTTGTCGAGTCTGTTTCCTTTCTAACATCTCTGGACATTTTTTTTCATTTCCTAATATGGAGAAGCATCTAGGTGCAATTAAGTCATCACTGCTCTCTGACACTCAGTCCTTGAAGCAGAGTATGTTTTATTTGGGAAAATAACTTCAACCTATTTGGTGAGGTACTTCTCAGGGACCTCCTCCTCCTGACCCCATGCAGTGCTATACACACACACACACACACACACACACACACACACACACACCAGTGGGATGGTGGTAATGGCTTAAACCCCTATTCACTTTGGTTACAAGTAGATGCACCCATGTGTCTGTTGTATGTGTGCACTTGTATGTGAGTGATGTGTGCTGTGGACAAGGGTAGGAGTGTTTAACCTCTTCTCCCAGAATCCAAGCTCGAAATGTTATGATGGAAGAGAGAGACCTTAAATCAGCCTATTGTGGGGGCGCCTGGGTGGCGCAGTCGGTTAAGCGTCCGACTTCAGCCAGGTCACGATCTCGCGGTCCGTGAGTTCGAGCCCCGCGTCGGGCTCTGGGCTGATGGCTCAGAGCCTGGAGCCTGTTTCCGATTCTGTGTCTCCCTCTCTCTCTGCCCCTCCCCTGTTCATGCTCTGTCTCTCTGTCCCAAAAATAAACGTTGAAAAAAAAATCAGCCTATTGTGAATCAAAACTATGGAGCTTCCATGTACAAATGTACAGGCAGTCGATATAAAGAAAATGACAGTTTTCAGTTAAAGATGTATACAGTTTAGGATAATTTATGAGCATTCATTATTTTTTAAAACACGTTTTCAGATAAAATTTGAAATTTTAATAATCCTCTGTTAATAAAGGACATATTATACAAATGTCACTTGGTTTTTCTTTGACAATTTAGAAGGCAACTAAATGGCTCAGAAACCCCAAACAATCTTCAGCATTATTCGCAATCTTGAGTAAATTCAATTTAATGAATAAACCAGAAGAGTTCTTGAGACATTTTTCAGGTTATAAAATCCTGGAGCCATATAATATCTATTCCAAAAAGGAATATTACCAGTATTATTGCTGCTATCTTTTAGGAAATTGGCCCAAGAGATACCAGAATTTAGATCAAATGACTATGTAAATAATAACTTTTTATTACAACCTATAAACATGCTTCTTGTTTACTATAATATGATATAAAGCCAACAACATCTAGGCCATTTTTCTGGTCTTCTAAATGAAACTATATTAAAAATTTGGAAAGTATCATTTAAGAAGGTCTTATTTCTTCACAGAATATCATTAGTCCAAGGACAACTTAATGCAGTATTATAAATATTATGGGGGTTTTAAAAATAAGACACTGGTTCTTGACAAAATCAGAAAATATGAAATCTCAGAACTCTTACATACTTGCATGGTCTAGCAATGTCAGAACTCAAGTTGTTGAAACTTAGTCACAGTGAATTCTGACTAGTGAGAATCCAAGCCCATTCTTTTCCAGGTCTGTGAATTTTCTACTGTTCCAGTTTCTTACAATAGTTGTGTTTCAGACATAAAGATAAAAAGAATAAGTGTAAACCATAGTACAGATACTATAGTTCCAATGCTCTTTTCCAAAAGTCCCTAATGTCTCAATTTTTCATCAGTCAGTAATTCTCATTGGGGTGATTTTAGCCACTGGGAGAAGTTCAGTCATGTCTGAAGACATTTTTAATCGTTACATATTCAGGGTCGTGGAGGGAGAGGATAAGGATTACAACTGTCAATTATTGAATGCTAAACATTTTACAATCAACATAACCTATGCAACAAAGAATTTTCTGGACCCTCATGTCAATAGCCCTGAGACTAAACTACTCTAAGTTTCCCTCCACACTGAATTTTCAAATGAGGAATAGATTCCATCTCCTATGCAAACTGCAGTGACTCAGTAGTAACTACCTGGAACCCTGTGTTAGGAACAAAAATAGCAGGCATGTGTTCAGCCTGCAGGAGAGAGAGGGCTCCACTGTGCATTTTCAGCTTAATTAATAACTGTTTTTTAAATTTAATGTGATCGTTGTTTCACAATGTAGAAATTAGATTAACGTTTATCATTTTTCAAGCCTTTATCCTAAATTCACCCTTTAGAGATACCCCTTCTTATGATGTTGTGTTTTAAATTAGCATTAACATAACTCTTCTGGCATATGCAGCTTTATGTAGATTAGGCCATGGTGCATATAAATAATCTACTTCATTTTTCTCAAATTCCAGCAATGACGATGTTTTATTTTTTCAAATATACTTCTAATCTGCTGTGAAGTGATACTTTAAAAATATAATAAAAGTGAATAACCAGAGACATCATTATAAAAACACTCCACATTATTATATTTATCTCAATGAGATCGGGTGACATCTTTTATGGACCAGCAAGTGTATGAGGAATACAGCTGGAGCATCATATACTTTTTTTTTTTTTAATCTACTCCTATTCTTCACTCAAGAAACAGTTATTCCCGGCCTGATAAGGGTCATGCACCGCACCCGGCTCCAGGAACTCAGAGATAAAAGGCTATCTCGATCCTCACGGAATTCTCAGTCTATCTGGACTGGCTATCTGGAGGAGCCAGATTCTCAGTCTATCTCTCTGGCTATCTGGAGGAGCCAGATAAACAATTTTAATACCAATGGTATTCAATACATGATACTAATCATCCTGGGTAACATGGCGGGTGTAGAGGATGCTGAGAGAAGCCTGGAGCCGAGAAGATATTTGTCATGAGTATTTCCCTAGTGTAGGAACCATCTGTCAACTTAGGAACAGTGTCTTTACTAAAGAATACTTCTTTGCCATAACCTCATACTCTAAAAATATTGGTTGATGGGGCGTCTGGGTGGTTCAGTCGGTTAAGCCTCTGACTTCGGCTCAGGTCATGATCTCATGGTTCATGGGTTCTAGCCCCACATTGGGCTCTGTGCTGACAGCTCAGAGCCTGGAGCCTGCTTTGGATTCTGTGTCTCCCCCTCTCTCTACCCCTCCCCCACTCACACTCTGTATCTCTCTCTCTCTGTCTCAAAAATAAAGAGTAAAAAAAATTTTTTTTAAATATTGGTTGAATACATGTGTTACTAAACTGAGAAGTGAAAACTGTGTATTTATAATACCACAAAATAATAACCGCCCATGACTGCCAATTGGGCCACTTATTCTCCTTTAACTACATTCCCAGCTATTTAAATGTATTCAAAGCCCAACAATTGCATGAAATAACACAATGCCAACTGAACTTTTAGGGAAGGATGTATCTCCAATGGGTCTCTGCTACAGCCAGTAGTCGTCTAACTGATACTGAAAGCAGGCTTCGTACCCATGACAGGCAAGATGCTTAAAGTGGTGTTTTGCTAGAAGTGTTACAAAATGATGATTCAGGTATTTTAAAAAGCTTATTATCTTCCTTAAACTGGAGACCATTTATCATTTCTCTACTGATTTAACACTGATAGCTAGAAAGAAATGTATGTTTTTTTTCTTGCTTCCAATTACCTTTCCTTATCTTTAATAGCTACATTCTCAATTCATCTTTTTGATGATGTGTAATTTGAATGGCTAAACAGTACCACTCAGACTCATTTTCCTTGTAAACTATGTTGGATTTAAGTTACACATGTCTGAAGCTGAGTAGACTCCAAATGTTTACTTGAGTTGGGTATCACAGGATTATTGCAGTTACTGAGATATGCCATCCTATAATTCTGAAGTAAATGTTAATTGTCATTGTTTAATTGTTTAATAATGAGATGTGACATTCCATTAAAAATGTTTAGGAAATTGGGACAGTAAAATTATTTTTTAAAAAAAAATGATGTTTTTCCTCGTTTCTATTCTCATTACCTTTAACCACTTTATACCAAAAAAGAAATAATATTACATGTAAGAGGAACATGCCATGCAGATAAAATGGAATTACATGCGGAGAGATTATTATTAATGTTGGTTAAGTGATTAAATAAGCCACAGTCCAGTTATTCTACTGACAGATCAAATGTACCAAAAAAAAAAAAAAAGTAGACAATGGAAAATAAAGCAGTCATCTGAATAACTGATTACAAAATTGCACATCGTATACTCTTCTTGCTTGACATGAAAATTTTTCTATGATTCTACAGAGATATTTACACGTAAACTTAAAATACAGGGTATGTGTTTATTTTATACTATGGTGTATTCTGAACTAACGTACAAACTGTGTGAATCTGGGCAAGTCACTTGTTTCTTCCTCCAGGTTTGTGATCCAGGTTTTGGGGCTAGTCTTAGCCCTAGGTAGAGGCAACTAAGAAGCCAGATATTAGTAAATCTGATTAACACTGTCAGATATAACGATTAAGACCTTAGCTGCAGAAAATGGAATGCTGCCCTTATCCATCTTTTAGCGTTTGTCCTGACATCTGACCAAGACATATTTTGCTTTATGTGGCTACTGGTGGGGACGAGATCCTGGCTGAACTTCAGGCTCCACGCTACAACCCTGCTTCCTGTTGCCTGCTGCCAGATTACTCTAGGACTGCTGCTTCTCAGCTACCGCCATCATCCTGCTCAGTCCCTTCCTCTTTTGAACGTGTCTAGATCACCATCTCTCCCACACATGTCTCCTCTTTCCAAGCACGCATTATGAGTTGGAATGTGACTGTGGTACTGCCTGTGCATCGAAGTAATGATGGCAGGCTCCTCTCACAATCGATAGCACTTCTTCTAGGGCAAAAACTTGTTTTTCTCTGTATTCTAGCCTTTCATCTTAGTTTAAGTTACAAGAAGTTCGAAAAACAGTACACAGTTCTCACGTGCCCTTCATCTAGCTGTCCCCAAAGCTCCACACGGCCACAGAAGGTTGTCAAAACCAGGATATTGACTATTAACTACGAGGAACATAAGTATAGACCTTATTCAGATTTCACCAATTTTTGCATGCACTTTTTAAATGTTTACTTCTATGAAAATGTTTCACATGTAGTTTTGAGTAACCACCACCACGATCAGAATAAGGTTGTCCCATTACTACTAATAAGGTTTCTTAGGTAACTCCTTAATTGTAATAGTCTTTCCCAACGCAAACCCCTACAAGCAATAATCTATCTTCTATCACTGTTCTTTGTCACTTTGAGGACATTACATGTGTGGAACTGTCCAATATAGAACCCTTTGAGATCAACATTATTTCCTTCCACATACTGATGCCTGTGAGTTTCATCCAAATTGTTGCATACAGCAGTAGCTAATTCCGTGATAGTATTGAAAGATAGTATTTCATGTTACGGAGGTAACAGAGTTTATCCATTCACCCACTGAAGCACACTTAGTTTGTTTCCAATGTGGTACTATTACAAATAAAACTGCTGTAAAGATTCATATCGTTTTGTGTATGAACGTAAGCTTACACTTCTAGAAAAAGATCAAGGTGGGCAATTACTAGGTGTTATGGCAAGTATATTTAACATTATAAGAAACTGACACACCGTTTTCTTAAAGGGTCGTACCTTTCTGTTCTTCCCACCAGCAACACATGCAAGGGCCACTTGTTTCACATTCTCACCAGCGCTTGGTTGTCAGTAATTTTTATTTCAGCCATTCTAATAGGTATTGTAATGGTAGGTCATGGAAGCCTTAATTCGTATTTCCTTAATGGTTTATCTTGTTGAACATTTTTTTTATGTGCTTGTTTTCCATCTATATACTCTCTGCTGTGAAGAAGCTTTTCAAATCTTTTGCTTATTTCCCTGATGAATTTGTAGTTGTAATTACTATTGAATTTAGAGAGTTCTTTCTATATGTCAGATTAGATCAAGGTACTGTGTTGGCTACCTTGCTCGCAAATATTTCTTCTTAGTCTGTGGCTTCTTTTTCGTCTGTGTCACAGTCAGTTACAGAGACACAGGTATTGATTTTGATGAAGTCCAACTTATTCATTTTCTTATTCTATGGATCTTATCTTTGGTGGTATGTCTAAGAATGCTTCTCCTAATATTGAGTCACACACATTGCCTCCTATGTTTTCTGGTAAAAGTTTCATTGTTTTATGTTTTACACTCAATAGATGCATACTATTCTGAGTATTGCTAGTTCTGTAAGCTTTTTATTATTTCTAAGATTTTTTTTTCCAATTTATCACCAAAGAACAGATTTTTCATAAAAATGAAAATAAATGTAAATTTTATTATTTTTTGTCAAAAATGCAAAATTTATATTCACACCTGATAGTCTTGTTTTTATCTCTGCAAACTGTGAGTCTAAAAATTATTTAATTAAAAATTTTTTTAAGTTCGTTTATTTTTGAGAGAGAGACAGAGTGAGTGGGGGAGGGGCAGAGACAGAGGGAGAGAGAGAATCCCAAGCAGGCTCTGCACTGTCAGCAAATAGCCCGAGGTGGGGCTTGAACTGACAAATTGTGAGATCATGACCTGAGCCAAAACCAAAAGTCGGATGCTTAACTGACTGAGCCACCCAGGCGCCCCTAGAAGTTATTCATTTTTTGTTAAATCAACAGTCTTTAAGATTATAGACTAATTACATAATTAAGTATGAATAATTTAAAATGCCTGGGTGAATATATTTAAGTGCATTTCAAAATAAAATTATATGGTATTACTTTATGTAGGTGAAGTCTATGGTAATATAATTATAGATTTTCTTCCACAGATTTGTTTTGTTTACTAAGAAAAGTTCAAAATTCAAAGAACATGTATGGCTTGCTTAGCAAATGTGATTAGAATCTTAACTGACTTTGAATTTTCTTTGACCTCTAGTATCTTCAATTATCATCAAATGCTACTAACTGAAATGGCTAAGGAATTTACTATTTCTCATAGAAAGTATGGATCATTCATTTATTTATTCATTCTGCCTGTGATTTAAAGTGGGTTTATATTAGCCTTTATTACTTACTTTAGCCTTTCAATAGCAAGGGCTGGAGAAATGGAAACTAACCTTACTGAGTACTTCTGTACCAGAAATGAAGACCTCCCTGGCTCCTTTCCGCATACAGACGGACAACAATCACATTTAAATCTTTAAAACAACCCCAGAGTTTAGATTCACATTTTAAAATGAGGTAATTAATTTTCAGAGAGGTGAAATAAATTGCTATGAAGTATCAGTAGACAGCATTGTCAAGGTTTCAAAACAGTTTGAGTAATTTTTGAGCCTCCTGCTACCCACTTAAGATTATTTAAATATACCATTAAATTAAAAAAATCTAATTGAGGTAATAAAGTGAAATGATACTATCTTCAATTGTGCTAGGAAATTTGAGAATAGAACAACAGTAAACAAACAAACATTTACTGTTGACTTACTTGTTCCATTTTTTTTTTTTTGGTTCATAAAATGATGAACTTTTTTTTTTTTATCATACTCAGTTAAGAACTGGTGTTTTATCATACACCTGCTAATAAGTAACAGCAGTACAAACACCATGATAAAAACAGGTGAAGCATTTGAACAGATACTTATAAAAGAATATATACAAATGTAAAATAAGCACATGAGATATGTTTAACATTGTTTGTCATTAGAGAAATGTCAAAAATCACAACGAAATGGTCTAACACACTTTCTAGAAAAATTTAATTTAAAAGATCACCAAAACCAAGTGTTGATAAGATGTGGGACTGGAGCTCTCATAAATTATTGAAGAGAGATATTAATTTTGACCAACACTTTGGAAAATGGTTTGTCAAATTCTTATAGAAATAACCCTATATTCATTAGATGAAACAGTAATTCTACTTCTAGATTTTTATTGAATAAAGATGACACCATACATCCGTATAAAGACTTACATGCAAGTTTATACTAGCTGTGTTTATTTTTATTTACTTTTCAGTTTAGAGAGAAAATGTGCAAGTGGGGGAGGGGAGTAGAGAGGGATAAAGAAATAGAAACAGAGAGAGAGAGAGAGAGAGAGAGAGAGAGAGAGAGAGAGAATCTTAAGCAGGCTCCATGGAGCCAGATATGGGCTTGATGCCATGACGCTGGGATCATGACCTGGGCTGAAATCAAGAATCAGACACTCAACCAGCTGAGCCACCCAGGCACCCCGATAGCTTTATTTATTATAACCAAAATTGGACAACCATCCCTGGGTCCACCAGCTAGAGAATGGATAAGCAAAGTGTGGCACACTCATATAATGGACCACTACTGAACAATGAACAAGAGCAAACTACTGCTACATTTGACATGAGTGAAATGCTGAAAACACTGAACAGTGAAAGCCACTGTCAAAAGGGTGCATGTTCTGTTCAATTTATAAGAAATACCAAATGAGGTAAAAGTTAACTACAGTGTCAGAAAGCAGATCTAATTTGTTTAGAGCCCAGGTTGAAGAAGGAGTGCTGTATACGGGGTCATGTGGGAACTGATAGAAATGGTCAAAACATTCAATCTCTTGGGGGCGCCTCGGGTGGCACAGTCGGTTAAGCGTCCGACTTCAGCCAGGTCACGATCTCGCGGTCCGTGAGTTCGAGCCCCGCGTCGGGCTCTGGGCTGATGGCTCAGAGCCTGGAGCCTGTTTCCGATTCTGTGTTTCCCTCTCTCTCTGTCCCTCCCCCGTTCATGCTCTCTCTCTGTCCCAAAAATAAATAAACGTTGAAAACAAAATTAAAAAAAAACAAAACAAAACAAAACAAAAACATTCAATACCTTGATTGTGAGGATGGTTACATCAGTGTATGTTATTTGCCAGAGTGCATTAAACTATATGCTACAAATGGGTGTATTTTATTTTCTAAAAATTAATTCCTGATATAGTTTATTTAAAAAACAATTCAGCCATATGAAATTTTATTTTAGTTTTCAGAGAGAGAGAGAGAGAAAGAGAGAAAAAAAGAGAGAATGAGCAGGAGAGGGGCAGAGAGAAAGAATCCAAAGCAGGCTCCAGGCTCTGAGCTGTCAGCACAGAGTCCAACATGGGGCTCAAACTCACAAACCATGAGATCATGACCTGAGCTGAAGTCGGATGCTTAACTGACTGAGCCACCCAGGCACCCAACCATATGAAATTTTAAAAATGGAGTAGTGCAAGTTTTTGTAAGATGGAATGACAACAGGTAGTGATATATGCCTAAAGAGAAAAGATGAAAAGTACACACCCAAGGCAGTTAAAGTCGAACTAAATAAAGAGGAAAATGCAGTGATTCCTGTAGAGGTTACCTTTGAGGTTTCCTCCAAGGATACAGATAGAAATAAGAATGGCATGAAAATAATAAGTGGGAAGTTGAGGTATGTACGGATCAGAAAATTGTGACCTTCACTGTAAACAGTAGGGCTTCACTGATAAGAAACTGAAAGTAAGTGAACCGGAGCAGTATAAAAGGAAATCATAAAAATAAAATTTCTGGGCACCCGGATCTGAGCTTTAACATTTACTATGTGTAGGTCTTTCAAGAAAAGTCTTAACTAAGTTTTCTGTGATTCAGTTTTTACAAATTAAGGTTAAAAAAAAAAGAAAAGAAAAAATGAGGCTCTAAGATCATGCTTTAGGATTATTCTAATTATTAAATTATATCTATGAATCTTCTGGCAAAGCGCCTGGAGCTCTTTGACCCTAAAGATATTGTAGAATCTAAGAATAATTTCACATCGCTAATGACTATTATGAAGTTTTAATGAAGATTCAACTTCTTAGACTATATTCACTATAAAAATAAAAACAAAATAATTTAAAAGATCGTATATTCTATAATAATACTTAAAAAATCTTAATGTTTATTTTTGAGAGACAGAGCATGAGCAGGGGAAGGGCAGAGAGAGAGGGAGACACAAAATCCTAAGCAGGCTCCAGGCCCTGAGCTGTCAGCACAGAGCCTAATGTGGGGCTCAAACCCACAAACTGTGAGATCATGAGCTGAACCGAAGTCGGAAGCTTAACCGACTGAACCACCCAGGTGCCCCTATAATAATATTTTCTAAGCCATATACTGCTATTAGTTCACATGGAGAACATCCCATGAACTATGAAATTACATACATCAAAATATTTACTTAAAAGCAACTAGGATTTATTAATCATATTACAAATGTTATTTAGGAGATACAATGATGTGCGTATTGTTAGAAGCAGGGAAAATTAAAAAAAAAAACAAATGACAAATTTCTTAAAATGAAGATAGAAATCACAAATAATTTTCCCAAATATGAGTGCATTCTGGTATGGCCCTAGAGTTACACAGATAAGAGGTTCACACTAGAAAAAAATGATAAAGATAATTACAATGTAAAAATAGGGAGAGAGGATAAGAATGTTAAGAACAAATGAAAACCACCACCACCAAATAAATGGCAAGATATGGAAACCAACCACATAAGAGATTGTTGAAATAAGTGACACTGGAAGATAAACTGAGTATTCCTCACATGCAAATAATGATTTATTGAAGAATTCATCCTTCTGCTGAGAGGGGGAAAAGAGAAGGAGGGAGGGAGCGAGAGCGAGAGAGAAATGAGATGTAGAGATGCAAGACTGACCAGAGAGGATTGAAGCGTCTGCTGCTCTACAACAAATACTACAAAAATAGAGACGGATTTACAAGTGAGAGAAAAAAATGAACACTCATCAAAGGTGTTGGCCATTAGGCATGGGAAGACGAGAGCAAGATGAAAGGATGTCTCAGGAGGGCTCTGGAGACAGATGGAACAGATAAAAAGACTGGAAAAGCAGCTTGTTGAGGAAAAGTTTTCAAAAAATATTCTAAATTCAGACTTTTGAAGAACTTGGACGAAGACCTGCTGAGAAAAAAGTCTGTCGGGGAAAGGAGATGATGTGTATAATGAACAATTAATGGTTTAGAGCAGAAAGTGAGGGGACTTCAATGCAAACCCTCCTCCTCGCTATCATCTAAGGTCACAAGCATCCTTCAAAGTTTTAATAAATCAAGTCACATACAGTTATATATGGGCATGGGCCAACAGATTAAAATACCGTGCTGATCTGGTTCCCCTCTCTTGTATTGTGTAGCTGTTGATTCCCACTGCAAAGGAACTGAAGGGTACATTGGACTACATGGCTGGCTTTAATGCTCAAACTCATTTGAGTCTCAAAAAAACAGCCAAACTCATTTGGATCTCAAAGTTCCTCCAATGCTCCGCTCCCTTGTGATTCTTTAAAGTCAAAAACTATTAGATGAACTTGTAAACGACGTGTTCCCCATGAAAAGAGAAGAGGCTCTTAAAATGCAGCTCTCCTTGCTGTATGCAATAAACGAATGAATCTTTGATGATAAACTATATTTCTTACACATTTATTGGTAAAGCTCCATTTCATTAAATAATATCTCTTATGCACTATGAAATCAGAGGCCCTTTATGTTCATTTATGGCAAATGCTGCTTTTTCAAAATCATCAAACATCTTCTTTATACATCTGGGTTTTCATATATTTTATTAGATGTCCTAGAGTGGAATATATCTGTTACCTGAGAAATATTATGCTAAACCAATAATTGTAAAAATTTCCTTGACTAAGAATTACACAAATACTAACTGTTGACTTGGTCAGTGTCTGAGGTAGTAGGTTTCCCCAGGTTCTACATCATTGGGCAACAGCCATTTTCTGGATTCATTATGAACCCCGTTTTCTGCGTCATCCTGGCAGATGAGCAGCCAGAGCCTTAAGAACTAAAGGACCATCCCCAGCGGTCTATGCAGGTGGGGCCTGTTTCCTTGGTGGACACAACTAGGTAAAGAGTTTCATATGTTGAAACATAGTTTATCTCATTATTTTTAATTCTGAAGACTTGTACCCATGCAACTAGATTAATTTAACCATTTCCTTACTGCAATGCAATTTTATTATCCTCCAATATTGCTTATTTATTTTATTTTATTTTATTTTATTTTATTTTATTTTATTTTATTTTATTTTATATTTTAGTTTATTTAGCTTGAGAGAGGGAGCAAGTGTGAGTAGGGGAGGGGCAGAGCAAAGGGAGGGAGAGAATCCCAAGCAGGCTCCATACTGTTAGAGCCCAATGTGGGGCTCGATCTCACAAACCACCAGATCATGATCTGAGCTAAAATCAAGAGTTGGACGCTTAACTGACTGAACCTCTCAGGTGCCCCCAATATTGCTTATTACAAATGATGTTTCAGAAACATGCTTGTACATGATTCTTTTGTGCTTATTTATGTCTCTAGAATATTTATTTAAATGTAGAAGTACTTTTAATCTCCAAAAGATACTTTCCTTCCAAATGCTGTACACATTTTATTTCCACCAAGGGTGTGAAAGTGAATTACGTTACAGCCTCCCTAAGTACTAGATAACATGTATTTATATAAACCTTTTTATTTTAACGTATATCTCCCTGACCACTACTGATATTGAACATCATTATTTCTTATTGTTTCCAGAGATCTTTTTTGTATTCACGAAGAAAAAAAAAAAGATCTCTTCTACATTGTGTATGTTGTAAATATTTTCACCGACATTGTAATTTGTCTTTTAATTGTTTGTAAGGCATTTTATTATACCAAAAGTTATTTACAGGGAAAGGGCAAAAAGCCTTGGTTGTTTTTATTTATGAAGTATACTTCTATGAAATTTTTTCTTCTTATGACTTTGTGTAGTTTTCACTCTGGCTTAAAAATATTCGAAACTTTAAGAAAATTTGGAAGTATTACTCTTATACATACTGCTTTATGTGCTGTGTCTTCAGCAATAAATGAGAAGACAGTTTTTGAACTCAAGGATTCACATACTATGTTACATACTATGGTAGGCAGAAAAAAATGGATGCCCAAATAATTCCGTGTCCTAATCACTGGAAACTGAATATGAAACCTAAATGGAAATGACATTTTGTAGAAGTCATTAAATTAAGAATCTTGAGCTAGAGAGATTATCCTGGATTGGTCCAGGATAAACACAAGTACTCTTATAAGTGAGAGAGGTAGGCAAGAAAGAAGCAGAAAGAAAATAATATATTGAGACGTGACCACTTACATGGAAGTGAAAGTGAAAAGATTGCTGGTTTTGAAGATGCTTTCCAGACTCAAGGAAAGAAGAAAGCTTTTAGAAGCTAGAAAAAGCATGGGGTAGAATTTTCCCTGAACCTCCAGAAAAAATACAGTCCATGCTGACAACTTGATTTTAGCCCAGTGATTCCTATTTCACATTTCTGACTTTGTTAGCTGCTAATAAATTTGTGTGGTTTTGAAGCACTGATTCGTGGTGATTTGTTACAGCAGCAATAGTAAAATGATACACGCATTAAAATAGGCAAACAAGCACTTTATCTCAGTATGTGGACGCTTGAGGAAGAGGAAGATAGGTGAGGCTATAGAGCAGGACTCTCCCAGATAATGTACTTGAGCAGAAAAGGGGTTTTGTAAACAACTGGCCACTTCTACCAGTAATGCTAGTATCAATAATTGTTCAAAATGGCAATATGACCAAAAAAGATCCAAGGCGAAAAGCATAAAATGAATAAAGGGTGAGATGAAATTTCAGAAAAATGTGTGTTCCTTTCAAGAGATTAAAACGGTTCTGAATACTGGAGCACACAGCAACCTAATTATTTTGGAAACAAAACCATAAAATGATACATAAAAAGCCAACAAATTCAATACACTTGTAAGATAAAAGATGTCGCAAACACAAAGAACAAGTGACGGAATGGGAGAAAATATTTACAGCATATGCTACAGTTAAAAGATCTTATCTACAATATGGGAATGTTACTATAAATGGAAACTGAAACAAAAGTAAAGGAAACAAAAGCAGAGAAGCAAAGAAGAAAATTCCTGCAGGTAAATGACATTTTATTCAAGAGTAACAATTGACCAACAAATGTATGAAAGGTTGGTCAATGCTAGTATTATTCCTAATTTATTTCTAAAATTAATCCCTTAATTTTATGACTAGTCTAGGTTGAAAGAGAGGGCAATTTGTACTGTCTATGAGTAAATTACTAGTGTCTTGATTTAGACAGAATATAGGAGATAAAACAGGAGAAGCAGACGTCACTTCCGGAGAATTTTCATTACTTGGAATCTGTGAAGAGTTGGAGGATAAAAATAAGCTAAATTGCTACTTTATGGCTTTTATCTTTAGGGCTGACCAGAAAGATGAAGTTCAAATTAATCAAACTGCTAGGGGATAAGTCTAAGATCAGTAATATTTCCCTTATATTTCTTTCTCCTACCTTTTTTTTAATATGAAGGAGATATCAGACATATATTTAGAAGTTAGATCATAAGTCATATTTAACCTTTATGAATACATATTTTCATTGTAGAATATTTCTGTTGACAATATAAACAATTTTTCTTGACACAGCTGAATTATTTTTACCTTGAACTTCATTTTTTTTCTTGACATTGTACTTTAAGAAAAGGAGAACCCAGGAATATTATCCAGTGATAACTTTCCTTGGCTGAGATTTCAAGAAGTATGAAATGAGTATTGTTTTTTAAAAAGCGCATGTGACCTTTTCTAAAGTTCTGGATATTAAGCTAGGCTGGTTCCATGAGGAGTGTCAAAATTCTTTGCCTTAATATTTTTAAGACTATTTTGTTCATAATGTAGATGTGCATGTTATTTCAAGTATTTTATATCACTACACATTTTTCATAAATATATCTCCTACTCTTTGCTATTGGAAGTAGATAAGAATTAAAAATTGACAATGTACCTAGGTTGAAAGCTTAGTTCAGAAATTTGAAGAATCTGCATATATAGTGCCTAATTTCTAAACCTATGATAATATAGCCTTTTAAAAACGTTGAATTGACTTCGCCTTAATTTACGGTCTTTAATTTGTATTCCTTAAGATCAGACATCTGCCTTAGATGTCGAGCTGATTGTGATGTCATGGCATGACTGATTTTTATTCCTGTTTTTAACATCAGTCATCTCCTTTCTTAGTAGCTCTAAATCCATTTTACTTTTTGACCTCTCACCTGGACTTTGGGGAGCCCTGTTATCTTGTCATCTGCCTAACTTTCAACGTCATTATGTCAGCAGTATGTCCAATCTCATCTTAAAAACATGCTTTCTCTCTCATCCTCCGTGCCTCCTTTACTTTAACTTGTTTCCTTTTCTGAAGCTGTGCCCTGGGTCTGATGTTGACAAGTATTTTTCTACAATCACTTCTCTCATTTTTCCTCATCAGTGCTGCAGGACTGATCAATGTCCCAGTCCCCATATCCCAAGACTAATTATCTTACAGTCATCTAAATTGAATTAAATTTGCTATCTCTTAGCACAATCACAGGAAAGGAAAATATTGTGAAAGCTTCACTATTACTAGTGGATGAAACATTAAAAGAGGGAGAAAAAAAGCAAATTTATTAAAACTAAATTTGAAATGTACCATGGCAAATACACAGACACAAACCACTAAAACAGCAAAACAAAACAAACAAAAAACGACTTAATGATTCTGTTTAAGTAACAATTTTGTATCTCATGATTCTTTTCACCTGCAAAGGAACCTGCGATGCTAGGCGCTATAAACTATCTCCCTGCTTTACATAAAGCATGATTGGGGCTATTTATACTGCCTCTTTATATTGTCTCCCTATGGTACCCCTTCAGAATAGCATGTTCCAAATATATGATGGGAAAACAACCTATCTCTGTTTGGCCCTAAGCATTTCAGGTGAGTCATGTGTCCTCATTCTTATATGCTATACTCCACTGATTTAACTTTCCATACTCTAAATCAATAGCTATCAGTATGTAATTTATAGTGCATTTGTAAAAAATCACCTGGGGAGTTTTCTAAATTTAGCTATCCAGTTTAAACAACACCTCCCAATGATTCTGATTCAGTAGGTCTAGAGTAGGGCTTGCAAATCTGCATTCTAAAGCATATTTGGATGGCTTAGTTGGTAGAGCTGAGCGTCTGACTCTTGAATTCGGCTCAGGTCATGATCTCGTGGCTCTTGGGATTGATCGCTCCATCAGGCTCCATGCTGACAGCACAGAACCTGCTTGGGATTTTCTCTTTTCCTCTCTCTCTGGCTCTCCCCCACTCACACTGTCTTTGTCTCTCTCAAGATAAATAAGTACACTGAAAATTTTTTAAAAAGTAGGGGCACCTGGGTGGCTCAGTTGGTTAAGCATCTGACTTCAGCTCAGGTCATACCTCATGGTTCATGAGTTCGAGCCCCACGTCAGGCTTGTGCTGACAGCTAAGAGCCTGGAGTTTGCTTCAGAGTCTGTGTCTCCCTCTCCCTCTGCCCCTCCCCTGCTCACACTCTCTACCTCTCTCTTTCTCAAAAAATAAATAAACACTAATTTTTTAAAAGATAAAAAAACAAAGCACCCCAGAGTATTTCTTAGGTACGCTGACATTTGAAAGCCATTGAACTACCAGTAAATTCATTTTCTTACATAAAAAGTTTTTTTTTCAAGGCACCAAACAAACCATTGTGGTCTAGGGGGTAAATAGGCCTTCTATTATTCTGTTTTTAACTGAAAAAAATAAGGTAGAACTTAGATGTTAGTAATATTAATGTATAGAATAGAACTAGTCTCCCTTAGGTGACCTGTTGGTATGTGGAGTAGCCTTAAGGAAGTGTTGGGTTTCCACAAGGCAAGGAGTTGTAAGGGCTGTCTTCCCTCACTTTTCTGTAAGTTTCATTAGAAGACAGTCATCTTGTATCTAGTTATTTTACAGATTATGTTCTGTAGTCTTACCTGAACCAAGATTTAGAAAATGGAAAACTGACTTGACAATCTTTCTACAAAAAACAACCAGTAAGAAAGAACGATAAATATTTCAGAACATGTTACCTATTAAAATAAATGGCAGGGCCAGTGTTTCTCATTGGACGACCATATTATAAGAGAAGACAAAAACCCAATGTCAGTATCTCAGAGAAATAATGATTTTTCTCATGTTTCTTAATAATGGGAGACAAAGAGCATATACCATTGCTGAAACATTCTACGAAAATTATCTAGAATAGTACACAGAAAACAAAATGGAAACAAATAAAAACACTTTCTTTTGTCAGTATACACTGTTGATAGGTACGGGAATATATTATTGATGACTTAAAGAAACAAACTGTAGGAAAATTATGCACTGTGGGAGGTTTACTGTAGACTTACATGACAGTCCAATATTTTTAATGTGCCTCATTTTGTTTCCTAGATTTTGTTTCACCAACTCATATATCAAGAAGTGCTTTTTTAAGCTGCTCAAGGAAAGGTGCACTGGGAAATGTATGTCTTTAAAAGTAAGTAATACCTTAAAAACATTTTGAGAACAAGCTAAATGTTCTAATATCAAGGTACAAAGATCATATCATGCATAGATTTCATTCACAGTATTTTTCAGAGAAAGGCTATTGTCTCTTTACATAGGTAGAAATCAGAGGTGCACAAATTATACATGACAACATCCAGATCATCAATTTCAAAATATGAGAGTTTTGGAATGTATAGTAGACTTATAAATATTTTATAAGTATATGGAGAATAGCTGTGTGAACTTAAAAATGAATGGCACCTTTTTTTTTACCTACAAATATTAAGAATTCCAAATGTGTTGATTCCTTTTTGATGATAAATGTCTGTTAGTAGTATACTCCTTGATAGATATTTCTGAAAAGATAAACATGATCCATCCCAAAAATGTCAAGGTCATGATTTTAAAATGAGTGAGAAAACAATATTTTCTGAAAGAAATTTCTGTAAGAAACAGTTTTGAAATACGAATATTTGAATATTTTCCACTACTTCATGATTTTGTTACCTAAAGTAATTTGTATGACTTAAAATAATATGTTTAATCTGTATGCTTAAAAAATTGAAACATATTCTAGGGGCACCTGGGTGGCTCAGTGAGTTGAGAATCCGACTTTGGCTCATGTCATGATCTCACAGTTCCTGAGTTGGAGCCCCACGTCGGGCTTGCTGCTGTCAGCATGGAGCCCATTCCAATCTTCTGTCCCCCTCTCTCTATCCCTCCCCGCTCACAGTCTCTCAAAAATAAAACATTTTAAAATGTTCAAACATATTCCAATTCATTTAAAATATTTCAAAATCAGTATCTTCAATAAACTTTGAGCCATTTATTCATACAAAACACATATTTTCATAGTAGTTAATAAGAACATGTAAGTTTTTAGAAGATAGGATTTTAACCTCTCAATTTTAAGAAATGCTTTCACATACTTATACACACAGATTGAAAAAGTAATACTGTGAAGTTTAGCCATTACTATTATTCTATTGGTATATATTTTGGTATGTTATGTACCTTTGGGTGCCTCATTTTCAGATATCACAGCTAATACAACCAAGTATCAAAATAAACTAAACTTAAAAAAAAAAGTTTCAGGTTACTTTTTCAAAATGCTAAACATGAATATTCATAAATAATAGAGTGTATACAAGTGCAATGCTGTGTAAAATATTAAATTATCTATAGCACCGTGATAAAGGAACGTTTCGACTTTTAATGTTTGTGGGCTCCCAGGGAAGCTGTACTTTGACTAGGGTGAGAGTGACATCATCAAACTTCAAAAAGTGCGGGCTCTGTTTCTGCCAGGAGCACACATTGTACATCTGTCTGTTTTGTTAGCAAATAACCTAAAAGAAATATTTCTTTTTTTTTTTTTTTTTTTTTTAATTTTTTTTTTCAACGTTTTTTATTTATTTTTGGGACAGAGAGAGACAGAGCACGAACGGGGGAGGGGCAGAGAGAGAGGGAGACACAGAATCGGAAACAGGCTCCAGGCTCCGAGCCATCAGCCCAGACCCGACGCGGGGCTCGAACTCCCGGACCGCGAGATCGTGACCTGGCTGAAGTCGGACGCTCAACCGACTGCGCCACCCAGGCGCCCCTAAAAGAAATATTTCAAACTAAGAGTAAAAATCTCCCTGAGTTCCGTTCTCATACTTCCAAAGCCTGCAAGGTTGTACTTACTCAAAACATAGAATAAAGTCTGTAGTTTCCTGCAATGGCCTTCTTCCTGATGATTTGTAACTCTTGATGGAACAAAAATCATGTATAACCCTGGTTAAACATTCCTTCTCCAGGGCTTTCTTCTTCTTTGTGAAGACTGTGTATCTGGGCTGCTGTCCTCCTTCGGACTTGAATAAAATTTGTCTTCCTTTTTTTTTGTTTGTTTTGTTGTTTTGGAAATTCTAAAAGGTTTGTTCACTTTGCTGCAATAACTATAGTAAAGGCCTAGAGGTTTTTATAAAGTTAGCACATAAAAATAAAATTATTAATTCAAAATGTACCTTGTTTTATTTTGATACATCCTGATGCATCCTTATTTTTTACTCTTTTGACTGCTATAAATAATTTATCCATAGAGTAGTGCATATATATTCACCAAATTATAATTAAGCAAAAAATATATATGTGTGTGTGTGTGTGTGTGTGTGTGTGTGTGTGTGTATTAGGGAGAGGGCATGTTCAAAAATTTGGAGATTACCAACACAGCTTACTGTGCTCAAAGAGAAACAAACCCCTTTGACAACCACCATGTTCAATCTTAAACTCATTCATGAATCTTAGCGGAGCTTGGATAAGAGGGGTGGTTGGATTATTATTAAAATGAAAAGAAAATCTGTGATGCACTGGCAAAGATGTAAAAACAAGATGGGGGTGGGATGACGTGCTGATGTACACTGTTTACTGACTAATGAAAATACTTCTACTGCAGCTGATTTCAGATGACTGAAAATGCTGCCTGCGGGGTGAGGAATAATGGTCCTATTAACTCTTGCAACTGGTACAAGCTGGTCTAAACGCCACTGGATAAAGCCCATTTCCTGTTGACAGGAGAGTATTCTACTCTTGTCAAAAATTATATGAAATCACAGCAAAAAAAAAAAAAACCCTCCAGACCTGACTCTTCTTCTCTTTTAATAAATTTCCCTGCAATGTTGAATTAGTACTCTGTACGTGCTTGCTCAGTAAATGGTACTTTGTAATTATAATCATTTTAACTTTCTTAAATTTAACAATGTAATCTGTAGGTACACATGATCTCTAAGTATGTTTGTGAGGAAAGGGTAGGATATGCAGAGTGAGAAAAGTAGGGAAGGCATATTTCTGCAATAAAGAAAAGAGTTATCTTAATGCTATGTAATGATGTTTTTCAACAGAAGTAACTCAAATGGTTGGCTAAGAATCACTAAGAAAATCAAGTATGACATACATAAACTCTCCATCATGATAATTTTACAAGAATATGTGTAAAAATCTCTCTCAGACTACCCCCCACACACACACACACCATGCATATTCAATTAGAGAATAGCTATTAAGTGTCTTGAATAAGTTTCCTTGGAACAAATCATAGACAGAAAGCACTTTACTCTCATGTGAACTAATTTCTATTCTAGCGTTTTTCACTAAGCAAATTATGATCTTTCCTTTCTCATTAAGGTTAATTTAGAAAAGAACAGAGTGTTTGATTGCTGGTGGATGTCTCTTCAATACGCTGCTCACATACAAGAATCAATTACACTTGGCTCATCCAATTCTTAAAAATGGTTTTAGATTGCTTTATAACTCCAATCTATTTGTCAAATTACTCTGCTATTTTCTTTGTGTTCACTGAAGCTAGGACAAAACTGTGTTTAAACAATGTTTTACTTTAATATCCTAAAGTTCAAAAAAAGATAATTGAACAAACGCTATGCAAATATGAACTTTGAAATTAATATCCCTGCTTACTTCATACTAGAATCTACTAGTATTCTAGAATTTTACCTATATACAATAATACCCTTTATATTATGGGGATAAGGCATAGATTATATTATTTTTTCTCAAGTATTTAATTTTATTTATAAAATTTTTAATGTTTATTTATTTGAGAGAGGGGTGGAGAGAGAGAGAGAGAGAGAGAGAGAGAGCGAGAGAGAGAGGGAGCACATGAGTGAGGGGAGAGCAGAGAGAGGGAGAGACAGAATCCGAAGCAGGCTCCAGGCTCTGAGCTGTCACCACAGAGCCCAACACGGGGCTTGAACACACAGACCATGAGATCACAACCTCAGATAAAATCAGACACTTAACTGACTGAGCCACCTAGGGGCCTCTCAAGTATTTTAAATGACAACTCATGGAATCTTCATCTTACAGAATGAACCTGCTGTCAGCAAAGATAACTAAATTATCATGCCAAACTACTTTATGTGGCAGTAGAAAACACAATAATTAATGGATAATTGCAAAAATCTTGTAACCTGGACTGTCTGCTTCCAAGCTCCCTCTCCTCTACTCTGTTGTCTACATTGCTTTCAGGTTAAATGTCCTTTTTATAGCAATTGATTTGCTTTCTCATTTGCTTCCATGTACAGAACTTCTATCAAATACACTCCATGAACAGACTGTCAAGGTGTTTGATAACATAGCTTAAGCTTGAACATCCTCTAGTCATTCGCTCATCTATTGATTCACTAATTCAAAAATACCGTTGACCTTTATTTACTAAATATTTGTGACTTAAAAAAAAAACAATTTTAGATCATTTCTAGGTTTCTCACAAAATGGAAGGAAGGTACAGAGATATTTCATATAACTTCTGCCCCCATACATGCATAACCAACCCCGTTATCAACATCTCCCACCAGGGGGGTATATTTGTTACAAATGATGGATGTACAATGGCACATCGTAATCTCCCAACGTTATACATCTGTGGGTTGTGACGAATGTATAAGAATGTATAATCCATTGTTATAATATCATATGAGGTATCTTTTAAACTATCGTGTCCTCTACATATTCACCCTTCTCCTCCTACCACCCACTGGTAGCCAGTGGTCTTTTTCCTGTTTCCAGTTTTGCTTTTGTCACATACTTGGAATATGCAGAATGCATTCTTTGTAGATTGGCTTCTTTCTTTTAAGAAATGCATTTTCAAATCCTCCATTTGTTTCATAGCTTAATAGCTCATTTCTTTCTAGCACTGAGTGATATCCTATTGTCTGGATGTAATTCTTCCCATAATTCAACATGTACTTTTGGTCTTTTGTTGTATATTTCAGATACATTGCTAAGCATTAAGGGGAAAAAAGATGTGTACCTGGTAAACCTCTAAAGATCATCTTTATGCCTCTTTAACTTAGATCATAACGTAAACGCCACTGAGAGCACGAACTAGTTCAGACTCATTTGCAGCTTTGAGGGAAAGCAGGATAATGAAAACATACAAGTGCTTTAAAAATGTGTGTGGCCGGGCACAGAGTTGGTGACTCAGTTGGTTAAGGGTCTGACTCTTAGGCTCAGGTCATGAACTCATGGTTCATTGCATCAATCCCTGTGTTGGGCTCCATTCTGACAGTATGGAGCCTGCTTGGGATTCTCTCTTTCTCTCTCTCTCAATCTCTCTGCCCCTCCTGTACGCTCTCTCTCTGTCTCTCCCAAAATAAATTATTAAACTTAAAAAAAATGTGTGTTGCTGTTGCTATGTATGGGGATGATTATCATGAAAATAATGATAATAGATAAAACAATGGATGATAGAAAATAAAGAAAAACTTCAGTTTTACCACTACAAATCATATAGTTAAAAAAACCCAGGAATACTATATATGCTAATTCTGATATCCTTACAAACTTAAATGACAAAACCTTTATTTTTAGATAAGCTAAAACAATCAATACCGCATTCCACATTATCTTGCTTTACAGAATACAGAGACTTTCAAATACTTTGTAACACTGAAAAAATACTTTGAAAACTGTAGTATTCCTATCTGAAGTAGGATATTGAATATATATTGATCAATCCTCTGTTCTTACTGGCTGGGACAATGTGATACTTCTCAAATACTTAAAATTCTACTCCTATTTCAATGCAGGAAATTGTAGCCAAACTTCCAATCTCTAAAAAATGTCAGCCCTTTTATGTAATCTTTCCTCTCCCTATATAAGAACCAGGTATGGATATCAGAATCCTTTGCATTGTTTTAATGGCACACTTATGCCATTCTACCTTGTATTCTTAGGTGCCCTCTACAATTTTTGACCTGTTATTTCCTTCCAAACTTGTATTCTAATAGATTATATGTACTTAGAGGTCAATCCACATGTTCTATTAAATTTGTGTCTCTCTTGGCACTTGGGAGATCAAGACTATTGTAAACATCAACCAAGAATATTATAAATCTAAAGGTGATATACATCTTCCCCCAAAGTTGTGTCCAAACAGATAGTGTATTACAAAGAGGATATTTATTTTCACCATATTGTAAATATGTCACATATTGTAAATATTTTTTTTAAAAAAGAAAAGAATTGTAAACATTGGGAGGCACACTAGGATCTGCTTTCTTCTTTCTTTTGGCTCCTCTTTGATTTCAAGTTTCTTTTCTTTCCTCTTGTGGTTTCTTCTTTGTTTGCCTACTAACTTGAACATGGAGTATTGGATGTAGAATTTTTAATTCAAGATCATGATTATCTGATCTCTCCTGTTTTGTATTGCTGGGCACAGATTGAAAGACTTTCCTTTAACAAAGCTATATATTATTCTCTTTCTAATTTAGTTAAGCTTTCTTGACAAGCAAATAGTACAAGATTTTATTGTAACTCACACGCAAAAAAATGGCCTACACATACCAACATTCTGACTTTCTGGTAAGCATCCTAAAGTCATGGCTCTGTTAAATCTATAACCTTGATATCTAAGAAACAAAACAATTTTGAGCTGTTTCAATAATAACAAGGTGTG
Source organism: Prionailurus bengalensis (assembly GCF_016509475.1). Classification (NCBI taxonomy): domain Eukaryota; kingdom Metazoa; phylum Chordata; class Mammalia; order Carnivora; family Felidae; genus Prionailurus; species Prionailurus bengalensis. The sequence goes on from NC_057350.1 coordinate 119,472,769, forward strand.
TCAAATTATGAATCAGGAGTAGAGATCAGGTGGATCCTCATTACCATTACTATATTCGACCCCTCCCATTTCACATTTTAATATCTGTCACTTGCAACAACCACCTTTAAGGAATATATTCTTATCTTCCTTATAATTATTTGACTATGAGCAAAGAAACTGTCTATTCTAAATTAAACAATCAAAACCACATTAAACAATAAATAAACTTTAAATATAAGATAAATCACAGAATTAAGGGAAACGACCAGGCCATTAGAAGTATAGAAACTGGCACAGTTTTAGGATCTTATTATCAGAATATTATGTGTTCTCATAAAATGCTGCCATATTGCTCATCTCCAAACTGATGTGACCAGTGGACAGAGTTCTCTTACAAAAACACCTAATCATGTATGACGGAAGGAATGCACATAAAGGTAAAAAAAAAAAAAAAAAGGCAAGAAATGAATTATTACTAGAAATTCAGTGGATTAATTTTTGGAGAATTACAAAAATAGATGAGTACACTTGTACTTTTTTTTTCTTTTTTAACATGAAGTGGTCTATGAGTGCTACACCGAAGTCATATGTTCACTCACTGTACCTATTCTCTACTTGTCACCACCAGTGTCTTCATTCTCAGCAAATGGCATCACTTTTAATTTCTCAGAGTGAGGAAGCCATGCACAATAAAACCTACAAGCGTTCACGTGTACATTTTCTCTTTATCTCCTCTGCCCCTTCATGTGGTGTGTCCTTTTGTTACTTAAGGCTAATCTCTCCACTTGTGATTCAGATGTATCTTCTGTCTGCCGGTAGATGGTACCCTCTCTTCGCTGTATCTACCTTCTATCCTGCCTCTTATGTCTTCTTTCCATTGATATGTTAAATGATTTTGATCTCTCTCATCTTTTTTTTTTTTAATGTTTATTCATTTTGAGAGAGAGAGAGAACACACAAGTAGAGGAAGGGCAGAGAGAGAGAGAGAGAGCCACAGAATCTGAGGCTCCAGGCTGAGCTGTCAGCACAGAGCCCAACGTGGGGCTCGAATTCATGAACTACAAGATCACGACCCGAGTGGAAGTCGGACGCTTAACCCACTGAGACACCCAGGCGCCCCAGATCTCTCTCATCTTAATAGGCTCACACACATGTGCACTAGCCCTACCTTCTTCAAACCACCGCTTTCTCTCTCCCGTCTCTTCCATGTCGCTATCAAGTGCTCGGAAAGTTTTATCTGCACCCACATCTTCCACACCCCCAATTCGTGTTCATTTCTTTCTTTTTTTTTTTAATTTTAGAGTGAGAAAGTGCACACAAGTGTTGGAGAGGGGCAGAGGGAGAGACAGAGAGAGAAGTCCAAGCAGGCTCCATTTTCATCACGGAGCCTGACACAGGGCTTGATCCTACACATCATTGACTTGAGCCCAAATGGAGTTGGATGCTCAACTGGCTGAGCCGCTCAGGTACCCCTGTTTTCATTTCTGTATTGACTATAAACTATCTTCTGGTTGAGCATTAAACTGAAGCCTTTTTTTTTTTTTAACTTATGCACTCTTATTTCTCTCTTCTTTCCCAAACTAGTACACCCTCCTTCCCCAAAATACTTATTCCACCGTCTGTGTTCTATGTGTGAATGACTCACCCATCCAATCAGTTGTTCAACGTTGAAGACTACGTAACATTTTTAATCTCTATCTCCATTACCCTAACATGCAATTACCAATTTCTATACACTACTCTTAGAGTATCTAAAATATTTGTGTAACTGTAGATAATGTATCCAAAACTTAAAAATGTACATAAGAGTAGCATGAACTTTCAATGGGCATTTTTTGACAAACTTAACCAAGGCATTTAATTATCTAGGAGAAAGCGCCTGCATTTGAAGCCCAGACACAATGAAACTGCAATTTGAAGACACCTGTCTGGGGGGGGGGGCGGGAAATGATGGCAAAAACTGTGGTTTTATCACCCTACCAGACATTAACTGGCTTTGCATCTTACTTGAATCTTATTTTTGCATTCCTCTTAAAAAAGGAAAAATAGCCAATTCCTCAAAATGTAGTTTCTTTTTGTGTGTGTGCTTGCTTTATCATCTTCATTCTTTCCCCATAAATTAAATGAATAAAAATCTGTCACGTGTTCCTTCTTTATTAGTATGAAAGCCATGTGGTAACATTTTAAGACTTAGACATTAAAAGTGTCTCTCTGTTACCAAAATTATTACCTAAACTTAGGCCACCACTATATCTCTTCTTAATTATTATTACAAGTGCTTCCTAACTGGTCTTTCTGCCTAAGGTTACCTGAATTCAATCCATTCTTTGCAGAATGGTTTTTCAAAAACACACATCCGAATGTGCCATCTTCTGTTCAAAGCATCAAATATTTTCATATGATTCATAAAATGGCTCACAATCCCTTGTCACTGGGCTCCTGCCTACTTCTGCAGGCTTGTCTCCACACTAGCTTCCCAGATGTGTCTATTTTTATGCTCTGTATCATGTCTGTTTTCTGGGGATGTCTCCTCATGATGCACCTTGTAACTGCTATGGTCTTCCTGATCTCATCCCAGTATTATTCAGGACCATGAAATTGGTTATTGCATAATATCAGGTTACTGACTCTCAATGGTTCACCTGATGTGCCCTTTCTTCTTGAAAATAATCTTTCAAGTATAGGTGAAGAGGCCCCTTTCATGCGATTCCCTGTGCTTGCTCTCCATTGTACTTATGACAATATATTGTATTTCCTTTTCTCTATTCCCTATCAGTGTCTAAGACCTTTAATGTCAGGAATTTGTCTATCTTACGTACCTACTTTGCCCCCAACACCTAATACAGTGACTAGTATACAGATACATAGTATATCCAGTAAGTACTTAATATTTAGGTTACTAAATATTGTTAATAATAGTAAAATTGGGACCTCAAAAGTCTAAGGATCTTACTTACTGCTATACATCTAATGTTGTTTTAGCATGCTTGATAACAGAAAAAAAATGAGAACCCTATCTGCTATCCTAGTGCGTATACCACTATATATAATGCTTCTATAGTTTGTCTGTGTCAAATCACGTAAGATTTAGTAACTGATTACATATTAGCAGTGGCTGATATCTAACTTAAATTAATAATCTACCACACATAGTTGCATTTTAATATTCAGTCTTCAGGTAGGGAATGAGTTTGGTAATACCAGCTCTGCATTACTAGGAGGAAACCGTGGCTTAGAATATTGTAACATTCCTGAAAAGTATTAGAGTCAAGATAGGAACTCAGGTTTAGGATTTTTCACGTTATATTCCAAGTGTAGCAGATCATAGTGTCTCACTCACCATATTTTGAGTTACACTTAATTCATTAGTTATATTTTTAGGCTTATAATTGTACATTCTAACTTTATTATTTTTTTTAATAAACACACTCTATACATCAGTTTTATCCCAGGTACTATGCTAAGTATTAGACATATAATAATGGGAAATAGAGTCCCTGCTCTTAGGAAATTTACAGACTAGTGGGAGATTAAAGCAAGCTATGAGACTAAGATGGAGGTATGTACCCCATACTATAATATTCCCCAAAGGCCATTTGGCCTAGATTTGCAAGAGGTCTGAAAATTCAAGGAAATGAAATCTTGACTCCCCACTAAAGGGACTATAGAAATATGCAAGATGAAGAGGGGTAATATATTCTGTTTATGGAATAGGTTTTCAGGAGGCAAAAATTGAGGTGGAAAAGTAATCAGGGGCCAGGTAGTAAAAAATATGTGTGTGTGTGTGTGTATATATATATATATATATATATATATATATATATATATAGTATATACTTGGACATATTGAATTTATTTCCAGGGAAAATAAGAGCCTTGATGTAATTTAAGAAACACTAGTTAATGTAATAGATGTTGACTTCTCAGTGACTAAACACAATATATACTAATATATAATATTTCTAGTTTATACCATAGCTCAATGTGAGTATTCTTGGTTGAGGGGCATTCTGTGAGTTCATTTAAATTTCAAGTTCAACTACCTAGGTGTTTATGGGTCCTCTCCAATCAACTATTAGAAAGCAAACAGAGGGAATAAAAGATTACTCATGGAGAGTGGTTTATGTGGGTGGTACAGATCATAGCTCCCATCACCTTTAATACCATTTATTTAGTAACTGCACAGTCATATCCAACTGGAAATTGCACAGCTACATCCAATGGGAAATATAACCTAGCTATGTGTCTGGAAAATAAAGAACACAGGCTTTTTATATGATAAAGAAATGTAAGCCTCTGGTGAGAAGTGAGTTTCACACACAAAATTATCTCACTTGGGAAAATTTGGAAGTGGCTAAATAATTTCTAAGCAGCTATGTCTAGAGGAATATTCTGTTACAACTTTGGAGCTTGTGAGATGAATGAGTCTAGGAAGACAACTAGTCATCTGCACGTTTTAACTAAACGAGTTTACATTTTCTAGAACATTGAAACAGGAAGGGACCTTGTGTAGACTCCTAAGAACACTGTGCTGCCTATTAAGGTGCCACTCAAGTAAATTCGTCAAGCAGGAAATTGCGAAGGAACTGCCAGCTAATATGAGGGAGAAATAAAACAGGAAGTTTTTTGAATTAAAAAAAGAAGAAGAAGAAGAAGAAAGAAGAAGAAAGAAGAACAAGGAAGAAGAAGGAAGAAGGAAGAAGGAAGAAGGAAGAAGGAAGAAGAAGAAGAAGAAGAAGAAGAAGAAGAGGAGGAGGGGGAGGAGGAGGAGGAGGGGATCTTGAGTAGACCATGAATAGCACTGCTATGGTTCATTTTTAGCTAGATATGAGGAGACCAGACTGGGAAATAAAGAAAATCACTAAAGATAAGTCTGAAAAGACATCACCGATTTTCTTTAGGTTACCATCATCACTGAATATTTCTCTTTGTATTTGGAAAGACACGAAGAACAGAGCCCCCGTGAATCAGAAAGGGAGTTACCATCTGACATTACTTTAGATTTACAAGATTCCGCCTACATTCTATTCCTGAGAGGTGTGTGTTATCCAGCTTCGTTAGGCTGTCCTGTGAGAGGGGAGTGGGAGACTTATGGATTTTCACCAAGTATGGCAGCATCCTTGCCATGAATGATTGATTAAGTCAGAGCAGGATGGATTTAGAGAGTTTTCTGTATGTCAAGAAGTACTTTTGTGAGTACAATTATTTGAAGTGAATGTAGAGTGATAAAAGGACATGTGTACATATACCATATCTGTATGTGATATTCCTACAGTTTTCTTCCTCTTTTTCATTAAATGCCAGTAGCAACATAACTGCTCTATACATATTATACTCACATCATATTAATAGAAGGTAATTAAAATGATTTTAAACATTGCACCCTAAAGGCTGCAAGGATTGAAACAGGTCCCTAACCTTTATTTTTCATTATCATTGTTCAGATATAAAGAAGTATGTTCTCAAAAAGGTACATCTTTAATAGATGTCTAGTATGAACTTGTTGAGCTAGATTGGGAATGCAATCAGAAAATGAACGCCTTGAGAGTCCCTAAATTTAAATTCCTTACCTTTTAGTAAAATTTATTCTTCTCAGTTGTTTGCTTTATGCAAAATTGCAATAATAAAACATTTCATGTGCTGGGTTAGTTATAATAGACATTGAAGGGTTTTCTTCCCCATGAACACTCCTTTAGACGCCTCAGACTTGCTGCTAAGTCCATACCCAGTCCTACGGTTTTGTAACTAGATAACAACACAAATGTAGTTCATCAAAGAATGCATACAGTGTCTATTTGTAAAGGCTAGTCAAATTTTGCTTTTAGCTCCCCTTGCAAAGAACTCTGTGTCATGGAACCCAGTATTCAGAGCATAGGCACACAATAAATACCTCTCAACTGCTGCTCTGTTTTTAATTCACTAGTGAATTTGAGGATTATTTTCTAAAAGAGAAAAAATAGGCATGTAACCTGCCTAAAAATATTTCAGTTTATCAACTAAATTGAGTAAATAAGAATCATTATATTCTGCTGGAATGACTTTATACTGATCAGGACAACTTATGTAAGTAAAAAAAAAAAAAAAACACGTACTTCTGTTTCAGGATTGAAAGGTAATGCTGACATTTAACAAACTTCTAATGGAAAGAACATAGCTAGCTGCCTCCTTCGATGAAATTTCACCTGACAAGCCTATAGAAATCTTTTTCCTTTAATTTTAATTTTTGTTCTTCTAGCTGCTTTGAAAAAAATGAAAGAACAGAGAAAATGGGTGAAATGTCATCATTTTATTGTGGAAAGACCTGAGTAGTTCTTTGTATTAGAAGATAAGGCCCTATACCTTTTAAATAGCTTTCACTTTTTTGAAAGAGTCAGTGAATTTTTACAATGGTCCTACTAATCACACATGTTAAAAAAAAAGAATTTTCTGACAATTTCCTTTAATTTTAAAGTCCAACTTGTCATCTCTGTGATTTATTTCTAGCAAAGTTATTGGTCTTAGATTGAGCCTTTCATTTTCTTTTTATTAAAACTTTATCTAACATTTGCAGCTATTCTCAAGCTGTAAAGTAAAAGGGCATCCTTCTCCAATTTTTCATCCCACTGACACAGACCATTCTTAAATGTTTTCCCTCCCGAACTCTTGGACATCTAAAAAAGAGAGTAAAACAGAGAAGGAAGGAAGAGCTGCGAGCAGAAAATCAGAACAGGCAAGCATAACAGGGAAATTATGTTCAAATGAAGTAAAATGATAAGAAAAAGGAAATCTCTTAACAGGCATCAATTTCACTGAATTTCACTTGAGAATAGAGCCTTACACCTCAAACCATCCTATCTTTTACTCCTACCTTCTTCTCTAGGAGGAATTCAAGAAGTAAAAATATTTATTATGGTTGTTTTTCTGGGGAGTTATTAATACTAAGATCTTAGGATTTAATAACATGTTGGTAACAGGAGGCAAAAGAGAATGAAAAGCATATTAAGTTTTTGCGCTGTGACTCTTGTGACTCTTGTGTAGGGGCGTCACTAGACCTCTGCTGCAGCTCATTTGTCCCAAAACATGCTTTCCTTGGTTGGCAATAAAGTTCAGAGACATGAAAGTTCTAGATACAAAAATCAGAACGCACAGAAATGTTCGTTAGCCTTTTAAAAGATAGAGACGGATAATGAACCTGTGCAAAATTTATACACACTATTTTATGAATAAGATGATAAATAATCTAGTTGTATTATATTCTTTTCTGTGTACACACTTTTTATATGTGTGTATCCATAAATATGCATATGTAAATATGTTATACATTAATCGTATAGGTGTTTTAATGTTTATTTATTTATTTATTTATTTATTTATTTATTTTTAATTTTTTTAATGTTTATTTATTTTTGAGACAGAGAGAAACAGAGCACAAGCGGGGGAGGGTCAGAGAGAGAGGGAGACACAGAATCTGAAGCAGGCTCCAGGCTCTGAGATGTCAGCACAGAGCCCGATGCGGGGCTCGAACCCACGGACCGTGAGATCATGACCTGAGCCGAAGTTGGACGCTCAACCGACTGAGCCACCCAGGCGCCCCAGTGTTTATTTATTTTTGAGAGAAAGAGAGAGACAGAGACAGAGACAGAGTGTGAGCAGGGGAAGGACAGAGGGAGAGAGACACACACAGAAGCTGAAGCAGACTCCAGGCTTTTAGCTGTCAGAACAGTGTCTGATCCTGAGCCAAAGTCGACACTTAACCAAATGAGCCACCCAGGTGCCCCTCTTATAGGTGTTTTATAGCATTTGTAAATGGTATCGTGATGATATCATATTATAATATGTAATGTTCTTCAACTTCTTTTGGTTTTTGATGTCAAGAGTGTGTTCTTGTGGGGGCACCTAGCTGGCTCAATCGGTTAAGTGTTCGACTTCAACTCAGGTCATGATCTCACCATTTGTGGGTTCGAGCCCCACACTGGGCTCTGTGCTGACAGCTCAGAACCTGGAGCCTGCTTCAGATTCTGTGTCTCACTCTCTCTGCTCCTCACTCACTCACACTCTGTCTCTTTCAAAAATAAAAAAAATAAAATAAAATAAACATTAAATTTTTTTTAAAAAAAGAGTGTGTTCTTGCAAACTACCCTATTGCCATTTACAGAGATCATTCCATTTCTTTTTATTCTCTTACATTTTTTTCATGTTTATTAATTTTTGAGAAACAGAGAGACAGTGCAAGCGGGGAAGGGCAGAGAGAGAGAGGGAGACACAGAATCTGAAGCAGGCTCCAGGCTCTGAGCTGTCAGCCCAGGGCCCGATGCAGGGCTCGAACCCACAAACTGTGAGATGATGACCTGAGCTGAAGTCGGAAGCTCAACTGATTGAGCCACCCAGGCGCCCCATCTTCTTATTCTATTACATAATCAGCACAATCCTTTTCTTCAAATCTACACACAGGGAAACTACTGCAAGGAAAAATGCTAATGTATACACAGCCTGATCCTCAGGCATCAAAGTTATTGGCCATTTCCTAATTCTTTATAATTTACTATAGTTTCTACCATTATAATAAATATTATTTTCATGACAATAGAAATAGCTTCTGTTAGATTCATTACTGCTAGAGTTTCAGTATTCAAAATAACTTTAAGATTAATATACATTTTAGATAATTTAGATTATATATAGTCAGATTTTCTCCAAGTAGGGATTCTTGTTAGGGACCATTCTCCTATACACATTTTTCTCCTCTACCCTTAAGTACTTAAAATAGAGCAAGATTTGGAATGAGAAACTTGATACTTCCAACAGCAGTTATCTTCTGCAAAGCTTATCTGGGATATACTCAGGATGTGGATCACTGAGGTAATTACATACTTAAGCCCACAATATTACTTATGCTTAATATCTTTCCAAATGATATTAACTTTCCAGGCAGTGTTGGATACCATTGTGCAATCTCAACATTGGAAGCAGCACACTGAAGCAGTTCTATACCCTATTCTTCCATGGGTATTCAGACAGCTTTACAGCATTCCTAAAATCAGTCTTACTCTTTCTAGTCTGTATGATTTGTGCGCCTATCATAGGATCCTCTATTGAGCCAGACAAAGAAGACCAAATATGAACTTTTGTTTCTAAGTTGGTAAGTGTATCTCTTGGAAACATCTTTGAAGTAAACTCCAGCTGTCCTTTCTAGAAGACATTCATTTAATCCCTTCTCCCAGTTTAGAGCTTAGGGAAGACTTCAACTCTTAGCCCAACCCACTATACTCCAGATTCCCAGCCAAACACAGTATAACCCTGACTCAAGCATTAATCTTTTTAAAAATGACCTGGAACCTCCTGTCTCTGCTGATATCTACTTGATATACTTAACGTGTTTCATATACAGTGTCATTATGTGATTAGTTAGGGCATTATGAAAAAGAGGTCATGGCCATGATGACAACTGCACTGTAGCCTTTCAGAAACTTTGTGATTAATAATCCTAACCCAGGTTTGCTCCCTGTCAGTCTCTATTAACAATGAGTACAAATAAAGAAATAGAGGTGGTGCCTTTCCATCACGTATTTCAGAAGACAAAGTAAGCCATACATCCCGTGGAAGGCGACTCATTAGAGTTACACTTTTCGTGGCAAAGATAGGACGCTTAATGCTCTGTTGATTAACTTACAAATGACCCATCAGAATTACAGTTGCCAGAAAATTCCTCCCTATCTAACCCCCCCCACAGACTGTCAGCAGTTGACCCTTCAAGGGGAAGGAACCCCTATTAGATGCAAATTGCTACCCTAGGAGATTTCATAGGGGAAATTTGAGAACTAAAATCATGCAAACCTCATGGCTCTAATCAATACATAGGAGGTTTCTGGATAGATGAAGATGACCCTTCAGTTAAATGGATTTACTGCTTGTTCTACCAGCCCAAGTAATTGAGATGAAATAGAGAAATTTTACCCAGATAATGATTTTTAAAATTTTTAAAAAGTTTTTATTTATTTTGAGGAAGAGAGAGAGAGAGAGAGAGATTGAGAGATTGAGTAGGTGAGGGGCAGAGAAAGAGAAAGAAAGAAAGGATCCCAAGCAGGCTACACACTGCCAGCACAGGGCCAGATGCAGGATTCAATCCCACGAACCCTGAGATCATGACCTGAGCCAATATCAGGAGTCAGAGGCTTAACCGACAGAGCCCCCCAGGAATCCCCACACAATGATTTTTGTCCTGAGATCCCAGAGATAAAAATCCTCAAGAGACAACAAAATATTTGCCAGCTAATTCTGCTGCCAGCTGTAGAAACTTCTCTAGAATTCAAGACCTTCTCCTATGGCTTGACTCCTAGAACTGTACACCTTGAAATAGAAAGACTAGGTTTGGAACTTTCTTTTCTATTTCTTCCTAATCACCTTCACTCCTTCAGTTCCCTCCACCTCCCAATAGGATGGTTAGGAATCAGCTGGAGCTCCAGAAATCTGGACTTCACAAAAATTATTTTCTCAGAATTCTAAGGGCATTCCAGAGTCAGATAGAAATATAGGTTCTTTATGGGACAAAGTGAATTAAATTACATGTCCCCTATATGGAAAAAAATCATTTGAAGGCAGGTATTGTCAGGAAGATAAAAATTTATAATTTAAGGGTTGATATCTAAAGAGGTGAAACCTCTCTCAATGTCTTTTATCATCCTCCCTCTAAGAAGTTTTACTGTTAATACTGATTCTAATTTTAAACAGTGGCTTCTCTTCTTTTGGTTCTACTAGTAACAGGGACTTTCAGCATGTTTTCTTCAGCACGGAATCATTGGCTTTGAAAAATGCAGGAATTCTGGGCGCTTGAGGGGCTCAATCGGTTAAGAGTCCGACTTTTGATCTCAGCTCAGGTCATGATCTCGCAGTTTGTGGGATCGAGCCCTGCAATGGGCTCTGTGCTGACAGTGCAGAACGTTCTTGGGAATCTCTCTCTTTCTCTCTCTCTCTCTCTCTCTCTCTCACAAAATAAATAAAGAAAAATGCATGAATTCTAATAAATACAAATTCTTATTTTCATTAGATCTGAATAGAAATGATTGCCTTGCACCATGCTTTTCCTTCCCCCGTGATGGGCTGTGGATTGTAGAATTGGCTAAGTGACATGTCGTTCTGTGTCATAGATATTGGAACTCTACAAGTGGATGCAGCATAGGAGTAAAGAGTGGAACTGACTTGAGTGTTTTTCCTGCACAGACATGCAACTTATTTGGGATACATGTGAAAGTTCACATAAAAAGAAAAACAATTTAGAAAAGAATTTGAATAAAATTTAGTCATTTTTACTTTCCATCTATTAGAACTTGGACCTCACTCAGCATTTACTTCCTTATTACTATTAAAAGCCTTTCTTAAGTGAGTATTGTCGCCAGCTCATGTTTTGTTTTATTTTGTTTTTTCCTATAATGATGAGAGTCATGCTTATATTAAATTTACTGGCCATAAAATGGCATTGATGTTCTCATTTTGATTCCCTCCCTCCCATCCTCTACCAATAAGGTGAGTTGAACTTAAAATTAAATACTTACAATTTGTTGCAAGGCATTAATAAAAAACAGGCAAAACAAGAACACAATGAATTTTTGGCTACTATTAGTCTTACTCTGTCAATTTTAAAATGTGAATACATTCAGTTATACATATTAGATTCATTTAGAGAGCAGCATTGTAAGGTATATAAGATGTATTAAATTTCCTTTCCTCCTTTTTGCAGAAAATTGCATAGCCTTGGATCGCAAAGAATGTGCCGATGTTAAATGCTAAATGGCTCCTCTATGATTTTTCCACAAGGCTTTCTCTTTGATATTCCATTTAGCATCTCAGATGAAAAGGCTTTTATGGCAAACACTACCACTTTATCAGTTTTCTCCATAAGAACGTTCTAAGAACATAATGAACATTTTTACTCTCATAAACTGATATCACCCCTTATAAGGGAAGCATATGCTCCAAAAAAGGCAATTTTCCCTCGAAATTTTCATTTACTCTTACTGTGTCCATCCTGATATCACGTACAAGTCAATGACCATGTGACATGCAAAGAATTAAAACTAGTGAAACTAGTAAGCGTCCTTGAAAAAAATATTTACTTTAAGTGGCTTGAATAGCTCATGGTTTTGCATGAATTCTTTACCTCATTCAAACTAGATCCATGAATACAAATCCCTCAGGACTTACGTTGATCATTTTTTTTTGATATAACAATTCCATTTTGTTACAAAGGTTGCAATTTTTAAAAAGAAAACAATTTTAGAGACAAGGTCATCAATGACTATGGGATAAAAAAAAATACCAAATCCATATTGTTGCGGTGGAGTAGCTAGTGTGGACAGCAAATGTGCTAACTGTGCAACAGAATTATGGTGGATTTTTCTTATAAATGTTTATTCCAAATTGGATGAATTGGTACTTCTTCAGAAATCTGATCCAGATTTACATTAATCATTCAGTAAGTGTTACTAGTAAGATAGTTCAAAATTTTAAGGGAAACCAATTTTTCAGGCAAAATATTTTAAAAATAGGTACAGATCAATAATGAATGTTACAACACTGCTGTTCATTTTGAACTGAGAGAAGATGCCCAACTGGTAAGATTTTACCTTTATCGTTAAGTAGAAATACTTTAGGTGGTACTGAGACCTACACAGCCAGAGAGCTGTCCTCTACCTGACCTGGAATACTGAATGTCCACTGAAAAAGACTTTCTAGTCTTTATGAGAGAGTTAAAGAACATTTACTTCATTCATCAGCCTCTGTCTGAACAATGTTTATGGGTACCTCTGAGCTGCCAGATAACTTTTGTTGTCTCTCTGTTACTTGTTTGGGTGCTTTCCACCCATTCTTTAGATATCTCTATTTCCTTTTATGCATACCATTTTCTCTGATTTTTTTAAATTTTTATCTGTTGGGTACTCAAGCAAGAAATGATTCTTAACATCTCCTATGTCCCAGATACATGAAGTACTAGTTCTGATTACTTTAAACAAGCCCCAAGCATAGCATTTGCTTTTTATCCTAGAAGTGCCTAGACAAATTCACGAAATCTATTTCCATTTCCTTGGAACTCCTTTGTGACAAAACTCCTCTGTAGATTTAGAGAACCAAATGCCACAAAATAGGGTGGAAATTAGGATATGTATGTGGACTACTAATAATGTTCAGAATTAATGAATCTTCATAAATCAGTTGGTGTCACTCTGGAGGGAACTTGGTATAGGTCCTGTCTGTTGTTTTCCACATTTTTATAAATGGCATTAATGCAAATTCTGAAGATAAAGGACAGATAATAATTGGAGTGGTAACACATATTGCTAATATAATCTCTGATAAATTCGTGATCCAAAAAACTCAAATAAGAGTAGTAAAATGCAGATCAAATCTAAAATATGATATTTAATTTGAATATGAACCTTAGAACCAAATATAAAATTCCTAAGGAGAAGGTTGGGGAGGTGAGACTTAATAGAGGAATTTAAAAAATGTTAAGGATATTAGACAACGGTAAGCACAATTAAAGTTAGCAATTTAAGATACCTTATTTTTTAAGTGTTTGCCAAAACGATTTATGAAATTTATGTTGTCTTATTTAAAACAATGTCTCAAGAAGCATAGGACTTCAAAAAGAACCCAAGAGGCATTCTAGTTAGCATACATTTGAAAACGAGTAGAGAAAAATAGAATGTATTCAACAGTTTAAAAGAGTCATTTAAAGTTATTTGGTTCTCTTCAAATATTTGACATTTGTAGTGCTTTATATAAGTAGGATTGCATTTTCATAGCAAGAATAAATAAAGTGAGGAAAAGTGTGTAGAAACTGCCAGGAAGAAGTTTGGGATATATTAAAGGAAACTCTCTGATACCAGTGAAAACTGTCTACACTGGGAGCAGTGGCATCAATGATGAGAAGTTTCCTGATCTGTGAGGGAATTAAAATTATTCTGTGTAATACCTGGATATGTTTAAAGGCCATTAAGACATTAAATGCATAATGTGATTAGAATGGCTTTCATAGCTCCTACTGAGTTTGTAAAAGTTTGAGATTTCGTTCTGTGTGCTAGCTGAAAATTAATACATTTGATAAATCTTTCCTGGTGTGCTTTTGAGCTTACGTAACTGGAAAATATTAAAAACTTTTTTTTTAACATTTACTCATTTTGTGAGAAACGGAGAGGGAGCACAAGCAGGGGAGGGGCAGAGAGAGGGGGAGACACAGAATCCGAAGCAGGTTCCAGGCTCTGAGCTGTCAGCACAGAGCCCAGTGCGGGGCTTGAGCTCATGAAACGCGAGATCATGACCTGAGCCAATGCAGGATGCTTAACCGACTGAGCCACCCAGGCACCCCATTAGCTGAAAAGTATTTAAAATAACAATCCAAAACTGACCCTAATAATTATTTATTAGTTTCTATTAGAGTTGCTGAAATTACAAACTCAAAATCTTAGTAGCTTGTAAGAAACAAACAAGACATTTATGTCTCAGTCATTCTACATATATATCTATCCCTGATTGTTTAAGTTGTCTATCAACTCTTGTCTTCACTCTTAAGACCCAGGTTGACAGAGCAGACGTCATCACTAATGTTGCTAGTTGTAAGAACAGAGAAAGAGAATACCCCAGATACTCCTCAGGCAAACAATGGACTTGCCTCAAGGCCCAACTCAACCACAAGGGAGTCAAGCAAGAGGTGCAATTGTTCAATGAATCGCGAGAGCAGAGAACAAATATTTGGTGAAATTCCATAATAACTACCACAAATAGCTGTGGTGAACATCATAATGGCTTCATGGGAGAATTATGATACAGCAAAAGGAAGAAATCTGAACAATGACTTCTTTTCTGTAAGTCCTGCTTTCTTAAATTAAGACTTAACGGAAATGGGTTTCACTACAGGGCCCATTTATGTGGTGCTACAGGGTATCGAGGAGAGTTTATATGAAAACTGTAGAAGATAGGGGCGCCTGGGTGGCTTGGTCGGTTAAGCGTCCGACTTCGGCTCAGGTCATGTTCTCACGGTCTGTGAGTTTGAGCCCCACGTCCGGCTCTGTGCTGACAGCTCAGAGCCTGGAGCCCGTTTCAGATTCTGTGTCTCCCTCTTTCTCTGCCCCTCCCCTGTTCATGCTCTCTGTCTCAAAAATAAATAAACATTAAAAAAATTAAAAAAAAAACCTGTAGAAGATTGATAACTTTTGAGGTGGGAAGATTTGAGGTAAATGGATAGAGTGTTACAATAAAAAAGAACCGTTTCAATTGGTTAATTGCTTATTTCAGTTCATATGTGAACACAACTGAAGATGATACACTTCACATTCTAAAATAGTCATTGTCCCTTTTTTATATAATTCATAGCCCTTTTTTGGGGGGGAAAGAAAGAAATGAGGTGAACATGTAAATAATACCACATAGGCAACATTGCTAAAGACAGAAAATTTATGTTTTTTTAAAGATGAACATGCTAGGGGCGCCTGGGTGGCTCAGTCGGTTAAACGTCCGACTTCAGCTCAGGTCACGATCTCGGGTCCGTGAATTCGAGCCCCGCATCGGGCTCTGGGCTGATGGTTCAGAGCCTGGAGCCTGCTTCCGATTCTGTTTCTCCCTCTCTCTCTGCCCCTCCCCCGTCTGTCTCAAAAATAAATAAAACTTAAAAAAAAAGATGAATATGCTAATAATTATGATAGACAAAATTACTATCTTATTTATCTGTTATGAATTCCTCTTCAGATGTCAAAGTCACAAAAGTTTTTTTTTTTTTTAATTTTTTTTTTCAACATTTTTTATTTATTTTTGGGACAGAGAGACAGAGCATGAACGGGGGAGGGGCAGAGAGAGAGGGAGACACAGAATCGGAAACAGGCTCCAGGCTCTGAGCCATCAGCCCAGAGCCTGACACGGGGCTCGAACTCACGGACCGGGAGATCGTGACCTGGCTGAAGTCAGACGCTTAACCGACTGCGCCACCCAGGCGCCCCCACAAAAGTTTTTAAAGTATTAAGTATTTCATAATTCTAAGAACACATCGTGACATCTAAAAATTCCTAATAAGTTATGTATTTCTGTTTATTAGACTATGAATTGAATTCAACATATTGTCTAGAATTATTTTCAACATGTTTTTCCTTCATGAACCCATTGCAAACTTTTCTTTTTCTTTATATATATGATTATATAATCACCAATTCAGCTTTACTTAATATTTCTATATAATTAGAATTTAATAATTTGCTGTCAAAAACTGCTGATGTCTCATACAATTACAAAAACCTAAGAAACATGTAGTTAGAAACAAATTGGGCCATCTTGATTGCATAAACCCTTCAGGGCAGACTTTGTCTTCTGGTTGACTTAATTCTAAACTTGGACTAAATTAGCAAGGGTGACAAACACAGAATAAAATACATATAGAAACAACAGTCCATGCCTGACACTTAAGCTCAGAGTGAATAATGGAAGAATAAATTAGAGTAATAATGAAAATGCAGCTGTTCTCTATTTTTCCTGTTTTTCCCCCTCAAAACTGTTTTTAATGTAATGCTTCTCCATTTTGTAATGGAAGCACTCTTTTCAGTAGCGTGCTATTTTTCCCCTAGAAGGGAAGTATAATAGGTATAATCAAGACTAAAGAGGGGTTATAATAGAAGGGGGGGAAAGTGATGAGATAAGAGATTGCAAAGTGGATGAATTTTTTCTAATGCTGCGATTTCCTTTTAAATGGTACAAGGGAAAAAAAAATAAGACCAATGTTTTAAAATTGATTTGAAGGCTTAAAGATACCAGAACAGTACTAAAACTCATGTAAGCCTCATTTCAAATATACACTCTACACCCAGCAGTGAGTTCCTGCTGGGAAAATCTATGCCTTAGAGATTTAATGGAGAAAGAAAGAAAGAATATGAACCATTACAGAATTAATTGAAAATAATGACTAAATACAAAGGAACTGATTTAAAAGCTAGAAAATCACATGATTTCTATATTTACTCAGCAAAAGATTACATTAATATGTACATTATCATGCAATTAAAAGGGTGTGGCAACAAGAACAAAGAGTCATTCATTTATATGTTCCTTGTCCTCATCTTTAGCAGTGACTCAAGTTAATTCTAGATAAAACTTGGTAGATATGGATACATTCTGACATCTCAGATTAATTTATTTTAGTTGACCTTAATTTATATTTTAAACTGAAAATAGTTTAGGATTCCAAAAATTTTGTCTGCAAATATATTATCTTATAATGTGAATTTTTCTTTGATCACAAAATAATTTACAAAATTCAAAAATATCAGATTGTGTTTAGAGTAACAGGTAAGAAGATTGTGGCTATCAAAAAGTTCATTTTTAAAAAATGTTTGTTTATTTTTGAGAGAAAGAGTGTGATCTGGTGAGGAGCAGAGGGAGAGGGAGACAGGATCCAAAGCAGGCTTCGCGCTGACAGCACAGAGACCGACACGTGGCTTGAATGCACAAACCATGAGATTATGACCTGGAATTTGGACGTTCAGCCGATTGAGCCACCCAGGTGCCCCCAAAAAGTACATTAAAAAAATTAATGCATAGTCTCCTCCTTGGAAATATTTGCTGTGACTATCATATTCACTTACACACTTGATTTTGCTTTTCAATTTTATGACATTAAGTTGTCTCAACCACTTAAATTTATAGCTTGATATAAAAATAAAGTCAGTTATATTGTACGAGGAAATTTTTTTGCTGATTTTTATATTGTCATTCAATATTCTATAGCTAAAATATTGATTACTTAGAATAGTACATTAGAGATTTTCTTATGTAAATGGCTTAGAGTAGATAAAGGGTTATATATAATAAGACATAAAAATCCAATTAAAAGATTCTGTGACCAACTTCTCTATTGCTTTTGGACTAATTTTCATTTTAAAAACAAAAGGACTGAATAGAGGGAAAGGAGTATTTTTACCTAAAAATAAAATTATTGATCATTATTACTGAGGGATTTGGAAGTAAAAGTATACATCTATTTTTGGTAATTGTCTCAATATTCACCATCTTTCCTAAGAAGTATTTGGCAGATGAAATTCCAATTTTTATACTTTTGTTTGATATTATAGTTTCTTAATTTTGAAAAAGAGAAAAAATACACAGTTAGAAATTTAAAAATATGCTTTTCCCCATGAACTTTCTCTTTTTTTTCAAGCTCTATGTTTTATAATTTATTTACTTTTAAAAGTTTATTGACATATAATGTGCATATCACAAAATTTACTCTTTCAAAATGTACAATTCAATGCTTTTTTAGTGTATTCACAGTTGATGCATCCATCTCCATAATCTAATTTTGGAATATCTATATTCTCTACCAAAAAGGACACTGTCGCCACTAATAATCAATCCCCATTCTTACTTCCCTGAAGCATTAAGCAACCACTCACCTACTTTCTGTTACTATAAATGTGCCGATTCTGTACATTTCATATTTAATGGAGTCATGCAATGCATGGACTTTTGTGACTGGCTACTTTTGATTAGCATACAGATTTTCAAACTGCATCCATGGTGTAGCATGGATCAATCCTTCACTTCTTTTTCTTATTGAGTAATAGTCCATTGAAGGGATAAGTCACACGTTTTGTTTTGCATTGATTCATGAATATCTGAGTTGTTTTCACTTTTTGGCTATGGTGAAGAATGCTGCTATAAATATTTGTATACAAGTTTGTGTGCGGATGCATATTCTCACTTCTCTTGGCTATATACCTGTGGGAAGGAATGACTAAGTAACATGGAACTATTAAACATTTCGAGGAACTACCAAATAGTTTTTCCAAAGCTGCTATACTATTACACATTGCCGCCAGCAATGCACAAGGGCTCCGATTTTCCAACATTTTTACCAACACTTTGTTATTGTCTATTTTATTACAGTTATCCTAGGGTATGTGAAGTCATATCTCATTGTGGTTTTAATTTTATTTCCCTAATAACTAATGATGTTGGGAATCATTTTTTACCTGAGTATTGGCCATTTATGTGATAATGGTTGAATTAAAAAAAAAAAAACAGTTTGATGAAAGCCCCCAGAGTAAGGAGCTAAGGGGCAGAGTAATTCCACAATATTCTATAAGCTGACCTTTGGCAACACACTTAACTGTCAGTATCTGAGTATCGTAATTTTAAAATTGGGTTAATATTAGCATAAGTCTTATGAGATTGTTTGGTAGATTAAGTAGGGGAACACGAACATTTTGGACATTGCCTGGTATCTAGTGCATTTTCAATAAATGTTAATTTTTATAATCATCATCACTGTCATTGTCAATATCAACTCATCAACGTTATTCTTCTAAGAATATTCAAATGAAATAATGAAAAACAGTCTTATTTAGGCAAGATTTTTTGTAAGAAAAGTTCAGGGAATCAGAATGCTTTTTCAAATAGAAGACAAAATGGTTTTATATTTAAAAGTATTACTAGTTAAAGTACTAGTAAATAAGTACTTTTTAACCAAAATAATGCTATATACATATACACATATATTTCAGTACACTGATTGATTT